>NW_016107426.1:3997893-4104958 GCF_001604975.1 Cebus imitator | reverse complement strand
TGTTCTGGGAAAATGAGAGGTTACATTCTCAAGGTGGCCCAATGGAGGGTGGGGGGAAGGAAGAGGAAGAGGAAAAGGAAGAAGGAGGAGGGAAAAAGGAAGGAAGGAAGGAAGGGAAAGAAAGAAAGAAAGAAAGAGGGAGGGAGGGAGGGAGAGAGGGAGAGAAGGAGAAGAAGGAGAAGAAGGAGAAGGAAAGGAAGAGGAGGAGGGGGGTGGGGAAGAGATGGAGGGGGAGGGGGAGGGGAGGGGGAAAAGATGAGGACGATGGTCACAATGATGACAGGACTACAGACAGGGTTAAGTGGCAGATTCAGCACAACCCGCGCTTTGTCAATGTTGTGCCCACCTTTGGCAAGAAGAAGGTCCCAATGCCAACTCTTAAGTCCTTTGCAATTCTTTCTGTTAAAAAAACCACTTAGCTCAAAAATAAATAAATTAAATAAATAATAAAAACAGAGGGTCACCAGTTATAATAAACAATGCTTATAATCCTGAATTGAACGAATATGCCTAAGAGAAAAGGAGAGATTTTAGTAAATTATTCAGCTACCTTTCCTTATTCATAGAATATTCTCAATCAATTAATAAGCAATTACATTCACGTCAGCTGAGATGCCCAAGGAATGAGCCATTTGATGCATTTATTAAATTAACCCAATCCTCTCTGAGCTGATATCAACTGAGAAAAAAATGTAAGGAATAAAATAAGAGAAAAACTTGGAAGGATTTTATGGATCTCCTTCCCTGAGCTCCAAATGATATCTAGAGTAAAGGAAACAGAGTAGAAGGGCAGGGTAAATTCAAAGAAGATAGGAAGACAAAGGTTGCTATGGGCATTCTGAAAAGACCTTTGAGTAATATCTGCCGAATTCCACAAAAACATCATAGAAATTTGTCTTCAATTTCATCAGGAAATTCTTTTAACTCTTTCAAGAGTTCTACAATTTTACCTACTTATACCTAGGAATAAGATTGTTGGAGCATTTTGTGCTGATGTCTCTAGCAATTTCATTCTCTGCAGGCTCTCTGTAATTTTAGATCTCAAATACACCTTGTAAGAAGTTCATAAAACATAGCAAAAAAATGTTCATCATAGATTCCTAGAGTATGACATTTCTTACCCTTGTCCAAACTAACTCCTTTATTATCTGTCAAACATGTTTACATGTTTACATCAGGTGCAGTTCCAGATGCTTTATATATATTAATTTATTTAATCCTTCCAACAACCCTCTGAGGCAAGTGCAGAGGTCAATTTGCCCAAAGTCATAACAGTGGAACTGGGATCCAAATCGAGGCCATTTGGCCTCAGCATCTGAGTGCCTGACCACTATACTATGTTCTCTCTACTTGAATAAAGGAGTTCATGAAAAATAAAGTCACATGAATGTCTTACCCAGAAGTTCAGTTTATCATTTATCTACTCTCTATGCACCTGTGCATTACCTTTTGTACATATTGAGGTTCTCTCTTTCAGAAGGCAACTCTTCAAGGTGTAATTCTCCTGTCAAACTTGTACAAAGAATACCCACACTAAGCACTCCCATTTCCGTACCAGCTGTTTATTCCATAAACTTCACATAATTGGGTTCCCTGTCCCCTCCAGCTTCTTTATAACACTGCTCTCTCGACAGGTCTCTGAACTGCTATAGCCAATGATCTGTTTCTCAGACTCAGGTATCTCCGACTACCAGCTCCTTCCTCAATCCTTCTGTTCCTTTGCTTCCTGCTACCTTCTTTCTTCAACTTCTTCTTGAATATATTCCTCTGTTTCTTGCTGGTTGAATCTGACGCTTCTCAGGATCTAGCTGTGGTCTCTCTCATTCTCTGTCTCACTCCAGGTACATACTTTTAAAAACCTTCTCGAACTCTTCAGGAGCTTCCACTCTTTAGTTCCTGAAGCCTGGCTGGCCCTGCAGTGCTGACCCCAGCACTGTGAGAGCGGGTCTATCTCTTTGGAAAAAAGTCTCATTAAGTTACATTAACCAATCCCGTAAGACTAACATATAACATAAGAATGACAAAGTATTCACTTACAATAAAAAGTAGACTCAAAGGACTTCTATCCATAGTGTTACACAGAGAGCTAAGTTATGATCAGTATATCAGTCTGTTAATTTAGAACAAATAGTATTATCACACACACAAAAATAACAGACACAGAATCCTTTGTTAAGTGCATTTTTCCATAGACAATCCAGATGGGAAGCTAAATTATAATCAGAAGACTGGGAGGTTAACAAGCAATAAGAAAAGAGGGAAATAATTACATGACTCAAATGTTTAATGGCAGCAGGCTGAGATTCACAGGTGTATCTAGCTCTACCATCGTGCAATATCTGCCACGGGGATCCAGCAAGGAGAGCAGCTGTGTCAAACACCATCTGCCCTGAATGAATGAAGGAATGAATAAATGAATGAATGTTGAACTTTGAGATCATTTATGTTTTACCCACTATATTAGAGTTGATTGTTGAAATCCTGACCCCTTTACAAGATTTGAACTGCAAGATGGCAAGGGCCATATACACTCACCACTGTGTCTTCAGCATCAAGCATAGTGCCTGGCACTTAGTAGACAGAAAGCAATATAATGTTGGTTAAAATTAATTGAAGTCATGAACATATTTATAAATGTGAATAAGACACATGCCAAAGTTGGCTTTCATGTGAGATATCCAGAAAGTCCTCTTGTGTCGTGCTTTTCAGAGTTTATTCGGTCAAAAAGCATGCCTTGATTTCAAATTTTTATATCTGCCTCATATTTTTAAAAACTGCAAAATAGTAGACTACCCAGTTTTCATTTTATCTGTCTTCTTTCCTGCAAATTTTAACTACTTATTTCTCCTACCTAGTGACTAATCCTTAATCCAACCCCCACCCTTTACCTCTGATGTCTCTTATTCTCAGTGGGTGGAGAATGCGGCTGCACAGAGCTGCATGCCTATGTGGGCCAAGCCGGGGCACTCATGGGGTTAAAAGCACTGCAGTAATATTAAGCACATGTTTCAAGTCAGCAGGGTGCCAGCCTGAGATGTCCTCAAAGCCTAATTTGATAGATATTATGCCATACACTGCTGCAAGTAGTAATGAAGAAAGTAAAAATTTTATGGATGAGCAAAATAGGAGCTCTCATGGATGGAGTGTTTTTAAATCAGGTGTATAATTTACCCAGTGTCAGACCACATGTAGAGTGCATTACTCAATTGAACTTACGAGCAGATAGGAAAGCAGTTTCTTTTAATAAGCACTTCTTCAACTTATTGGCTCTACAATTACTTGCACCAAATTACCAGCAGCTGCTGCCTGTTTGGTATTTTATCCTAGACAAGGAGTTACATTAGTTTCTAATCAACAAGCCATTCAAGGACTCTTTATAATTTTTAGCTTAATTCCACTTTTATTTGGAACTTATTAATTGAAATATCTAGTATTTTCATGACAATATCTATTTAATTGTTGAGGTAAAGGGGAAAAGGGAGGGTGGATACTCCCAAACTTATTTATGATATATGTAACATCATAAAAACTCCACTGAGTTCGCATTACCTTATAGACTGAATTTTGACATTTTAATAGCTTTTGTAAAAATATTGATACTGTATTTACCCATCTACATGTTTAGAGTCAATAATTGTTTTATGTCTGTACATAGTATATCTCCATTGAATATCGGTTAACTGAGCATTAACCAATTCAGCAGATTGAATACAGAGCTTCTCAATTTCAGCGCTATTGACATTTTGGGCTGACTCATTGTGGGGGATGTCCTGGCATTGCTGATTCACAGGATTCCTGGCTTCTGCCCACTAGATGCCAGTGGCACTCTTCCACCTCCAACCGCCAGCTATGACCACCAATAAAGGTGAGCAAGCACTGTCAAACCACCAGAGGTTATTAAGAGATTGGAGAAAATTAAGGAGAAAGTGCTTCAAAAATTGTTATAAGAGGAACAATTTCAAATTATTTGTTAAAGACTTTTCAAAGTATTCCTACAAAGACTGTGTTTGTGTGCACACTAGTTCAGAACTGCCCACTGTATGAGTAATGGTAAAATAATATAGTTATTGTGAAGGAATTTAATCATGCAAAATAAAATTATTCTGTTTTAAGGCCCTATTTTGAGGCTACTTGCAGAGCCAAATGCAAAAGTTAATGACGTTTGAAAACATAGAACAAGAATTGCTTGTAGCTAAATAAAATAAACATCTGAAGAATTACTCTCACTGTAGAAAAGACCTGTTGACAAATTTTAGAGAAGTATAATATTTTTATGTCAACAGAGACAAGAATATCTAATTTAAAAAGTCTGTCTTTTCTTTGAAGTTGTCGTAAGTTATCTCCAGCGTTAAATTGTGAAACAGGTAGGAGCAAGTGAATGTTAATGTCTTCAAGTCCAAAAATTGCTAAATCAAGTTCAAGGTTTTCCTCATAGGGCTTTCAAATCCACACTTGTTTTTTCTAAAGGCCATAATCAAAACTAGTGTCAAGAACCCTTAGAGTACCTACATACGTGCTGAAGAACCACAAAAGTGAAAGAAAATTAAATTGCCACCTCAAAGTCTCCTTCACTAAGAATTTATCATCTATCATCTTCCATCTAGTTGTATGTCGAAAGATCTAAATAACATACAGTTGAAGGCAGGACCTTCATAGTGTAACATAGAACCTTAAAGTGCAGGATTTTAAAAGTCATTGAGTACTTACAGATACTTTCTTGTGGGATGAAGAGAGAAGAGAAAAGAAAAATGAACAACAGAAGTAATTTTGACCTGCCAGGGCTCCTTCTTGACTCCATGGTAATTAGATATCCACAAAAGCTTCTCAGACTTTAACGTATACATGAGTCACCTCAGCATCACATTAAGATGTCAGTTCTGACTGAGTCTGTCTAGAGTGGGAGCCTCAAAGTCCACTTTTCCAAAAAAAAAAAAAAAATTCCTAGGTGATGTCAATGTTGCTGGTCCATGGATCAGACTTTGAAGAGCAAGGATTTGCCTGCAACATCCCTACCAGTTAGTCATGAAACCTGAGCTTGAACATTCTTAGGGGGACTTATATCTTATATAATACATCTTACATCTTATATAATGACACAGCATTCTAACCATAAAAAATATTAAAAGAGATTTCCACATCTATTGAAATCTTCATTCTCAGATTCTTTCTAGAACTGGTGCCTAGACCATGGGAAACATCAGGGGCTAGCTTGAGGAAAATTTTACATAATTAAGCAAAACTCCCAAGAAACAACCAGCTAGGTCTCAATTCCTTGCAGTCAATTCAAGCTGAATTTCTTTGTACTAATAGTTTACCGAATTCAAAAAAAAAAAAAAGCAGCGGAATCTTCATATGAAGATACAGACCATACCTTTTTTTAATAGCAATTTTACTTTTTTCCAACTTTTATTTTAGAATCAGGAGCACATGTACAGATTTGTTACATATACTGTGCATTACACCATGGTTTCATGGTTTCTGTGATAGTCTAAGGACATATTCTCTTCTTCTTACCACTGTGTCAACATGATTCCAATTAAATACTGAAAAACAGAAAACCATCTTACTTCCAGCAAAAGTTCTGCAGTGATAGCCCAACCCTATAGGGAAATCAAACTTATCATCAGATTTTTCAGAAAACTTTGGTATATTTTGACCACAGTGGCAAGAATATATCATAAGTCTGTTATTTTATAAGGAATTAGGGGGAAGCACATTATCAAGTTAATAGATCCACTTCTTTTCTCTGAGACAAAAAAGAACATGTCCTCCAATCACCTAAAAGAGTCAAAGAACTTTCAGTTCCCAGTAGCCTCAGATGTACCGCCTTGAAGTCAGACCTATAAAAACACAGTTAGCTCTTGATTATAGTTTTTAGCTAATCCAGATCCTCTATTTTACACTTGTGGTTTTATTTCAGCCTATTATATGGATTAGTGTTCTTCCTAGCTAGGAGAAGTAAAACTCAATAGCTTCAAACTAAGAGCTAACATGATTCTGATGTCATTTCATGATTTTGTGATCACTTTAAATATTCAAAATATTTGACAACAGGTAACACTTTGGCTTCGAGCAATCAGAACTGAAGTTTCAACTAATCAAAATGAACATTATCTGCAGAAAGCCATCAGCATGGCTATACGGGTGCATGCTGCCTGCATTTTAGCCTACTCTTGAACATGAAGACAGGAATCCCCATAGAACAGTGTTATACCATAAAGGAGTTTTATCACGGGTAAACTTATATTAGGAAACATCTTTACTCAAAATAAGAATAAATGTGTAGTTTCCTCCAAAGTAAAATTCTTTGTGAATCATCACTGAAGCCAATCATATTTAACACATTTATAAATGTTCAGAAAGCTCAAATTTATTCCATATTAAAGCTAAAGATTTATAGCTAAGAGAAAAGGTAATATATAGGTATGAAAATCTTACCAATTTGTACAAGTCACTAGGAATGTAATAACTAGACTTCCACTTAGTAAGTACAAGGTACCATATTTTATGAGAAATAGCGTAGGTATAAAATGAATGGCTCTGAGCTATCAGCTTCAGGCAGGAAAGCACATACCTGGAAGTCATTGTTAGCTCTGTAAGAATACTGACTGAATTGTCTTTTGGGGTTAAAACATGAAGAAAATGTAAATGCACACAGAAGAATACTAGAAACCCAATGAAACTAGCATTGTATAAGTTTCCAATGTATATATTTTTTGAATGTCACATGAGATTATGGTCACCACATCTCAAATAATAACATGAAGCCAGATAAAGCACAAGCAACAAAGGAAATAGCAACTAACACAGGGGGTAGAGTGTTGCTATTTGAGGCATATCGAAATGTTAGCCTCTTCAGCTTGGAAAGGCGAATGTTGAATGAGGAACTTGATTACAATTTCCACAATTATAAATCATCTGAATAATACAATCCAGGCTTTTTCCCTAACAAAATGGTGGAGAAGCATATTTTGAAACTTCAGCAAGCTAAGTTTAGGACACTAAAAGAAGGCGTGGTTAGCAACTTAACTTCACCAGCATCATCTATCCCCTGCCCACCCTCTCCCACTCACCGCCTCCCACAAGCATTAACACAAGAAGGAAGTAAAAACCTCAGGCAGGAGTTCATTTATCTGTTCAGTGCCAAGCACTAGGCTAAGAGCTGGGGCCATGAAAAATAAATTAAAAGATATATGACTTCTGCTCTGTGAACTGGAAAGCCAACTGGCGTTAGTTAGTGACTGAATGAAGAGCTGAGCAATCACACACATGGTGTAAAGTTACAACTGACATCAGTGCTGCAAGAAGGGCACACAGTACCATGATAGCATCTAGCAGTGGGCCTTGACCTAACTTGGGAGAAGGCCATTGTTTGAAAGTGTGATGTCCTTAAGCACGGGTAGAATTTGAAATAACTAGTTTTAAAAAATGAGAAATGGCTACCAATTAAAGCCAGACTATCCTTTAACTTTCAGGGAACGCTGAAGCATCCAATTATATTAATGCTCATACCCACTTCAATGAAAAGTGCCGGAAAGGCAAACTGCTGGAATCTCCAATGACAACAAACACCAGGTGAATGACCCAGAGGCTAATCTTGAAATAAAAACTTGCATAGCCACAAATCATACATAATTAATTGGCATGTCCCCAATGGAGATCGATCCCTCCCTCCCTCCCTCCCTCCCTTCCTTCCTTCCTTCCTTCCTTTCCTTTCTTTTTTCTGAAATGGAGTTTTGCTCTTGTTGCCCAAGCTGGAGTGCAACCTCCACTTCCCAGGTTCAAGCAATTATCCTGCCTCAGCCTCCCAAGCAGCTGGGATTACAGGTGCACATCACCACACCCAGCTAATTTTTTGTATTTTTAGTAGAAACAAGGTTTCACCATGTTAGCCAGGCTGGCCTCAAACTCCTGACCTCAGGTAATCCACCTGCCTCAGCCTCCCAAAGTGCTGAGATTACAGACATAAGCCACTGCACCCATCCCCCAATGGAGATTTCTAATAAAAATATTTTCTGAATAATGTGTCCCATTCCCAGAATATTGTTGGCCCATTTGAATGGTTAAATATATTACCACACATTATGAAGCATAGAATCAGTTAACTTTTCTCTAAAAATTCAATGATTCCTTTAGTCTCCAGTGAAAATTAATAAAATTTGATACAGCCATCCTAACACTTTCTAGTTTGACTTATATTGTAATCAGTGATAAAATGCCCATGTTGCTACCAGAGTGTGGATTTGTGGCAGAGGCACACTTTTCATTTGTGCATTCCTAACAGAAAGCACAGGACCTTGCTCGTAACAGGCAATTGATAAATGTTTGTTGACTTGAAAGACAATAGTGAAGGCTTTAATTTATCTAACACAAGTCATTGACTAACCATCATTATCTACTTCATTTGTGTTCCTGAACACTGACATTTAAGGACACACCAGGGCCCTCCCAAACAGGAACACAGCCCTGCTCTCAAGCTTGACAGGGCTGTCTTTATCATCTGATGCCCTCAACTCCAGAAAAGCCTCCTTCTTCCCAAACATAGTCATTACATCCAAGTACACATTTCAGGGGTGCTAAAATGTTGGCTTTGAACTTCAACCAAAGCCATTTTAGTTCCTTTTCTCCTATTTCTCTTCAAAGACACCACTCTGCAGTTAGCAAAATTCTACTCAGATTGATGACTGCCGGCCTGATCTCCAATCCTGTACCTCTCCATCACATACACAGTCATGCATCCCATAGCAATGTTTTGGTCAAGAATAGACCACACAGACATACAGTGGTGTTCCTATAAGATTATAACATGGTATTTTTACTATACCTTTTCTAGGTTTAGATATACAAATATCATAGTGTTACAAATAGGAGCAATAAGCTATACAGGATAGCCTAGGTGTGTAATAGGCTATACTCTCTAGGTTTTTGTAACCACACTCTATGATGTTCACATAATGACGAAACCACCTAATGATGTATTTCTCAGAATATATACCCATAATTAAGTGGCATATGACTGTCTATATTTATTGTATTTATTTCCTATTTATTGCATATCTCCCCCACTACACTACAGATTTTAAACGAGTTTATTCACTACTCTACCCCTGGAACGTTTACTCACACGATCTGGCATGTAATTAGTACTCTGCAAATACCTGTTAACTAAGTAAATGAATTCAGTATCCACAAGGGCCTACGATATGCCCAAAACTGAAACCATTATCTCTTGCTTAATTCTCTCACAAATGCATGTTCTGCTTTTTATCATAACATAGTTTATTCAACCAATCTCCCAAACCAGAACTTGGAAACTATTCTGTAGCATCTCATATTTCATTCTTCATAACCCATCAAGCAAGCCTGGTCAGTTCTGCCATTTAAACATATATTGGACCTATTCAGTGTCCTCCATTCCTACAGCCAGTTTTCTAATTCAGGCCACCATCACCTCCCCTGATTACTGGAAAAGCTTTATAACAGCTCTTATGGCTTTTATTTTGTCCCCCTCAATTCCATCCTCCACACTGAAATCAGAGATATCTTTTTGAAAGTGTGAATCTTATTGTGTCATCCACAACATTAAACCCACGAGTCGTTCTTCAGCAAAGCCTTCAGGATAAAATCTTCTTCTTTAATGGTTTATAACCCTTGTCTTGATCTGCCCTAGAACTGTGGTTGGCAAATTTAACCATTTCAACTCCCTAGCTAATTAGGCTCTGTTACTTCTCAGTTCTTCCCACATATTCTTACCTCCACCTGGAACACAGTCCTCACCAGTAACTCCTACTCACCCTTCTGTTCACAACATGGAACCCACTTCCTTTGAGAAGTCTTTTCTGATTTATGGCATTGGGTAGGCATCCACCTAAATGCTTCCAAAGATCCCTGTGCTCATTAAGGTTCCATCACCATCCCTAAGAGCATTGTTTCATAAAGTAAAAGCTTGTGGTTCTTGTGGTGAATTTATCCCTTCATCCATCTCTTCTATCCTCTCGCAGGTAAAGAACAAAAAGAAGAAAGATAAAGAGATGCCCATTTGCTGAAGACAAAGGAAGGGTTTTCCTGTAGGTGTCCTCTGCAGGTGACAAGACAGGTCTGAGCAGCTGTGTGATCATGGGCAAATGTGAAAATGGTGAGGACAAATCCTTCTGTTGCCTTTTTCCCCCAAATATGTTAGAATTTTATAAATGCATAATCTCAGATTTCTCAGAGAATTTGTAACCTGTGAATTACTGTTATTGCTTTGTTCTCCTTAGAAGTAAAGCTCAATTTATTTGTGTTTCTAATTTACCTAAGGACTTTTATAACTGACCCCCATTTTAAAATACATAAGTAGATACTTTGGGAAACTGAGAAGTATAATTTTCATCTCTCCACATTGACTGTTTCATAAGCCTTATAGAAAGCCACAAAAAGCAAGAAGATAAGTCATTTTAAAAAGTCAAAGTAGTATTCATTATAGCAAAAGATCTGGTTAATTTTAAGTGAACAATCACAAACTAACCATTGTAATTTCTGCAGAAAACCGAACCAGGCCTGAGTTTACAAGGAAGACTTGCCCGTTTTCTCATGTGTGCCATTGTTTGGTTGCGAATGCTCAAGACTGAGGTAGAATGGTCCCATGATCTTTTGAAACTCAAAAGGCATGGAATAATCAGTGGAAAGACAGCTAAGGGGACCCCACAGATATATTTAAAGTCTAAATTGAAATCACATGGTATTTAGCCCATCTCACTTCATCCCCTATTCATTTAAAATGTCACAATGATTCTAATAATTTTTAAAATAGCTAGTGATTTTATTTCTTAGGGTATAATTATGTAAACGATATATGGAAAGATTATACAAAGGTAAGCACATCAGAGAGGTTTGTCATCTTCATGAAACAAGCAGCTATACTCATTTTATTAATCTTCCCATCAACAGAGAGAAAACAAAGTTCTGCCTGTGGAAATTAGTGTGTTAAATAAAGTCTTACAAAAATATCACTCTGAGACACTGCATATGTGGTTGACCCTTTCAACTTCTCTGTACTGTTAAATGCTGCATTGCTTTTATCAAAGCATTTACTAATAATGTCCTTCTCTGTATGTCCTTCACTAAATTATGAATTGCAAATCCTTGGGCTCAAGAAAGGATCTTGATAACCAAGTAGACCAAGTTTTATGCAAAATATACCTCAAATCAGGATGATTATGAACATAACCTATGTTTAAATATTAGCACAGGGGCACAGTCCATCAAAGGGAACTGAGATAGGATTGACAGATTTAACAAACAAAAATGCAGGACACCAGTTAAGTTTGAATTGCAGGTAAAAAAAAAACAAAAACAAAAACTTTTTTTTAGTATGAATATGTCCCATGCAATATTTGAGGCACATTTAGCATTGAGAAGTATTCTCTGTTTATCTGAAATTCAAATTTAACAGGATGTCCTGTATTCTATCTGGTAACCCTAGGACTGAAACCTCACCAAATATAAGTTCTGTCAGATGACTTAATTTCTCTGTTATAGACTGCCACAGCTGAGATCACTCATCTGAGACAGAGTGATCATAAGTTGGCCACTTCAGGTTAATTAAGAACTAATTGTTGGTCAAGTTGTCAAAAGTCAATATTTCTGTCTCCAGTGTAACAGTCAATTCAATCGACATAAATTTTTTTAAAAGATTTTAAACAAATATTCATTTTGTAATTATTGTTCTCTAATAACCTAGAAACACAATGGTCATCATTTCATTTCCCATGAGATTACCTTTAATGAATAATATACAACCTTTTGTTAATTTAAAAATATAAAACTTGAACTATATGAAAGCTGACCTTAAAGATAAAGCAGCGTATTTTTAGTAATATATAATTTGCTTATATATTTTTAATACACCAAATGTATCATCCTGACTCCAAAATTCATTTATCTTCAATATTTCTCCTCTCATGGAATAATATAATACCCCACCTGGCCAGGTCAGAATTATGAATTATTCTCAATTCTTTTACATTTAATCAAGATATTTTATTTAAAACAAAACAAAACAAAATTACGGGCCTGGGACAGGTCTGGGTTCTGTGTGCAGGCTGCCTGAATCCAAACCTGGCACTGTTAGCCGGGCACTGTGGGGGTGAGACCCGCCTCTTCCACTGCGTGGGAGCTGGGTGAGGCCTTTTGCTACTAGCTGTCCCTATTTCCCTGGAAAACAACACTGCTAAGCAGACGCAGCAGTATGTTCCTCTGGAACATAACCCCACTGCCCTGAGAACCACGCACTCCCAACCCCACAGTGGCCGCTGCAAGCCCTGCCCAAGAAGAGTCTGATCTCAGACCTGCCTAGCCCTGCCCCTACCTGGTGGTTTTTCTCTACCCACCCTGGTGGCCCAACACAAAAGACATAAAGTCTTGGGAGCTTTATGGTCATGACCATTGCTTAAGAAGCAGACTACTTCCCCTGGCCAACTTAGGGCAAGCTCAAATCCCACTGTTACTACCACAGCTGGTGCCCTCTTGCAAGCGCCACCTGGTGGCTGGAGGCCAACCAACTCAGGCCATTACAGCAACTCATGACAGAACAACCTTGCTCCCAGGAAAGAGAAAACAACAGTTAATTCCACTGCCTGCAACATCCTGGCTAACCAGAAGTCCTGAGTCTGTCCATGTGACTTCACTGCTAGCATAACCAGCATTCAAGAAAGCCAGCAAACTAAACCTATCTACACCTGAAGAATCTCCTCACTCCCCTGCCACCTCCACCAGAGCAGGTGCTGGTATCCTTGGCTGGGAAATCTGAAGAATGATCACATCACTGGACTCTTTGCAGACATTCCCCAGCAGCAGCCTGGAGCCTACACACAGAGGAGCTCTCAGGGAGCCCCCATCCCTAGGGGAAGAGGGAGAGCACCACATCAAGGGATCACGCCATGGGACAAAAGAATCTAAACAGTGGGCCTCGAGTTCCAGATCTTTCCACTGATGGATAGTTTCTCACAGCAGAGATACAATTGCAGTCCTGGGCACAGTAAGGGAAGTCTGCACCTCTACCCCAACAGGCAGGCTGCCTCTGTGATCATGACGGGCCTAGGAAAAGGGGTCCTAGTTCCCCTGACACTCCACTACAGACACACCTGGGACTGCCCCCACAGGAATGCAGCATGGAGGCACCTATAGGCAGCCTTTCTGGAAAAATCCAGGGTGAATGCAGCCCCATAGCAGGAGCGTCCGAAGATTCAGGCCTGCATGACAGGCAGAGTCACAATTCTTCCCTACTCGGAACATCAACATTCCTATGGATGAAAAGGAGTGCATGTGTGATCTGAACAGCTGAAATGCTAGGATGGGAGTGAGGCTCTGAGGTGTAGCTTTCCTGCTGACCTGGCAGGGGGGCTGAGGTAGACCCCACTCTTCACCTAGATAAAACCTCAGCATGTCTAATTGAGAGCTCCCCAAGCCACACTCATCAAGGCCAGGACGTCAGCTCACTATTGGATATTACATCAACCCACCTACCTTAGCCACAACTGGTGCCTACCCAGGGTTACCTTCCCTATTGGCATGAAATCTGACTCATCAACTCAATAAATAAAACACTGGAAAAAAATTAAATAGAGCATGCACCACTAGAGAACAAGATAGGCTTCAGGAGATCCCTGCCATTCCAACCCCATAGGAGACAGCGAACTCACCCACACGCCAAGAATATAACTACTAAAACTTGCATGAGGGAAAGCCAGCACACAAAGGCTCTCTATAACTAAGGAACTCATACAGAGTCTTCACCCCTACAGCACCAATAAGTCAAATTAGGCTAAAATAAACACTAAAATCTGATCCTTAAGAAGGGAAAAAAATTAAAAAAAAAAAAAAACAGTCTAATCAAAAGTAAATTCTAGAACAATCTGAAGAAATACTCTACCCAAATAGAAGAATCTAGAAAAGTAATTCTGTTAATATGAAAAAATGGGGTTCTAAGTATTCCCTTTGAAATCTGGCACAAGACAAGGGTGCCCTCTCTCACCACTCCTATTCAATATAGTACTGGAAGTTCTAGCCAGAGCAATTGGGCAATAAAAAGAAATAAAGCATATTCAATTAGGAAAAGAGGGAGCCAAATTGACTCTATTTGCAGATGACATGATTGTATATTTAGAAGACCCCATTGTCTCAGCCCCAAAATCTCCTGAAACTGATAAGCAAATTCAGCAAAGTCTCAGGATACAAAATCAATGTGCAGAATTCAGAAGCATTTCTATACACCAATAACAGACAAACAGAGAGCCAAATCAAAAGTGAACTCTCATTCACAATTGCTACAAAGAGAATAAAATACCTAGGAATACAACTAACAAAGGATGTAAAGGACCTCTTCAAGGAGAACTACAAACCACTGCTCAATGAAATAAGAGGGGACACAAACAGATGGAAAAACATTCCATGCTCATAGTTGGGAAGAATCAACATCATGAAAATGGCCATACTGTCCAAAGTAATTTATAGATTCAATGCAATCTCCATCAAGCTTCCAATGGCCTTCTTCACAGAACTGGAAAAAAGCACTTCAACTTCATATGAAACTAAAAGAGAGCACGTGTAGCCAAAACAATCCTAAGCAAAAAGAACAAAGCTGGAGGCATCATGTTGCCTGACTTCAAACTATACTACAAGGCCACAGTAATCAAAACAGCACGGTACTGTTACCAAAACAGAGACATAGACCAATGGAAGAGAACAGAGGCCTCAGAAGCAACACCACACATCTACAATCATCTGATCTTTGACAAACCTGAGAAAAACAAGCAATGGGGAAAGAATTCCCTGTTTAATAAATGGTGTTGGGAAAACTGTCTAGCAATGTGCAGAAAGCAGAAACTGGACCCCTTCCTGACACCTTACACTAAAATTAACTCCAGATGGATTAAAGATCTAAACATAAGACCTAACATCATAAAAACCCTAGAAGAAAATCTAGGCAAAACCATTCAGGACACAGGCATAGGAAAGGACTTCATGCCTAAAACACCAAAAGCAATGGCAACAAAAGCCAAAATAGACAAATGGGACCTAATTAAACTCCAGAGCTTCTGTACAGCAAAGGAAACAATCATTAGACTGAACTAGCAACCAACAGAATGGGAAAAAATTTTTGCAATCTACCCATCTGACAAAGGGCTAATATCCAGAATCTACAAAGGACTAAAACAGATTTACAAGAAAAAACAAACAAGCCCATTCAAAAGTGGGTGAAGGATATGAACAGACACTTTACAAAAGAAGACATCTGTGAGGCCAACAAACATGAAAAAATGCTCATCATCACTGGTCCTTAGAGAAATGCAAATCAAAACCACATTGAGATACAATCTCACACCAGTTAGAATAGCGATCACTAAAAAATCTGGAGACAACAGATGCTGGAGAGGATGTGAGGAAATAGAACACTTTTACACTGTTGGTGGGAGTGCAAATTAGTGCAACCATTGTGGAAGACAGTGTGGCGATTCCTCAAGGATCAAGAAATAGAAATACCATTTGACCCAGCAATCCCATTACTGGGTATATACGCAAAGAATTATAAATTGTTCTATTATAAAGACGCATATGTTCATTGTGGCACTGTTTACAATAGCAAAGACATGGAACCAACCCAAATGTCCATCAACCATAGACTGGATAAAGAAAATGTGGCACATATACACCATGGAATACTATGCAGCCATAAAAAAATGATGAGTTCACGTCCTTCATAGGGACATGGATAAATCTGGAAACCATCATTCTCAGCAAACTGACACAAGAACAGAAAATCAAACACCACATGTTCTCACTCATAGGCGGGTGTTGAACAATTAGAACACGTGGACACAGGGAGGGGAGCATCACACACTGCAGTCAGTTGCGGAGGACTAGGGGAGGGACAGCGGCAGGTGAGGAGGGATAACATGGGGAGAAATACCAGATACAGGTGATGGGGGGATGAAGGCAGCAAACCACCCTGCCATGTATATACCTATATATACATGTATATACCATGTATATACCATGCAACAATCCTGCATGATCTGCACATGTACCCCAGAACCTAAAGTACAATTAAAAAAAAAAGAAAGAAAAAATAGGGTTCTGTAACACCTCCCAAAAGATCACACTAGCTCTCCAACAATGGGTTCAAACGAAGAAGAAATCTCTGAATTATCAGATAAAGAAGATATCAGAGAAACATAAAAACCAACTTAAAGAAATGAAACAATTCAGGATATGGATGAAAATTTTTCCAGAGAAATAGACATAAAGAAAAAACAATCACAACTTCTGAAAATGAAAGACACGCTTAGGGAAATACAAAATTCTATGGAAAGTTTCAACAATAGACTAGGATGAGTAGCAGAAAGAACGTAGGAGCTCAAAGACAAGGCTTTCAAATTAACCCAGAAAGAGAAAGATAAAGAAAAGAAATTTTAAAGCCTCCAAGAAATGTGGGATTATGTTAAATAGCCAAACCTAAGCATAATAATTCATATTCCTGAGGAAGAAGAGGAATCTAAAAGTTTGGAAAACTTATTTGAGGGGAAAAGTAAGGAAAACTTCTTTGGCCTTGCTAGAGATCTAGATATCCAAATACAAGAAACTCAAAGAACTTGTTCATTAATTTTAGGAAATTCGTCACAAAAAGACTGCCATCATAGGCACACAGTCATCACATTATCTAAAGTCAAGACAAAGGAAAGAATCTTAAGAGTTGTGAGACAAAAGCATCAGTAACCTATAAAGGAAAACCTATCTGATTAACAGCTGACATGTCAGCAGAAATCTTACAGCCAGAAGGAATTGGGGTTCTATCTTTAGCCTCCTTAAACAAAATAATTGCTATCCAAGAATTTTGTATCCAGCAAAAACTAAACTTCATAAATGAAGGAGAGATAAAATCTTTTTCAGACAAATAAATGCTAAGAGATTTTGCCACTACTAATCTAGCACTACAAGAACTGCTAAAAAAAAGTTCTAAAACTTTAAACAAAAACCTCCAAATACACCAAAATAGAACCTTCCTGAAGCACAAATCACACAGGGCCCAATAATACAATGAAAAAAAGGTATTTAGGCAACAACTAACATGATGAATAGAACAGTATCTCATATCTCAATACTAACGTTAAATGCAAATGGCCTAAATGCTTCACTTAAGAGATACAGATTGTCAGTATAGATAAAAGTCCACTAACCAAGTACCTGCTATATTCAAGAGACTCACCTAACACGTAAGAACTCACATAAACTTAAGGTAAAAGGGTGGAAAAAGATATTCCATGCAAATGTAAATCAAAAGCAAGCAGAAGTAGCCATTCTTATATCAGACAAAAAGGACTTTAAAGCAACAACATCAAAAATACAAAAAAGGACCTATATAATGATAAAAGGACTAGTCCAACAGGAAAATATTGCAGTCCTAAATATATATACACCTAACACTGGAGCTCCAAAGTCATAAAACAATTACTACTAGACCTAAGAAATGAGATAGACAGCAACACAATAATAGTGGGGACTTTAGTACTCCACTGACAGCACTAGACAGGTCACCAAGTCAGAAATCAACAAAGAAACAACAGATTTCTACTATACTCTAGAACAAATTGACTTAATAGATATTTACAGAACATTCTACCCAATAACTGCAGGGTACACATTCTTTTCATCAGCACACAAAACATTCTCTAAGACAGACCACATGATAGACCACAAAAAAAGTCTCAATAAATTTAAGAAAATCAAAACGATATCATGTATTAACTCAGACCACAATGGAATAAAACTGGAAATTAACTCCAAAGGAAACCCTCAAAACTATACAAATACATGGAAATTAAGTGATCTGCTCTTGAATAGTCTTTGGCCTAACAGTGAAACCAAGATGGAAATTCAAAAATTCTTTGAACTGAATAATAATAGTGACACACTTAACAAAACCTCTAGAATACAGCAAAAGCGGTGCTAAGAGGAAACTTCATAGCATTAAACGCCTACATCAAAAAGTCTGAAGAGCACAAATAAACAAACTAATGTCACGCCTCAAGGAACTAGAGGAAAAAAACAAACCAAACCCAAATACAGCAGAAGAAAAGAAATAAAAAAGATCAGAGCAGAACTAAATGAAATTGAAACAAACAAAAATACAAAAGATAAAAGAAACAGTTGGTTTTTCAAAAAGATAAAATTGATTATTGGTTGGTTTTTCAAAAAGATAAACAAAACTGACTATTAGTGAGATTAACCAAGGAAAGAAGACAGAAGATACAAAAAAGCACTATAAGAAACCAAACAGGAGATATTACAACAAATACCACAGAACTACAAAAGATCACTCAAAGCTATTATGAACACCTTTACATGCCCAATCTAGAAAATCTAGAGGAGATGGATAAATTCTTGGAAATATACAACCCTTCTGGATTAAATCAGGAAGAAACAAGAAACCCTGATCAGACCAGTTAAAAGTAGCAAGATTGAAACAGTAATTTTAAAAAATTGCCAACAAAAAAATGTCCAGGGCCAGATGGATTCGCAGCTGAATTTTATGTGACCTTAAAGAAGAATTGGTACCAATCCTACTGATACTATTCCAAAAGACAGAGAAAGAGGGAATCCTCCCGAAATCATTCTATGAAGCCAATATCACTGTAATACCAAAACCAGGAAAGAACATAACAAAAAAGAAAACTACAGACCAATATCTCTGTTAAACATAGAAGTAAAAATCCTCAACAAAAATGTATACAGAGGATAATACATCATGATCAAGTGGGTTTCATACCAGCAACAGTTTAACATATGCAAGTCAATAAATATTATACATCACATAAAGAAAATTAAAAACAAAAATCATATACAGGTATTGATCGGCTTACTATCTATGCAACTTATGACCATTCGACTTTACGACCACAATCGCTAGCCACGACTGCTCCACGTCTGGCAGCGCAAACATTGCCCAGCTGGGCGGACGACAGTGTGGACCAGCTTCCGGCAGCACTACCGTCTCCGCATGCACCATTTCAACTGTTATCCCAGACTCGGTACAGCAATTTGTGTTTTGTGTCTTGGATATTTTTCATCAAACCCCTCCAAATAAACTTCTTATACATTTCGAAGCAATGGACCCAAACATTGAACGATTTGCAAGGATTGAACGGATGGCACACGATGTGTTTCGTCCGTATCGTGAAATTTATGAAGAAAAAAAGAACATACAATTCAGACAAAGCTCACCATGTTTATGAAAAAACCAACTCCGGTAACCCCAACTGCTGCCTCAGATGACGACATCAATGATCCGCAGCCAAGCACCAGCGGCCAATAAAATGTTTCGTACATGTTTATATATTTTGATATGTTGTGCAATTGGGAAAATGTTTCCTATGGTATTTTTTACATCTGTATTTCGTGTTTTTGTATGTACCTGTATTTTGTAATTTTGTATATTTTGCAAATATTAAACCTGTTGTACTGGTAATGGAGTGTTTTACTTAAACCTGACAAATGTAAAAATAAGAAACAAAATGGTGTAGAGATGATGCAAATGGCATAAAATGAACAAAGAAAATTATGATATATAACAATAATGAAAGAAAATTATGATAAAATATGACTTAAAGATTTTTATAACATCATTTCACAGTACTGTACATATAGCCTACTCAACTTACGATCAAATCGTGTTACGACCGGCCTGTCGGAACCAATCATGGTCATAAGTCGAGCACTAGCTGTAATCATCTCAATAAATGCAGAAAAAGCATTTGACAAAACCTAGCATCGCTTTATAATTAAAACCCTCAGCAAAACTGGCATTGAAGGGACATATTTCAAAGTAATAAAAGCCATATATGACAAACCCACAGCCAATACCACACTGAATGGGGAAAAGTGGGAAGATGGGCACCCTTGTCTTATTCCAGTTCTCAGGGAGAAAGCAGTCACTTCTATTCAACATAGTACTGGAAGACCTAGCCAGAACAATTAGACCAGGGAAAGAAACAAAGGGCATCCAAATTGGAAAACAGAAACTCAAACTGTCACTGTTCACTAATGATGACTATACACCTAGAAAACCCTGAAGACTCATCTAAAAACCTCCTAGGTCTGATAAATGAATTCAGTAAAGTTTCAGGATACAAAATCAATGTACACAAATCAGTAACACTGCTATACACCAATTACCAAGCTGACAATAAAATCAAGAGCTCAATCCCTTTTACGGCAGTTGCAAAAAAATAAAATACCTAGGAATATACTTAACCAAGGAGGTGAAAGATCTGTACAAGGAAAATTACAAAACACTGCTGAAAGAAATCATAGATGATACAAACAATTGGAAACACATCTCATGCTCATGAATGGGTAGAATAAATATTGTAAAAATGACCATACCACCAAAAACAATCTACAAATTTAGTGCAATTCCCATCAAAATACCACCATCATTCTTCACAGAACTAGAAAAATCAATCCTAAAATTCATACGAAGCCAAAAAAGAGCCCACATAGCCAAAGCAAAAAGAACAAATCTGGAGGCTTTGTATTACCTGACTTCAAGCTATACAAAAGACTATAGTTACCAAAATAGGATGGTACTGATATAAACATAGGCATGGAACAGAATTGAGAATGCAGAAATAAAACCAATACTTACAGCCAACTAATCTTCAACAAAGCATGCAAAAACAAAAAGCAGGGAAAGGACACCCTATTCAACAAATGGTGCTGGGATTACTGGCAAGTTACATGCAGAAAAATGAAACTGGATCCTTATGTCTCACCTTATACAAAAATCAACTCAATATAGATCAAAGACTTAAATCTAAGGCCTGAAACCATAAAAAATCTAGAAGACAACATTTGAAAAACTCTTCTAGACATTGACTTAGGCAAAGAATTCATGACTAAGAACCCAAAAGCAAATGCAACAAAAACAAAAATAACTAGATGGGACCTAATTCAACTAAAAGGCTTCTGCAAAGCAAAAGAAATAATCAGCAGAGTATACAGACAACCCACAGAGTAAGAGAAAATATTCACAAACTATGCATCCAACAAAGGACTAATATCCAGAATCTACAAGAAACTCAAACAAAACAGCAAGAAAAAAAACAAATAACCACATCAAAAAGTGGTTAAGGACATGAATAGACAGTTCTCAAAAAAAGATATACAAATGGCCAACAATCATATAAAAGGATGCTCAACATCACTAACTATCAGAGAAGTGCAAATTATAACCACAGTGAGATACCACCTTACTCCTGCAAGAATGGCCACAATTTAAAAATAAAAAATAAGAGATGTTGGGATGGATGTGGTGAAAAGGAAACACTTTTGCACTGCTAGTGGGAATATAAACTAGCACAACCACTGTGGAAAACAATATTAAGATTCCTTAAAGAACTGAAAGTAGAAGTACCATTCAATCCAGCAATCCCCCTACTGGGTATCTACCCAAAGGAAAAGAAGTCAATATATTATAAAGACACTTGCACATGCATGTTTTTTTATAGTAGCACAATTTGTAATTGCAAAAATATGGACCCAAGCTAAATGCCCATCAACTGAGTGGATAAAGAAATGTGGAATATATACACTATGGAATACTACTCAGCCATAAAAAGGAATAAAATAATGGCATTTACAGCAACCTGGACGGATCTGGAGACCATTATTCTACGTGAAGTGACTCAGGAATGGAAAACAAAACATTGTATGTTCTTACTTATAAGTGGGAGCTAAACTATAAGGATGCAAAGGCATAAGGAGGATACAATGGACTTTTGGGACTTGGGGAGAAGGGTGGGAGAGAAGTGAGGGATAAAAGACTACACACTGGGCACAGTGTACACTGCTTAGGTGACAGGTACACCAAAATCTCAGAAATCACCACTAAACAACTTTTCCATGTGATCGAAAACTACCTGTTCCCCAAAACTATTGAAATAAACTTTTAAAAAAATTATTGAGTATTTATTCTATTTACCAATATTACCATATAAAGTATTTATTTTGCCAGTGCAGTAAGATTTTAACATTCATTCTCTTGTCTGGCACAACAACTCAATGAGATGGAAACTGTATTAATGTTCTCCAGAGAAACAGAGCCAGTATATATCTATATCTAGCTATATAAGAAAGAGAGATATTACTATGAAAATTCATTGACATGATTATGCAAGCTGGAAAACTGATGGTACAATACAGTCTGAACCCAAACACCTGAGAACCAGAGAAGTCACTGAGGGAAGTCCCAGCATCTGAAGGCTCTAAAACCAAGAACTCTGATGTACGAGGGCAGGAGAAGGTGAAGAGTGAGAGGGAATTTGTCCTTCCACAGCCTTTTGTTCTATCCGGGCCCTCAACAGATTGGATGATGCCCACTCACATTGGTGAGGGTGATCTTCTGTACTCAATCTACTGGTTCACATGCTAATCTCTTCTGGAAACACCCTCGCAGACACACCTAGAAATGTTCTGCTACCTATCTGGGCATCCCTTAGCCCAGCCAAATTAACACATAAAATTAGCCATCAGAGAAATATTATGCATCCTACTCTAGAGATGAAAAAAACTGAAGCACACAGAAGATGAATGGTTTAAGTTGACATCATTCAGCAGTAACAGAGTCAGGACCGAAATGTCGGTCTATCTTACTCACTATGCTAACTCCACACACCTGATTAATCACCAAAATCTATCAATTCTACTTCTTGAATATCTTTCAAGAACTTTCTCTTCATTGCATCTTAATTCAGGCGTTTGTCAGTCCTCTTAGTCTTCAATCTTGGATTCTGTGTTACTTTCTCAGGGCTGCATAACAAAATGCCACAAACTGGATGACATGAACAACAGAAATGTATTGTCTCACAGTTCTGTCGGTCAGAAGTTCAAGATTAATAGATCAACAGGGGCGGTGTGGTGGCTCATGCCGGTCATCCCAACACTTTGGGAGGCTCAGGCAAGTCGATAACCTGAGGTTGGGAGTTCGAGACCAGCCTAACCAAAGTAGAGAAACCCCATCTTCACTAAAAATAATGAGTCAGGCATGGTGGTACAAGCCTGTAATCCCAGCTACTCAAGAGGCTGAGGCAGAAGAATCACTTGAACCTGGGAGGCAGAGGTTGCAGTGAGCCAAGATCATGCCATTGCACTCCAGCCTGGGCAACAAGAGTGAAACTATATCTCAAAAAAAAAAAAAAAATAGGTCAACAGGATCAGTTGTTCCTGATGGCTCTGAGGGAAGAATCCAGGTCCCTCCCCTGGACCTGTAGATGCCTGTCTTCTCCCTGTGTCTCTTCACATCATCTTCCTTTTATGTGTGTCTATCTCTGTGAACAAGTCATTTTTTTAAAAAATAAGGACACCAGCCATATTGGCTTAGGGGACCACCGTACTTCAGTAAAAACTCATAAATTACATCTGTAGTGACCCTATTTCCAAACTGAGGTACTGGAGATTAGGAACTCAACCATCGCTTTTAAAAGGGAATACAATTCAACCTATGACAAGTCCCTTCTAATCTTTCTCCACTTCACACTGAAGTGCTTTTGCTAAAATTCCAACCTAACCCTGTCATTCTCTTGCTTCTAGATTTTCAAGGACAGGCCCCAGCTTTCAGGATAAAAGCTAAATTTAGGGAATATGGGAATAATGGGGTTCCTTACCATTCCGTGGTGATATTCTGTGTCAGCCCTCCAGCTTTTTTTCTAGCTTCTTTTCTATCTTTGTTCAGCTCTTGAACTTTAAAGTTTCAGACACAATCAACGTGATTCGCTCTCTTCTACCTCCGGACCCTTGCTGGACCTCAGTCTACCCTGAATGCCCTGAATGCTGCATCCTTCTCCCTCATCTCACGTTTGAGTCTCAACCCACAAAGGAGGAGATGATCCCTTTCTTTTCTTTTTCACGAGTTTTTATAGAAAACATTCCTGGTTCCTCCATCTTGTGCTATCTGCATTACTTGTAAACGAAGGATTTTCAACATGGTTTATTCTGAGCCATATTATATTAAAGAAGAAAAAAATCAAAGGTGTAAAGTAATGACTATCGTAGACCCTAAGGTCTATAAGACCTACTTTGGGGTAGCTATCAAGGTTGTAAATGCAACATTGATCAGAACACATTTTCCTTGTGGTTTGGGTTGCTGGGCTCAGGTATCAAGTGTGTACCTACCCCTTTTTTTTTTATTTTCCCCATCTGGGTATGCAGAGCGGGATTGTGCCTTTTTTTTTTTTTTTTTTTTTTTTTTTTTTTTTTTTTTTTTTTTTTTTTTTTTTTTTTTTCTCTTGAGACAGAGCCTTGCTCTGTTGCACAGGCTGGAGTGCAATGGTGCCATCTCAGTTCATTGTAACTTCCACCTCTCGGGTTTAAGTGATTCTCCTGCCTCAGCCTCCCGAGTAGCTGGGATTACAGGCGACCACCACCACACTCAGCTAAGTTTTGTATTTTTGGTAGAGACGGGGTTTCACCATGTTGGTCAGGCTGGTCTCGAACTCCTGAGCTTGTGACACACTTACCTCAGCCTCCCAAAGTGCCAGGATTACAGGCGTGAGCCACTGCGGCCGGCCTGATTGTGCTTCTTATCTCTCTACATGAAAAACAACAGCGTAGGACTGCCCTTTATCTCTTTACCAGATATTGACAAGTGAATCAGGATTTTTGTGAGCCTGGCTCTTCCCATTTGATGGGAGGGAAACCCAAGTTCAGTCTCAAGCCTAACTCAGCTTCTAGGACAAAATTTACTGGAAACATTGTGTTTGGAAAGTTATAGGGCCTCTGCCTCTAACAATGAAGTTCATTTTCGTGTGACTATGGATCTTCATGTACATACTCCACTGATGAGCACCTCGGAAGAGAGAAAAGTGAGGGGTACACCAAATTTCCCAACACTTTCCTAGTTATTAGTAGACTCTATATTTATTTGAATTCATATGGTGAATAAGTGTTCCTTGGGTACATATGTGGTGCCTATCTCCACAGAAATAGGATCTCTGCACTAACAACTTGGTTAATGGACTGTGAACTACTTTGGTCACTGTACTGTGAACCACTTGAAGGCAAAGATGGCATCTTAATTGTCTTTATAGATGCAGCACCTGCCACAGAACTTTTGGCAAGGCACTGGAGTCATGTGTAAAAACTCACTTCACCATGGAAAAATGGACCATTCAGTTCAAGAAGAAAAAGTGAACCTTCTGAGTCCTAATATGTACTATAGTATCCAATGGAAAAGAAAAGCATGGCAGAAAATGCTTATGAAATGCTCGTATTCTCTACATAGAATAAACATAGTTATGGTGTGAGATTTAACTAGAGGTTAATAAAGAAGCTCCCCCAAATGTTTATAAAGGTAAAATACTCAAGTTCTCAAAGTACTCTGAGTCACAATTTTAGGCAAAATTGCTTAGACAAAGTAATATTTTATCTTTTTAATATAATTGTAAAACTTTTTGGCAGCCATAGGAAACATTGATCATAAGCCTTGTTGAGATAAACCTGAAAGGCGGGGTGTTATTTCTTGACCATATTCGTTTAACATTGCCAAACACACATATTTTACTATATTAGTGCGTTTACTATCCTTTCTGCTACTTAACATCATCCAGCAAATAACTAAATAACTCATGCTTTCTGTTCTATATGTCCCAGGTTTTCAGGAAGGTATTTTATTATAAAGTTGGAAAACTCCCACCATGTGAATTGCTGTGTTGCAATTCCATTTGGCAAAACATAAATATGACCTGTTAAGCCCATTCACTTAATTCATAGAATTCAACTTGAAACATGTTGCTAATTCTAAGAGCACCCACGGATCCGCTCCAGGATGACTGCTTGGGTCAAGTGCCCATCCCTGAAAAAATCACTGTATCTAGAGCAATAGGTTTTTGAATGACAGCCCTATTGGAAGGTCCACAGTGAGACAGACAGGCAAGCAGAACATTTCCATGAAAGAAAGACAGTGGAGCACAGTGGAAGAAACACAGACTGGAGAATCAGTGGTCCCATAACCATCTGTAAGGACCTCCGTACCTTCTCCACAAAATGTAGGTGAGTCCAGCTCCAATACTCTTTGATCCTACATGAAACAATTAACTTTAAAAGGCTCTGCTAACCTAGAAAATTAAGTTTCTTCTTTCTTAATGAAGAGAGTGAGTCATATTTGGCTGGAATAGAATGTTTGTGTGACTCCCAAATACTGGCTTCAATGCCCTCAGATGAAGCAATACAGGAGACAAATTAGAAAGAGAATTTCCTCAAAGTCAGAATAGGTGAGCCTTTAGCATCCCTTACACAACAGTACCAAGAATCTACTAACTTTCTGCTCATAATGCCTAGATAGATTTTGCTTCTTATTCAAAACCCACTGAAACTCCTGCCAGATGAAATTCAGACCTTCGGCTCCTTACAATCTTGACTGTGCCTCTGCAGCTTCACTTCCTCCAATGAATCCAAAGTACAGCCACATAATTTCTATGAATCACCTTGTCTTTTCACACCATTATAACATTAGTGACAATAATAATATTTATTAAGCACCTACTATGTGCCAGGCACTGCTCAGGTGCTGAAGATATAGCTGTTAACAAGACAAATCCTGCCCTCATGGAACTTGCATTTTAAGGGAGGAAACTGGCCATGATTATGTAACCAAACAAAGAATGCGCTGTGCTGAAAGGCGGCTTTAAAAATAGAGGCCAGGTGGCGACATTGAAGCTGTTGCAGGAACCAACCGGATGAAGAGGAGGAGGCCCCTGGAGAAGGTCCATGCTCAGCACAGGGCCAGACAAATTAGATACATGATTTTTAATTCTCCCTACAATGCTGCACAATGTGGATGACTTTCCCCATTGCATTCTGTGAGGATAAGGAGTTTGCTCAGATTGCATGGCACAGGAGAGTCACTGGTCTATAACTCAAATTCAAGCCTGTCCATTTCTTCAGTACCCCCATTGGACTTTACGCCTTTCCTTTCCACTGACGTGCTCTTCCCCATGCCTCTGACAGACTCTCCCCATCATTCCTGAGGCTCAACCTTTGCAAAACTTCTCCTGGCCAACTGCATCCTGCTGTCTCCCATTCTTTCCCCAGTGAAGGCACAGGTCATGGTCTTTGCCTCTTTCCCACAGCTCTCTATGTGGGATGTCTCTTACAAATGATAAACACATTGGTTGTAGTTTTCCATTTACATATCAGACTTCTCTCCTTGACTGGTAGCTCCTTCAGGCCAGGACCCACTTCCTAGTAATAAAAATATCCCCAGATTTGCCCAAGGCCTGGACCACTGAAAACACTGAAGAAGTATTTGTCAAACAAATGCTATTTGGCTATAGAATGAAATGAACATGATATGGCTGTTGAAGGCATAGCCCTAATGAAAGGCACTGCCACTGGAAATGAAGAAACGATAAAGACCATGAGTCTTTGCCCCCACCCCCCGCCATACCCCAGCAAAATGCTCTTTCTCTAGAAAAAAGCAATGACATTAAGACTAGAGATCTCTATACAAGGGTAGCTGCTACTGCAACATGAAAGTGGCTTTTTTTTTTCCCAAATAAAAACTATTTTTAATCATTCAACCATTTTAAAGTTTTCTAAAACTGGCATTTCCAAAAGGTTCAACAGGAATGACATTTTCCTCTTGTGTACTCAAGTGGAGAAAAATTCCCTTCCTTGAACGCTTCATTCTTGCGTATTTCCCATTGATACAAGATCCATTGTTTATGGACGTATTTAATTAGCAAGAACTTTATTTTTCAGTGGAATCTCATGCTTAAGAAAAAGGTGAGAAATAGTGTAGGAAATGTTTATTTTAAAGAATGGGTGTTGAAGTGCACAGCATAGAGCATGTTGTGAAACAGGCAGGGCATCACTGTCGCCTCCTACTCAAAACCATTTTAACTATCATCTCTGTATTTGGGTAGCTCAGCTAATTAACAACCTGGTATTACTGTGAAGATGAGATTGGCATGTTATTTGAAGTGGTTTTTAACAGTCTTTAAGCACTAACCACTCAATTTATTAACAGTTTGCTCTACTAAGGTGAAGAAAATTACATAATTATTATGAGTTTGAAAATGAGAGGAAATATATATGTACATTTTATTTATCATCTAAAGATACCAAAATTAAAATGGTATTTTTAAATATGGTAAAATTCCTGTAAATTCATATGAATAGTTGACTGCCAATGGATTTTATGGGTCTGTAATCATCTTCCTTATACCCTTTTGTCAATTTTCTTTTTTAGCTTGATGTGATTTAACACATAGGACAGGAGATTTAAAAAAATTAGAAGGAGAATAAGCGGTGGTTAAAAATGTGAAGCTTAGAAGCAAACTGACTAGGTTCAAATCCTGGCTCTACCATTTACCACAAGTTCAAAGACCTTAGGCCACACTTAATTCTTCTGTGCCTCTGTTTCCTCATCTGTAAAATAGGAATCTTAATAATAATATGGCTCACCTGTAGGGCTGATGTGAGAATTAATGATTTAACACACGCATAGCACCAGAACACTTAACAAATGCCAGTTGTCATTAATTGGGCAAGCTCTTCCTGCAATATCCCACTTTCTCATGGTAATAGTTTCACAGTATGATTTTTCTACTGTTCCAAGTAGGAAGGGTCCTTTTTCAACGCTCAAAATTTATCAGGTCACCACATGACAGTGATCATATAGATTTTATCCATTAATTGAAAATGTGCAAAATTACAAAAAGCTACTCTGAATTTCCTCATGATTTTAAATAAATGTGTATTTTTTCCCATTAGCAATGGCATACATATGAAAAGTAGCAGAATACCACTGTGAAGACAGCATGTGCAGGCCCCAGGGATTCTCAGCCACACATTGGAATCTATTTACTTAGCATCCTTAGGCCTATCCTATTAGAAGGCTAATGTAGAATGAAGTTGGAATAGATACTAAACCATACCGCCAGATTTCTTAGCCATCACCTAAAGATTTTTCTATAAAAAAAAATCAAAGTTTTCTTTTTCTCTTGTTTATTTCTCTCTCTCTTTGAATGTCAGATCATTTGGCTTTGAGAACAAACTGGACCAAGAGAAAGCCACTGTATACAGATATTTGAAGTATTAAATGAGATAATATTTGCGAGAAGCCCAGCATGTGGCCTGGAACGTAACTGTGCCCCTGTAAATTCTACTTGAATCACTACTTTTCACCTTACCCAAGTTCCAGACTTGATTCTACTCACAACAAATAGGACAACTTTGAGGAAATGATGGCTGTCACAGGTGACACAGACAACGAAGATGACTGTGCCGGTAATTTGTCTATTTGCCCCCAGATCCATCCCCACATACCCCTTGCTCTACTGGGATCCCAGTCCTGCTAAATGGCCTATGGTCATCTTGGCCAGTGGGAGGCAGTGAAAAGTGATTCAAGAGCAGACAGGGAACAGGCTGTCTCTCTGCTTCCAGTGTGTCTTGGGCAGTAACCTTGTGTCCTCTGTGGTTCTGCTCCCATCAGGCAGTGCTGTCTCCTGGGCTTTCAAACACCAGGTCTACCCTTTGTCCCCCCAGCTTCAGGGGTATGAGCTGCTTCCTACTAGCTTCCTACTGTTGCTAATTTCTGGGTTTCCTGGCTGTCCTGTTTGGTCTTTAGACTCTTCCAGTACCTTTGGAACGATTTCTCTGTATTAAATTATCTCTGTTGAATGGCCTGCTATGGACTCTGTTTTCCTGACTCCAGCCTGTCCCAGTTATCTGACGGGTCTTAAGCTCTCTGATCCTATCATCAGTTACGCATGGGTAGTTTCAGGACCTACCTGCCATTTTATCCATCTACTACCTAACCCAATGTCCCCTGTCCGTAGGTGAGGTTTTCTTCTAATATTCTTTGTGCATCTCTACCATTCCATTTAAAATGCTACGTCATACTGGTCCACTTGTGCATCTATAGACCAACTAGACTCTGAGCTCTTTGAGGTAGAACTGTTTTTCCTCCCTGTTGTGAGTCGAATACAGGAATGGTACATAATAGGACCTGTATGCAAGGGTGATGAATAAATGCATAAATGGAGTCAATGTTCCGCAGGCTCCGAGGTACACACTCTCTTCTGCCTGTTCATGATCGAAGATCATCATCAGGGAAAACCGCAGCGCAAACAGATCTTCCCCAGCAGCCTGCTATCAAACCCAGATTCGACCACAAGAATGCACTGAGGCATTGTTTCTCTATGAGCCCACTTTTAAAGGCGAATTTCCCGAGAGAAGGTTAAGTTATTATCCACCAGCTGCACCTCCGTCATGCTTAGTTTTACCGATTGTTTCCTATAGACACAGGTCTCTGAGAAGGAGTGGGTGTGTGAAAGTCCATAGCAAGGGGTTCACCTGTACTGTGAGGTAAAGGAGTCCCCTGACTCACCCACATCATGTCATCATTCCTCATTGTGAGGAGGCCTCAATTGGAAGTCTGCTGTGCAGACAGCTGCAGTGTGTGTTTCTTAGCCAGTAAATGCATGTGGAAAGTGGAGCGTGACAGGGGAAGGCCCAGGAGCGGGGAGGGTGTTTGGAAGTTCAGGACCCAGACAAGACTGGCTGAGGATTGACGGCTGAGATGAAATGTGACAAGTGGCAGGGGACTGGACAGATTGAGGAGAACACCCAACAGGGGTGGCCCTGGGTGCCCTTTAGCAGAAAAGGATTAGATGGTCTGAGTGGGGAAGAGAGCTAATCACGGAAGCTATCAATTTGACAGCCCTCTGCTCCCTTCTGAAAAGGTGATTTAATTGATTACACTTTGACTTTACAGGAGAAAATGTCACCATTATATTCTCAGATTTGGATTCCTGAAGCCTTTGGGACACAGTAACTTGTATGTTGACTTATTCACTCATTTAATAAACTGTGACTGAACCCTAACTTTACTTTGGGTGTTGTGCTCAGAGCCAGTGGAAATCTCTCACATTAAGACTTACTTTTTGTTTTCACAGACAGGGTGAGGAAATGAGCACCCAAGGAAGAAGGAAGGGTTTCTTTCCTGTCTTCCTTCTCAGTCTAATCATCATTTTATAACCTGAGACAGTTGCATAGCTTAAGCTCATCCCCCACAGTGGGAAAGAATATTTGTCCTAGAATGCCCAGCCCTTAGCATAGCATCTGGAATTTAACTGGTATTTAATACATTTTGGGCCAATGATGGATGGAAGGATGAATGATGGATGGGTCCACTTCAGCACAGGGCTCTCCAAATGGTTACCCATATGTTTCCAATACCAATCTTTCCTCATTTCTTCTTTAGGAAAATAATTTATGCTTAAAGCCAGTTCTGGGGAAGTCAAAAGCTGCTTTAAGCTTCTTGTGGGATTTTTTGTGTTTTTTTGTTTTGTTTTGTTTTTTTGTATGAAGGAAGATATATGGTTGAAGGAAATAAATGGATACATGGGACATCCTCTCAGGTATTTTCCTCAGAGGAGTCATGTTTACCGAGATTCACATTAAAATCTTGCAGCAAATATCTCTTCAAACTCCATACTGCTTTTTCTTCCTTACCAGCATCCCCTCTACTCATTTTAATACCATGTAAACATGTTGCTGATCTAACCTCAGCTGGCTACCTACAACTCACAAATACTACTTTCAGCTTCACAGATATGCTCATCTAGTTTTCTTTTCAAGTCATTCTAAAGAGCAAAGGTCTTTGTGCTCCTGGAAATGCTGTTCCCCCCACCGTGTGTGTGTGTGTGTGTGTGTGTGTGTGTGTGTGTGTGTGTGTGTGTGTATGTGTGTGTAAACCTATACATATGTTTGTCTGTAAATTATCATAAATATTTGCCTGGCCACACAGATCACTGCAGGTACCTGGCGATCTGGGAAAACTTGTTCTCTTTTTAAATGAATACTGTGCATCTATCCTTTTAGGGGCTTGTGTCTATTTTTTTCCAGGATGCAGTCACACCAAGCTGAGAACTGACATTAACCAGAGGAAAGGGTTGGAGAGGCAGAACTGAGATTGGAGCAGCCCAGGGAGGTTCAGAAAGGTCGCTGGAGCTGAGAATGATGAGAGGAGGGTCAAAGCAGCCACATCCCAGAAGCCATTTAGGAAAAAACCTGAAGCAGGCAAGTGACGGGACTTGATTTACTTCTTTACAACATTATTTTGTGTGCTGTGTGGAAAAGTAATTGGAGACACACAATGCAGAAGAAAGAGACATATGTAACTTAGGGAAAAGCTGAAAGAAATTTAAATTCAGTATTACCATTAAACTTCAGCAATCTACAGTTTTTTAGTATAAAGAAAAAGCATATTTAAAAAAGATACTAAATCACATGGATTAAGTTAAGGATATTTAGAAAGCAAGAATACAATGTTACTTACTATTTGTGTTACTGACATGATTTCTCTCTAAATACTTTCTATATTTTCCCACTATTCTTCAAGGAGCACACTTCACCTTTGACACAATAAATCATAACTCATATATATGATTTAACTTGTTAGCTTTGTGGGTGTGTGTGTGTGTACATGTGTATATGCATGCTTGAACGTAACTTTATTCCTACCAGAAGCATTAACTCCCAACCCTGATGTGGGAGTACTGGGTCCAGGGAGCACCTACAGGCAGCAAGCCCCACCCTCCAGTGCCTGAGACCCAGGAGAAGAGAGGCCATGAGGCTTTCAAAGGAAATAACATGGAAAAATAGGTTCCTGAAAAAGTAGTAAACTGGTCGTGATAGGTGAGAAAAGCATGCCAATTAAGTGAGAATGAATGAACTAATAGGAAAATGAGAAAACAAAATGCAGATATCCAGTAATTCCTTAACACAGACTCCTAGTTTTAAGACAGATTCTTAGTTTCCTTTACAATGTTAAAGATGAATTTGTGAGAGTCCTTGTCCTCCTTTCAAAAACAAAATGAAACAAGCAAAAAAACTGGCTTTCTAATATGTGGCATGCATTGTGTAGAGAGCTCTATGAACATAAAGCGAGACACGCCTGCGGCACTTAGAATGTCGCTCACCCCCTAACAAACACCACTGATACATTGCTGCTGCTGTTTTTCTATTAGTCTCCATTTTAGAGATGAGAAAACTGAGGTTCAGGAAAAGTGACAGAGTAAAGATTTTAACCCAAGACTCTCTGACTTTAAATTCACTGTAAACTCTTCACTTCGTTGCAGTTCAGTTACAGTCCAAATGCCTTTCCAGAAAGCCTCAAATGGAAATGTTCTAACATGTTGCAAACTGAACTATGAGTAGTCCTTTGAGGTTCTTTCACTATATTGACTACACTTTCTTAAAATGCAACAGGCTGTGAGGTTTACAATGCTCAAAGCTTCTGGTTATTCTCTTTTCCCAGAACAGCCTTTGATTTTGTTAAGAATCTTACCTTAAATGTATAGATATATGGTTTTGCTTAATAAGTGAAATCAGGGAAACATCATTAGGAATTGCAGGCATTATTCTGAACACAGCCGGTACCATACAGGGCTATAGCTGAAACACCTTGAACAAGATGAGGCTGGTTCTAACCTAAACCACATATGGTACAGGAAAAGTGCCTTGGTTTCTTTTGTGTAACCTCCCAAGGATAGCTGTTATCCTAAATAACGTATCATTTTTGCTGTGGGAGTATACCGGTGAAGAAAAAAGGCTTTTAGATTTGGAAAGACCCAAATCTGGCCCCTTCTCTGTGCTTCCCAGCTGCAGTGTCCCACGCGAGTTATTCTCTTCGAATCTGTTCCTGTGTTGATAGAAAAGGAATGATAGTACCTACATCATAGGAAAGGGGAGCAAGGAGAAAATGAATTGAGAGAAACATGCACAAAGTACTTAGCATAATCCAGATATAGAGTTGGGGCTTGGTAAACGCTGACATTATTAAAAGGAAAACATGTTTTCGGATTCTAAAAAACAACCCTATTTTAGGCGACGTGTTCTAGGGGAAAGAAGTGAGTCAGGAGATGTGGATCCTATTTTGGGATTCAGAACTGTAGTCACAGGAACCAGCAATTTCCCTGAGAGTTTGTGAGTTGATTATAAAATGGAGAAATTAGTATTTTTGCTTACCTGCTTGGATGCATGGAATAAAACTTTCTTCTCCTAAGAATCAAGGGGACAAAACATTTTTTTTTTCAATTATATGGGCCTTTTGTATTGGGCATGAGATGAGAAGGGTATTTTAAACCACTTTCTCTTGTATACATTTTTAAAAATCTATCTGCACATGTCAAATTATCAGCAGCCAATTCTAGTCTATATATGTAGACCAAACAGTTCCTTAGGAGTTCTGAACACTATGCCAAGATGCTCATGGCTACCAGAAAATAGGAAAACTTTGAAATCAGCAAAATAACTCCTGGAAAATTCTCCTGCTAGTTTATCATTCTTCTTCCCTATCTCCGTGCTGTGCATACTAAAGAGAAGGGGGCAAGAGAAATAATGGATTCTCTGGATTTCCTTGAGATAATATGTTCAGAAATGGTTTCTCTGGGAACTAATGAAACGTTCTTTGCAGGCTGAATAATGTGAATTCAATTCTAACCCAACTATTGAAGCATAATTTCAAGGTAACCAGTAATGTTATTACTGTTCTTCCTTCCCTTTCACATACCCATCCCAGACTAATGATAAGTGTTGTTGCTGAATACTTTTACAGCTTTTCCTTCCTGATAAAACTTTAGAGTTTTTTTTAAACAAAGCTTATATAGAAACCATAAAAATCAGAAATTTCTAATTAAGACTATTAGAAGAAATCCGAAGAAATCCCCCAGAGACTTCAGAATTAAAATATGTCTTAATTAGATAAGACTTTTCAAGATTCTAAGATTCTTTTCTATAAATGATAAAAGTTCTACCCCCAAACTGGATGGAACATCACAGTGCACACTACTGCTTCTGTTCATCCAACTGAGTAGTGTTACTGCATTGTGAGTGCATCAATAGGAACAGAAAATTATGCTAGGAGACTAATATTAACAACAGTGACAACACCAGAAACAAAATCATAATTGAGAAGTCTGAATATAAATCTTTTTCTCAAGGAACCATTGGCCACAAGCTGTGGGAACGATGTATTTGTCATTTTATATTTGCCTACAGTGACACCTGCTGGAAAACACTGTTGCAGCTTTAAAATAAAAATAAATTTAAAACATAAAATAAAAGCCAAGCTTTGAAAATACCAGCCACATATTACTATTATTTTCGCCTCAAAACGCATTGCCTAAACTTCAATTTAATTTCTGCTTCTTCTTTTGGATTTTCTTCTCTCTGCAAACTGAGAAACTAAGATTCAATTCCATTTGATGAAATAATTATTTAGCTGGTATGAGAGAATTGGAGTTAACTCATAGACGATGCAAACCATTTCTAAATGGAAGCATTTATAAACAGTTTGGTGGCATTATTTTGCTTCCTTCTGAAATGTTGCTTTCAAATTTGCATATCAACTGCAGTGTGATGATAAGTATTTTTTAAAATCTTACTTAAGAATAAATATCAAGATATTTAATACTGGGGAAGTATTTAATAGCGAGCACTTTCCTAAGCAGCATTAATGCACAGAGCCATTTTGTGTTTGAGGGTTTATGGTGCACTTCAGCATGCACTGGATGCCAGCTACACTATGCATTAAGCAACCGATGTGGACCTTATGCAAATTGCCTTTGATTTCAGCAGAGACTTTGCATACTAAGAGTTCCCATCTCCCAGTGACACAGAGAAGGATTTGTGTACCCGTTACCATTAATAACATTCACCCACAAAATTCGAGCCCATTGAGAAGGTGCAAACATTTACGTGGAAGTGAGTCTTTCGCAAAGTTGATTTTACCCCAAGATTTGGTATTTTACACTTTTCATCTACAAGGGACACATTTGCAAAGAAGTATCTTGATATTGTCACATTCTTGAGCTCAGTCACTTCAATGTTTTCAGTCATTTCACTATAGCTTGTGTGCTGCTGGTGACAATTTTTCCCATGTAATTTTTTTTCCCTAAATGTAAAAGCTGTCCTCAAAGTCACAGTTTCTTTATAAAGCAAATACATAGGGTTTCTTTCTAGTTCATTTGTAGCTATGCCTCCATTTCTCTAAAAACTCCTTCTAACATTAGGTAGAGACTTGATGTTTCAAAACAAAGTGACTCATGTATTTATACCTCCTACATAGCTGGCTTTCCATCTTTCACCATTTCACCAGATCTGTTCTTACGGGGAGAAGCTGTCTTTTCTTAAACGTCAAAATTCGTAAGAAAATAAAGGTTTTCAGCCGGGCGCGGTGGCTCACGCCTGTAATCCCAGCACTTTGGGAGGCCGAAGCGGGTGGATCACGAGGTCAAGAGATCGAGACCATCCTGGTCAACATGGTGAAACCCCGTCTCTACTAAAAATACAAAACATTAGCTGAGCATGGTGGCACATGCCTGTAATCCCAGCTACTCAGGAGGCTGAGGCAGGAGAATTGCCTGAACCCAGGAGGCGGAGGTTGCGGTGAGCCAAGATCGCGCCATTGCACTCCAGCCTAGGTAACAAGAGCGAAACTCCGTCTCAAAAAAAAAAAAAAAGAAAGAAAAAAGAAAAGAAAGGTTTTCTAGCTTAAACTAACCTCCATATTAGTCCATTTTCTCATTCCTCCAGCTCTAAAGACCATGTCTTTCTAAACCAGTAAAGCTGCCAATGATTTGTGGAGATGATATTCCACCTGCCCTTCTTGTCTGTGAGGGAAGTTTGGCCAGTGGAGGTACACTAAGGTCAGGTACATGAGAAGCACTTCCTGAATTAACAAAGTGATTCCAGTTCCATGACTTTGGGACCTGAGCAAAATCAGTAACTTCTTTTTCATCTCTGTCCATCGCATCCTGAAGTGGTACTATGGTTTGAATGTTTGTGTTCCCCCAAAATTCATATGTTGAAATCTAATCTCCAGTGTGAAGGTATTAGGTGGTAGGGCCTTTTATCAAGGTGATTAGTTCATGAGGGCAGAGCCCTCACAAATGGGATTAGTGCCATTATCAAATAAGCCAGAGGAAACTTGTTTGACTCTTCCACCATGTCAGGACACAGAAAGAAAGCACCAACTATGAACCAGGAAATAGGCCCTGACCTGATGCTGAATCTACTGGCAACTTGATCTTGCTCTCTCACACAGGTCTGAGGGCAGTGGCACAATCTCAGCTCACTGCAACCTCTGCCTCCTGGGTTCAAGCAATCCTCCCGCCTCAGCCTCCTGAGTAGCTGGAATTACAGATGTGCACCACATGACTGCCTATTGATCTTGGACTTCTAAGTGTCCAAAACTGAGAAATAAATTTTTTTGTTTATAAGCCACCCACTTTATGGTACTTTGTTACAGCAGAATTAATAAACTAATACAAGTGGGTACAACGAACTTTAAAAAGAGATGGTTTAATATACATATCTCAAAATATATATGTATTTGAGGATATATAGATAGATAGATAGATATACAGAGAACGCTCTTGAGGGTATAAGTGTTGCACTTGCTATACAGTTGTATGTTTGTGTTTGTTTTTATTTTATATGTATTTGCTTTTATAAATTGTAGGTTAAATACCAATAACACATCAATTTGATATTAAATTTATCAGCACATTAAAAAACACTCACATCATTAGAAAACTACATTAATGAAAATATTCAATTTTTATCCATGTTTTAAAGAGTTAATCCTCAAATGGCATCTGCACAAATTGGAGGGGGGTGTTTTCTGGATCTTTAAGAACATTTTAATCTTGGGTTCTCATTGTTATGACAGTTCAAATTAAAATCATGTAAGTGTATTCTGAATGACACTTTAGAACTGAGAACTATCATGTCATTTCAGTTACTATGTTTTTTTCAAGTAATTCTACTTCCAATGGTATAGTCTTTTTTTTATATACTAAAAAAAAGAAGTATGCTTAATATGTGGATGATGAATTTTCATCACATGAAGGACAAGTCATACAATGGTGTACTACATCAAGCTTTTCCAGTAGTTTCAATAGAGAAAAGTAGTAGAAAATTTGTCATTTCACAATGGCATGGATATCTGTCAGTCTTATCTGTCTTGCAGGCCTTTCTTTTGGGATTTTTCGTAGGACTGAAAATCAAGAGAACTATCTTTCTTCCCATTAAGTTGGGCATATGACCTAGGCTGGCTACTGAGAAGATTCCGTGATTGTTTCAAAGGAGGACATGTGCTCCAACCAAGCCAATCGGTGTCCTTTTCAGTAGGGGCTTTGGATTTGGGAGGGAACAAGGGGCACTTATATTTCTGGGATGACCTTGATCTGTAAAGATGATATTGGCTTGGAGCTACCTATGGGCCATCTTTGCTATTAGTTGGATAAAGACAGAGAGAAAGTCCATCTGAGAATGAAGTGATCATGGATAAAACCAGGGGCAGAAGTAGAGAATTCAAATGAAATAATTGTAACCCCTGAGTTCATTCATTTCTTAAATTATGGTTTTACCTTCTCTTTATGTGTTTGTGATCCAAAATAGTACAAAATGATGTGGCTGTTATTTCCTTGCTGAGCGAGCTTTTCTGTCCCTATAACTCAAAGGATCTTGACCAACACACCTGGCACATAATATTGTGCATATGCGTACAGAATGTTTTAAAACAGTGTTACAAGAATCAATACCATATTCACATTCTTTTTTTTTTTTTTTTGAGATAGAGTCTCGCTCTATCACCAGGCTAGAGTGCAGTGGTGTGATCTCGGCTCACTGCAACTTCCGTTTTCCAGTTTCAAGCAATTCTCCTGCCTCAGCCTCCCGAGTAGCTGGGACTACAGGCACACGCCACCACACTCGGCTAATTTTTTTATTTTTAGTACAGACAGGGTTTCACCATGTTGGCCAGGATGGTCTCCATCTCTCAACCTTGTGATCTGCCTGCCTCGGCCTCCCAAAGTGCTGGGATTACAGGCCTGAGCCACCATGCCCGGCTATATTCACATTCTTAAGTAGCCGTTTCATTTAGAAAAATAACATCATTTATTAAATTAATGTTGTTAATACAAATTGTATTGGCTTATTTATATTTAATATGTATATTTGCTTTAGTTATATACTTTCATAAAAACTACAAGCATAAAAAACATATAATTTTATGTTTTCTCATATGTAAGTAATATAATAGTTAAAATCACTTAAGGCAACACTGGGAGTCCATAATAGTTGTTCCCATTTAAGAGGGGTCTGTCCTAAAATCAGAAGCTTGAGAACATTGTCTATGGCAAGTGCAGGAAAGAAATAATCAATACTGATGAAAATGCAAAATGGTACAGTTCCACATGGAGGGAATTTTCCTGTACCTTTGCCCTTTGGCATCTATCCCAAACCACTTTTTGGAATATACCCCAAAGATAAACAAGAAAAATATGAAATGATTGTGCACGAAGATATTTACTGCTGCGCTGTTTACAATAGTGAAAGATCGGAAAGAACTCAAACGTCCATGAACAGGAAATGGCAGAATAAACAATGATATGGTCAGAGTGGAGTGCTATGCAACTGTAAGAAGGAATGAGCAAGATCTCTGCATGCTAATAAGGAGTGATCTCCAAGATGTATTGTCAAGTTAAAAACAACAACAGGCCAGGCACAGTGGCTCATGCCTGTATTCCCAAGTTTGGGTGGCCAAGGCAGGCAGATCATCTGAGCTCAGGAGTTCAAGGCCAGCCTGGCCAACATGGTGAAAACCCATCTCTACTAAAAATATAAAAATTAGCTGGGCATGGTGGCACATGCCTGTAATCCCAGCTACTCAGGAGGATGAGACAGAAGAATTGCTTAAACCCAGGAGGTGGATGTTGCAGTGAGCCGAGATCATGAAATTACACTCAGGTCTGGGCACAAGAGCAAAACTCTGTCTCAAAAAAACAAAAACAAAAACAAAACAAACAAAAAATAAAGTATAGCAGGTTCTTTTGCAAGAATGGTGAAGAGGAATATTAATGTAAATATATAATTCTGCTTAGATTTTCAAGAAGAAATAACAAAGAATAAATCAAAACAAATACAAACTTGTTTCCATGAGAAAATAAATTTGGAAGGGGCAGAGATGAACACTTTGAGTTAATGTAGTTTTGAATTTTATATAAACAAATGGTTTATAATTTGGAACCACATAAATGACCATCTTTTGCCTAATTATAAAAAGTCAAAAAAGAAAAGCATCTCCTAACAATTAAAATGAATGGAAATAATAAGGGGTCTGTGCATTACTCAAATTTGAGAAACATTCTTTACGCATTAAGTCTTCTTAATGTAAACTAAGTTAATATCTAGCAATTGTAGTGACTGTCCATAAAGAAATTCTTCCCCAATGTTGTGTATGGTATCACTTTCAATTTTCTTAAGCAAATTTGTTTCTCTATTTCTAAATCCATCGTTAGATTTCTACAATTGTTTCATCTCCTATATTTGTTATATTTACCTGATTATCTTCAGAATAAAAGAATGGGTTTTGTAATCAGAAACACCTTGGTTTAAGCCCCAGATCCATCCTCATTAGCTATAAAACCCCAGGAAACAGAATTAACCTCTCTGAGCTTTAGTTTTCTTAGTTCATTTTTGTGCTGCTATAACAGAATACCTGAGACAGAGTAATCCGTGAAGAACAGAGGCTGGGAAGTCCAAGATCAAGGAGCACACATCTGCAAGGGACTTTGTGCTACGTCATCCCATGGAAAAGGTGGGAGAGCAAGAGAGAGTGAGAGGAGGGGGGCTGAACTCATCCTTTATATCAGGAGTTCACTCCCTCTATAACTAACCCACTCCAGTGACAGTGGCATTAAACCATTCACGAGGACAGAGCCCTCAGGACCTGATTACCTGCTACAAGTTCCACCTCTCAACACTTGCATTGAAGATTAAGTTCCTAACACATTACCTTTGGGAGACACATTCAAATCATAGCATTTTCCCATCTGTAAAATGGAAAGAGTGCTACCTGTCTCCCCTCTATCCTAAAAACCTAATATCTCCATATCTCCATATCACATTCTTTTGCCATTGGATTCCTGTAAACTGCAGCAAAATTTACCTATATCAAGTGTCATTGTCTGAACCCTTTCCAGAACACGACTTCAAATTTCTAATAGCCACTGAAAATTCAAAACTAAGGATGGCGATGTCCCTCTTTTTCTCTAACTGCTCTTAATTCTTAACACATTGTTGGGTAGTATGTACTCTCTGGTCCCAGGAAGAAAACTTACTCAGCTCACCACACTGTCTGTTAGGTCTCTAGAAACTGATGCTTTGTAAGGAAATTTATTTCCTTTCTTTGACCAACAGACTGTTCTCTAAAGTAGTTGAAGTTATATTAGTTGCAGCTAATGCAGCTTTGTTATTTTACAGAAGTCTGAATTTAAGCCCAAATGCATTATTTGATATATGTGTGCAACTATTATTTAGCTACAAATTTTTAAAGGGACTGGAAGTTGTTTTCAACTGGACAGTCCAGCCACTGACTAACTGGTCACTTAGATAAGGGTCAGGGTTACATTTATGGGTCTTATAAGACAAGATGCCAAGGGCCACCTCTACAAACCAGCCTTCAAGAGAACCATGGCCAGTCTATACCACTGCCCATCTACCCACTGATTGGCTGATGGATGTGCTGTCCCTCCTCTCACTGGACAAGAAAGGGCTCCTTTCCTCAAGAATCTTTCAAATGTTGAAACAATTCCAGCATCTTCTTCCCTTCTGGTGGGCATAAAACTTATCTGGAGTGGTAAGAAACTGGAACCAATTAAGCTTCTTTAATTAGAGAATCTTCCTTTACCTTGGAGATATGAGACTTGGCAGCATTGTTTCTACACACTGTGGTAGACTGTGTCCTTTCATAAATACTCATTTAAAGAGCCAAGACTCTGTAAATGAAAGTTCCAGTTTCATTTCTGGAATTAGAAGAGAATTCATATCAGACAAACACACAATCTTTGACTCAGAATTTGTCTGCTCTCCTTCCACGGTTTAGATCTGCTGCTGCCTCTCTTCCTGGGCGTTTTCTGTCCTTGTCATACAGAATCATCTTGTTCCATTTTGTAGAGCAATAGTAATGTCAAAAGATTTCTATTTGTTCAGTCTATTCCTACTCCCCATTAGAGAGCAGATTTTATTGTTTGTAAGAACCCGGAACTTGGTTTCTTCACAGTTCCCCTGAGCATTGAGACCAAGTTCTGACCCTAGCAGTCATTCCATAAATACTGGTGACTGGTTCTGTTTCTTTGCTCTGGTTTTCCATTGAATAAATATGAAAGGAAGCGATGTCCAGAAATGTTGAAGAACAGAGTAAGAGAATATATTGGGGTCCAGGTCTGGCAGTTCACACCTGTAATCCCAGCACTTTTGGAGGCCGAATTAGGTGAATCTCTGGATCCCAGGAGTTTGAGACCAGCCTGGGCAAGATGGCAAAACCCCATCTATACAAAAATTAGCCCAGTGTGGTGGCTCACACCTGTAGTCCTAGCTACTTGGGAGACTGAAGTTGGAGTATCACTTGAGCCCGAGAGGCAGAGGCTGCAGCGAGCTCAGATCATGCCACTCATGCACTCCAGCCTGGGTGACAGAGCGAGAGACTGTCTCAACAAAGAAAAAATAGGGAGAACATATCCAGACAAAAGCTCTGAGACACTGATATAAATCTGTATCTCTACCACTTCCTTATTTTGAATGTTTAATGTCAAACTGAGAACTTTAATTTTTTCCTCATATTTGTTTAATCGCAATTATTCAGGAATGACTCAGTTCATTGTGGTTTTCAGATTTTTAAAAACTGGATGTATATGTTCTATGTATTCTAACCTCTGTTTAGCAAGTAGCAAATCCTAAATGTAATAATGAACAGAGAAGAATATGGCCACTCCCCTAATTATACTTTCTGTGATCCCACTGAACATGCCTAAATATGAAGGGTCTAAAACCATATAGCCTCAGGAATGAACATTTTTCAGAAGGTAATTACTATCAGATATATTAGTGTTTGTGTGAAATGCCTTTTTTATTTTCTTTTCAAATTATCCAAATATCTTAAATTAATAGTGTAAATAATGGAATGTAGAAGTGAGCCTTTGAATTCACAAATGTCATAAATCAAGTCCTTACAAGTTTCCTCAACTTCAAAATAAGAATAATAATGACAACCACTCTGAAATGTTTCTTGCAATGAATAGCTAATTTGAATACCCTAACTGTAAAGTACCTGTGATACAAAGTCCAATAAAAAATACTCTAATAATTATTATAACTATTCAGCATTTGCAGAATTGAAGAATTTTCTTCTTGGATTTTTTTTTTTTTTTTTTTTTTTAGGCAGAGTCTTGCTCTGTCACCCAGGCTGGAGTGTAGTGGTGCAATCTCAGCTCACTGCAACCTCCACCTCCCAGGTTCAAGCCATTCTGTGCCTCAGCATCCAGAGTAGCTGGTATGACAGGTGTGTGCCACCACGTCCGGCTAATTTTTGTATTTTTTAGTAAAGATGGGGTTTCACCATGATGGCTAGGCTGGTCTCGAACTTCTGACCTCAAGTGATCCACCCATCTTAGCCTCCCAAAGTGCTGGGATTATAGGCATGAGCCACTGTACCTGGCCCTGGGATTCTTAATTAGGACAGTATTATAGAATTATTCAATCATGTGCTTGCTGTTAACTGATCTACTGATGGGTCATACCAGGAGGTCCCAGATCTGCCCCCCATATGTGGTTGGCCTGGTTCCATCTCTACCACTGATAGTCAAAGAAGCATGTGATTCTAGCATAGGAAAACAAACAAATAAAAAACAGATGTCTCTACCTTTTGGGCCCCATTCCAATATAGAATATTAAATAGAGGAGCTGGGAAATGATATCACCGCTTTACTCAACAAGTTAAACCCTTAGCATAATGCACACATCCAGTCTGGATTATAAGGAAAATATTTGAGGCTTTCTATTCTTTTATAAAATTCTATAACACATTTGGAGCATGTAGCATCGCTGCATAGGTATTTGGGAGAAAATGAAGAATGATGCAGGTCCCAAATAAAGAAACTTCTCTCTTGCTGCTGCTTCTACCATGTGAGATGCCTGCTCCCCCTTCAATTTCTGCTGTGATTGTAACTTCCTGAGGACTCCTCAGAAGCCAAGCACATGCCTGTAAGGCCTGCAGAACCATAAGCCAATTAAACTTCTTTTCTTTATAAATTACCAAATCTTAGGTGTTTTGTGAGCTATAGCAAGGTTTCTCTTCAAACAGCCTGCTCAACCTTTCATTCTTTAATTCCCAGTTGCCACAACCCTCTCTCTTTCTTCTCCTTTTCTTCTTTCTGACTTTACTACATGCCCAGGCATGCCACAGCACCTGTGGCCTTATCAGCACCAGCTCATATTCCTTTATTTGGGGAAAGACTAGATCTCTAGTTCACCGGAGACTACCCCTTCCTCCTCTCCCCACTCTCCCATCACATGTCCACCTTATCTAAGAGAGTTTAAATGTTTAGCCAATCGGGTCTAGTTTAAATTGTGTGGTCTGACCCCAGCCAATGGGGAAAGGACACAGGGGCAGGAATCGAACTGACATAAAAACTTCTACTCTCCTTTGTTCTCTGTGCTCTCGTGGCAACCAGCCATACGGGACGCTCCCTCCTGCACAGGAGTAAATTTGCTTTGCTGAGAAATCCTTTGTCTAAGTGCTCATTTTTCCTTACAACTCTGAGCCTTATTTCTAACATATTTCTTTATAGCAATACAAGAACAGGCTAGTACAGAAAATTGGTACTGAGTAGTGGTGCACTGTTATAAAGACACCTGATGATACAGAAGCATCTTTGGAACTGGGGAACAGGCAGGGGATGGAAGAGTCTGGAGGGTTCAGAAGAAGACAAGAAGAAGACAGAAAGTTTGGAACTTTATAGAGACTGGTTAAATGGTTGTGATCAAAATGCTTATAGTGATATGGACAGTGAAGGACAGGCCGCCAAGGTCTCTGATGGAAATGAGGAACTTACTGGGAGCAAAGGTCACGTGTGTTATGCCTTAGCAGAGCTCTTGGCTGCATTCTGTTCATGCCCCAGGGATCTGTGGATGTTTGAACTTGAGAATGATGACCTAGGGCATCTGGTGGAAGAAACTTCTCATTACAAAGTGTTCAAAAAGTATCATAGGCATGGCTGCTTCTAACAGCCTATGCTCAGATGCAGGAGCAAAGAAATGGCTTAAAGTTGGAAGTTATATTGAAAAGGGAAGCAGAACATAAAAGTATGGAAAATCTGCAGCCTGCCACGTGGCAGAGAAAGAAGGCATTTTCAGGGGAGGAATTCAAACAGGCTGTGGAGTAATCACTTGCTAGAGAAATTTGCATAACGAAAAGGGAGGCAAGCGCTAATACCAAAGATGATGGGGAAAGGCCCAGGTTTCCGAGACCTCAGAGGCAGACCCTCCCATCACAGGCCCAGAGGTCTAAGACAGAAGAATGGTTTTGTGAGCCATACCCAGGGCCCTGTAGCCCTGCACAGCCTCGGGACACTGCCCACCACATTCCCAGCCATTTCCTTTCCAGCCTCAGTTCACAGGGCTCCACGCAGAGCTGGGGCCACTACTCTGGGGAGCATAAGCCATCATAAGCCTTGGCAGCTTCCACAAGGTGTTATGCCTGTAGGTAGGTGCACAGAGTGTAACAGTGGTTGGGCTCAGCAATTTCCACCTCAATTTCAGAGGATGTATGAGAAAACCTGGGTGCTTGGGCAGAAGCCTGCTGCAGGGGCAGAGGTCCCACAGAGAACCTCAACCAAGGGCATGTGGAGGGGAAATATGGGGTTGGAGACCCTAAACAGAGTCTCTACTGGAGCACTGCCTAGTGGAGCTGTGAGAAGGGCCCGCTGTCCTCCAGAATCCATAATGGGAGATCCACAAGGAGCTTGTATCCTGCACCTGGAAAAGGCCCAGACACTCAGTAACCTATGAGAGCCCCCACAGGGGCTGTACCCTGCAAAGCTGCCATGGCAGAGCTGCTGAAGGCCTTAGGAGTCCACCCCTTGCAGTAGTGAGCCCTGGATCTGGGACTTGGAGTCAAATAAGATTATTTTGAAGCTTTAAGGTTTAATGATTGCATTTTGAACTTGCATGGGACCTGTAGTCCCTTTCTTTTGGCCAATTTCTCCCTTTGTGAACAGAAATGTTTACCCAATGCCTGCATCGCCATTGTGTCCTAGAAGCAAATTTGCTTTTTCATTTTACGGTCTCATAGGTAGAAGAGACTTGCCTTGTCTTCAATGACACTTTGGACTTTGGATTTTTGAATTAAGACTGGAACAAGTTAAGACTTTGGGGAACAACTGGGAAGGCATGATTTTATTTTGCAATGTGAGAAGGACACAAGATTTGGGGGCACAGGGGTGGAATGATATAGTTTGAATATATGTCTTCACCAAACCTTATGTTGAATTGTAATCCCTGATGTTGGAGGTGGGGCCTGATAGGAGTCATTCTGGTCATGGCGGTGGATCCCTCATGGCTTGGTTCTGTCCTCATGATAGTGAGTGGGTTCTCAGGAGACATGTCATTTTTGTTTTTGTTTTTAGTATGTGGCACCTCCCCTGACTTTCTCTTGCTCCTGTTCCCACCATGTGAGACACCTGCTTCCCCTTTGTCTTCTGCCATGATTGCAAGATTCCTGAGGCCTTTCCAGAAGCCAAGCAGATGCCAGCACCATACTTCCTATAAGCCTGCAAAACTGTGAGCAAATTTAGCCTTTTTTAAATAAAAAAGCAATAAGAAAAGTAAACTTCATTAATTAAAAGTGAAATTAATTCACAGGTTTCCAGGATTTAAAAAAAAATGAAATTAATTACCAAGGGGAGCCTCAATTACTTTGGAAAATGAAGAAAATTTCCCAAGTAGTTTATAAAACTTCACTTATTGAAATATTTAAAAATAAGACTTTTTCTAAGATTATCACATGATCTTGTTCCTTTTTATGGCTTCATAGTATTCCATGGTGTATATGTGCCACATTTTCTTTACCCAGTCTATCACTGATGGGCATTTAGGTTGATTCCATGTCTTCGCTATTATGAATAGTGCTGTAATGTCTTTATAATAGAACGATTTCTATTCCTTTGGGTATATACCTAGTAATGGGATTGCTAGGCCAAATGGTATTTCTGCCTCTAGGTCTTTTGAGGAATCACCAACTGTTTCCACAATGGCTGAACTAATTTATGCAACCACCAACAGCATAAAAGCATTTCATTTTTCTCCACAATGCTGCCAGCATCTGTTTTTTGACTTTTTCATTACAGCCATTCTGACTGGTCTAAGATGATATCTCATTGTGGTATTGATTTGCATTTCTCTAATGATCAGAGATATTGAGCTTTTTTTCCATACATTTTTTGGCCACAGGTATGTCTTCTTTTGAGAAGTGTCTGTGCAGGTCCTTTGCCCACTTTTTAATGGAGTTGTGTGTTTTTTTTTTCTTGTAAATATGTTTAAGTTCCTCATAGATTCTGGATATTAGACTTTTGTCAGATGAATAGATTGTAAAAATTTTCTTCCATTCTGTAGGTTGTTTTGTTTATTCTGTTGATAGTTTCTTTTGCTGTGCAGAAGCTCTTTAGTTTAATTAGATCCCATTTATCAATTTTTGCTTTTGTTGCAATTGCTTTTGGCATCTTTGTCATGAAATCTTTGCCCATGCCTATGTCCTGAATGGTATGTACTAGGTTTCATTCTAGGGTTTTTATGGTTTTGAACTTTACGTGTAAGTCTCTAATCCATCTTGAGTTGACTTTTGCATATAGTGTAAGGAAGTTGTCCAAGTCTGATTTTCTGTATGCGGCTGATCCATTCTCCCGGCACCACCTATGGAATAGAGAAACCTTTCCCCGTTGCTTGTTTTTGTCAGGTTTGTTAAAGATCAGATGGTTGTAGGTGTGCAGTCTTATTTCTGAGTTCTCTATTCTGTTCCGTTGGTCTATGTGTTCTTGTACAAGTACGATGCTGTTTTGGTTACTGTAGCCATTTGGGTATTTTGGATGGAGGCAATGATTGGCCTAAAAAGCCACAAGATTATTTCCATGTCTAAGAGTCAGCGTATTATTTACTTTGTATGTATGAATAAAGTGGTATCAGTTCTCCCCACTACTTTACCATTCCATTTGGTAAATCTTTACCATTTTTAAACCTGAAATATAATCTCAGCATTAAGCGCAAGCAACTATACATAATCTAGAAACTACTGCCTTCATTTTTTCATGCTCTTTTAAGACAATGATTACATCATTTTGCTTGAGAAAATTCACCCTGCAAGCCAAACCTGCTATTTATATTTAACACCCAGGGAAAACATAAGATTAGCCACAGTATGCCAGTTGCTAAGAAGACAAAGCTGAAGGAGAAATGAAGGTATATAGTTCCTTCCATTCAGAAGTTCATTTCCACTGGGATTACAGACAAAAAAAAAAAAAAAATGGATGCAATCAGTTCATGGGATGAGCTGGGTTCCTTAGGGTTAGAGCAAACAGCATTTTACCCTGCTCCCTGCAATGGCCTCCTATCCCTGCTTTGTCAAATTTCACCTCTCCTTTGGAAATATCTTAGGTAGCTACCACAGCCAGATTGAGATGTTAACAAAGTCTCATTTTCAGCTATGGGGGTCTAGTTAATATCATAGCGTATCTTTAATATCTCTCACTACTTCTCCACCTTAATCTTCCTTTCTTGAAGTAGAAGCTTAAAGAGTTCACAGGAGTGAGCTCTTCAAGGGGAAGAACTATTAGTCTGGGTTCTTAATCCTGGTCCTGCACATTTAATTATTCCAACTGATGAACACTATTTGAGATTGTTCCCAAATGGGCAAACCCTACCCAAGCTGTGGGACAGTTCAGTTCTCATATCACACCATTTCTACTGCTTTAAAAGGGAAGTGACATCAAAGATGAAGAGAATGCGTATAAGTGAACATCAAGAATGCTAATCCAGAATTCTGAAGAATAAACAAGAATTTCAAAATAGATCATATTTTTCCCAGCACATGTTAAGATAAAGGCTAGAAAAGGTTCAAAGCAGCTCACACAATTGGCAATGAGATAAACACTAGAAAAAATTGCAAATTATCAAGATTTCCATTTTTGAGGAAGTGTTTCTTTCCTTTGGTACTATCTTTTTTCAAAGCATCAACATGCTTCACAGAAATATCCAGAACTGCATTTCAAAAATAGTGTTTTCATTTTATAATGAGAAAACTGGGTACAGAGGAGTTAGTTAACTTACCTAAGATGACAGAGCTAGTAGGTCACAAAGCAGAGAGGTGAGTCTGTAAAGAATACTGTTGGAGCCTGTTAACTTATGTGCGATACTGTCTCTTCTGACTACTAACCAAGCTAGGAAAATGATAGAATATTTTAAGATGGCATATTAACAGGTGTTTGGCTGTTGGTAATTATAATGGTATTTTTATCTACAATGATATTAACCTACAAGACTGACACTAACCTACAAGAATGACTATAATGGTAAAAGCCTAAGATGTGCTAAAGCCATTTAGAATTAGAAAAAGGATTTATGGCCAGGCACAGTGGCTCACATCTACAATCCCAGCATTTTGGGAGGCCAAGGCAGGTGAACCACCTGAGGTCAGAAGCTGGATACCAGCCTGGCCAACATGGCGAAACCTCGTCTCTACTAAAAAGACAAAAATTACCCAGGCGTGGTGGCAGGCACATGTAGTTCCAGCTACTCAGGAGTCTGAGGTAGGAGAATTGCTTGAACCCAAGAGGCAGAGGTTGCAGTGAGCCAAGATGACACCACTGCACTCCAGCCTGGGTGACACAGCAAGACTCTATCTCAAAAAAAATTTTTAAAGGATTTATGGTGCTCCTTGCCCCCAAATATCACTAACAACATCTATACAACTAATATTATAGTGAGATTACATTATCTAATACTATTTCTTAAAAGAATATTTTCAACAATTTTAGTTATTTGGTTACTCGGGTAACCTTCCTCTTCAACTTCCAGTTGGTCAGTCAGTGATATCACACATGCAATTCATACCAAGCACACTGTGCTTAAGACATTCTACATCCAAAATATTTTTAGATTCTCAATGGTTCAATATCTTCAGTAATAACTCTATTTTTGAATACAGCACTTCTTAAAGTATGTTTCATGGAAAACTGGACCCTTAAATTGCTTCATGAAAAGAGGATTCCATAATCAAATAACTGAACAAAGAAAAGCTTTGCATTCTAAGTCCCATAACAGAAGTTCAGCACTTTTACCCAACCAAGTTTTCTCCAAGAGAAATGCTAATAAAGTCCCCTACTAGGGCCAGCAACCCAAGAGACCACCTCCTTGGAACTTCACAGAGAGCCACATCAAGAAGTTTCTGCTGTCACCTAAGGCCCACACCAAACCTTTACTCTCAACCTCTCCCTGCAGGATTCCCACAAACCCGAAATTTCCTGGAAGGCCCATGCTTAACTCTTCTTTAGAGTTTGAGGGCCAGCTTTGCCTACACATCCCATAGGTCCTCACTCTACCCATACTTCCTTATCTCAAAATCCTAAGCAAGTAATTTACCCCCAAGAGCAGCAGTCAGGCATAACTTTCTAATAGTAAAAATGCCCCCAAAATTGAAGAGTGTCCAGGTCTAAAGGGGACCTAAGGACTTAAACACAGCTGTCTGCCCTATTGCTGACTTCACGAATGCAGAAAGCACCATGCCCCTGAGAATGCCCGAAAGACAGCCTCTAGCATCAGTCTCATTCTCTGGGACAGCCTCTGTTCTTCCATGAAAGCAAGGGAGAAAAGCCCCTCTCTTGCTTGCAAACCCAACCCATCCCTCTCTGCTTTAGGTTTCTGACTCTGCAAGTCTCTTGCTTGGTAATCCAGCTCATATTACTTGCTTTACTCCTTCCATTTTGTAACACATTCAGATTCTCCTCTCTAGATTACCCTCTCTCTGTCACCACCTCCACACATCCCTTAACTTCAGTTTTTACCTTGATTACATTTCTAACTACTCAGCCTGCCTGGGCATCACAGTACCTAGCCTGTCTGCTCCTTCAAGGAGATGGATCAGATGGCCCACTGGCAATTCATGGCAGTGAAATTCCACTGCCAGCTGAACCTGCTCAGCCATGCACCTTTTCATTTCCAGCCTGGAGAGAATGAAAACAAAGCCCCTCCCCAAACTTCAACTCTTTTTTTTGTGAGTAGTCAGCTTTTCTTTGGGAAACAGTTCTAAAATATAAAAGCAATGCTGAGAAGATTTCTTGATACTATTTCTATAATTGGACTATAAGAAACATCCTCTAACAACTACCCAGAACAGGAATGGGGACCAGGTGTGGTGGGGCACGCCTGTAATCCCAACAGTTTGTGATGCGGAGGTGAGTAGATCACCCGAGGTCAGGAGTTTGAGACAAGCCTGGCCAATATGGTGAAATCCCATCTCTACTAAAAATACAAAAATTAGCTGGGTGTGGCAGTATGTGCCTGTAATTCCAGCTACTCAGGAGGCTGGGGCAGGAGAATCTCTTGAACCCAGGAGACAGAGGTTGCAGTGAGGCAAGATTGCGCCACTGCCCTCTGACCTGGGCAACAGAGCAAACTCCCTCTCAAAAACAGAACACACACACACACACAACAGAGTGGGATTGCCCCACCTTCTTTTACATATTGATTCCAAGTCAACACATCCGAAGTTGAATTCAATGATGTACCCACAAACCTATCACTCCTCCCCTGTTCTCTCTCACTAAATGGTGCTGCCTCCTTTCACACGGCCCGGAACAGACCCAAGAGTCCCTCTACAGTGTTCCATCTCTCTTATTCCCAGGAGACAATCACCATATTCCATTAATTCTACCCCTTACATCTCCCACAAATCTACCCATTTTCCTCATCTCAAGGTACCATCATGTCTCTACTAGATAACTGTACACACCTCCTGACCAAACGCTGCCTTCTATTTCCAGCGCTGCTCCCACCTCACTTCACTGTAATTATATAACTAAGGTGATCTTTCACCCTGATAATAAACACTAATGTCTATGTCATTCCTCTGTTCATATGACTCCCATTGCTCCCTATTATCCTTAGAATAAATACCACACTCCTCAGCAGGATATACAGACATTATGATTTGGGCTTTGCTTTTCTCTTCATCTTCATTTTTCCCCACTCCTCTCTTCTCACTGTACAACATATCCTGAGTGGGTCACTTTCTCACCTTCAGAATTCTGCACCTTCGCACTTCCTAGATATCCTCCTTGCTTTGCCATCTTTACCTGGCCAACACTGCTCATTATGCAGAATCTGGTTGAGCATTCATTATTCCTTCCAAGAAGCTCCTCTGAACCATCCCCATGAACTTTCAGACCAGGCTGAATGTCTTTCCTGTATGTTCTTATTGCATCTTGCACTCAAAACCATTGCAAGACTATATTGCAATTGTCCATAAAACCAGGAATTACCTATCATCCTAATCACCTCTAGGCTCTAATAGACTAAGGACAATTTCTTGCTCTCTGTTTCATCCCTGGCACCTGACAGAGTGTCTGCCTCCAACAAGTACTCAATAAATACAAACTGATTGATAAACGGATGTTGACATCTACTGCTTGCAATGATCATCTTGTCCTGATCTCTCCTGTGTCAGAGAAGTTAGACAGGATCACACTGACATTTGCTCAAACCATCGCATCTTCCTGCAAGTAGACTAATACATTTAATCCTCAGAAGCATCATCAGTGTTTTCTCTTCATGTCCAAAACAACACTCCTCTTGGAGGTGAGTCTAAGTTCAATGTAGAGACAGTGCCTGGACTAGATGTTCTGGAGAACATTATCACTTGCATAATCCTGACAGAATGTCGAATAGACTGCACTTCTGAATTATTCCCAGTTACTCATAAATCAGAAGAACAGATGGTACAATATATTTTACTGCTCTAAAATATGTGCAGCCTGGAGAAATTAAGGAAAGCACTGAGTCAAAATGCAACCTAGTTCTGCTGTGAAATGTTTTCACTAAACTGTCCAGCTTTATATGATAGGTTACTTAATGATACAACTCAGGAATATGTCTCCTAAATATGATGGGCTACTTAATGATAGAACTCAAAAATATGTCTCTTAAAAAATACTGCAGAATACAGCATTACTGCTAATTTTTGGCACTCTCTGGGTGTAACACATCACCAAGTCATTCTCTGGCTCTGAAAGGTTGAAGATCTGTAACTAAATCATGTAAGTGCTTATCAAGTAATTATGTTATTAAAATGACATACATCAGTCAGTGCATACCTTGCCTTTGTCTTTGAATTCTTTGTCTTCTCCATTTTATTAGTCAAAACACTATTTTCAGCACTGTTCTCAGGAATTTAGAAAGCTATATTTAAATAGTGTTAATAGCTAGTGACATAAACCTGCACGAAGAAATCAGAGAAGTCTAAGGCTACACCTCCTGACACTTAGCAGGAAAAATAGAGCATGGCAGACTGAACTGAACTTGAAATTCTAAGCCTTTTGTTACAGAACCACAACCTTTATACTTTCTAAATCATTTTCCCCATCACTGTAACTTTTTACTCTAGTTGTTCATAATGATGATTAAAATTCGTCAAGAACAGTCACAAGAGTACAAAATACATTTACGGAACCAAATAAAGGCTAATGTAATTTTTATCATTAATAGGAATTTTTGAAGGGAATTTTTATTCTTTCAAGTTTAATTCAGAAATATTTAAAATTCCAATTTTTGACTGAATTTGACTTTAAGTACGTTGCAATTTTGTTTAAAAGCACCAAAATGACTAAGAAAATTTTTTTCAAAAAGTAATTTATTTAGATTGTCCAACTGTGTTGACAACTTGCAGATAGCTTCGGAGAATTTAGTGCGTTTGTGTGGTGAGGGTTATACCACTGACTCAGAATTCTGACCTTTAGGGAAAACGATCCTGCCCTAATTCAGAAAACCATTTATTGACCATTCTAACCAACTCAAACGTCAAGGCACTTTTAAAGACACGTGTTGAAAATGCAAATAGCAAGTTATCTCTGACTGCCATAAAAAATGAACAAACTGATGCACACTTTAGAAGATACTGTTAGTTTTGTTTGTTTTTTTTTTTTTTAAGAAGAATCCCATCTTGCTTCAATAGTATTTCAAAGATGATCTACCAGCCCACGGATAGAGTTATTTCCAGGAAAGATGAGGATCCCAGATGAAAGAACATCCAATTTGTTCAAGGGAAGTCATTAGAACCTCTTTGGTAAGTACTATTTCAGTGTAGAGGATAGTAAGAAAGTAGTTGGAAGAAGGTCAAGAATAAAGTCAGAGGTGAGGAAGTGAATCAAATATCTGATGAGTTTGGAATAGATTGAAGGGAAGGTTTTTAGTTGAAGAATGAAGAAAATTTAATAGATTTTTTGGCGGAGGATATTTAATAAGAATAAAAGAGAATTAAAGTTCAGAGATAAAGAAGAATTTCAGGAGAAAGCTATGGAAAAAGAATATCATAGGAAGAAACTTATTCAGGCTCCAGTTTTAAAAGAGAGAAAAATGGGAATGAGAAGGCAGTAATATGAGAAAGATAGAAACGAATGTGGCACAAAGGCATAAAGAAAAACAGGGAGGAGAAGGACAGAGCGAGACCATTCTGGAGAACGCGGACAGTAACATCCTAAGAAACACCAGGGGAAACAAAGAATCAAAACTAAAATTCCAAGAGTGAGCTGGAGGAAGTTGTAAAAGGTCTGGGCCTCATATAACAAAACAAAAAAAATAGAATCGGGGTGTACTGTTGTACAATATTACAACGAGATTTACAAGAGCAAAGAGTAAATAAAGATACATCTCCCCACAAAGGGCAAAGCAAGATGAAAACAGGAAGACGTGATGATGACAGTCCAAAGACAGGAGTAAGTAAAACAAACATATGAAGTCAAAAAGACAAGAGGATTTCAGCAAGAAAAGTGGAATTCATTATGTTGTGGGCAGAGGTGAGGCATGAGGGAAATGGGGCAGCACACTCTGGCCAGAGAGAATCAAGGGTTAAGTTTCCTGAAACACAGTTGTTGATTTCAGTGTATCCTGAGTAAAATCATTTCAAAACAATAAGGAATTTATGACTTGTAAGACTTCTTTCTGAGAGCTTAAAATAGCCCGAAACATAGGACATGGTTGGTCAATATTCCTGTGTGCTGCTCCCTATGATGATGTGTAATTTCATCTGGACTTTCCGGCAAGCCCACCATATACATCCAGCATAAAGGAAGTTGACATACAGCCTCCTTCCTCACTGTCTTAAACATCTACTCACCTTTCGGACTTTCTTCTACCTGTTTCAGTTTTAAGGCTTCCTTCAGGGCTTTTAGAAATTGCGCACAAGTTAACATCTGAATATAAAGTGATGGAGGAATGTTTTGGACTTTTTCTTAATATCTGCATAGCCCAACCTAGTTTTATAATAAGCTTTTGAGAGTCTGCCACTTACTTCCCTTTACCATTTCCAGAAGATGTTGAAATCAACTTAAAAGACATTTTATCACAGTACTAGGACTTCACAGGCAGAGTGGCAAAAAGAATATGATCTTTGCACAGACTGGTCCGAATTCATATCCCAGATCTGTGATGCTGGACAAGGTTTTTGTCCTCTCTGAGCCCCAGTTTCACCATCTATGAACTTGGGGTAATATGCTAGAGTCATTTGTAGTAACAGTTATAACTTATTTTTTAGAATACTTCAGTATTCAAAGTTTAATATTAATATTATTGATAATGTATATGAGGTCTCTTTTTATGTTAGTCTATTCATTTAATTTCTTTCTCTATTCTCAGCAGAATCTTCTAATAATTAACCACAAATATCAATTATTTTGTCTCCATATGATATGACTTGAAAGTATTAGGAATTATTAAATATTTAACATATTTGTCTGCCTATTTTCATGGCACAGATTTTCAATCATCTGTTTAGTAATTTAATTTATATTTGTATAAAATGTAAAAATATATATGTATATAATGTATCATATACAATAATATATGTGATATTTAACTACTTTCTCACATATCATTAGTAGGTCAAAATGTTATTTAAACATTTTACTATAAGTTTCAAGCGAATTTGCATTCAGGAAAAAAACAAAAGCAAAGACTTCGGATTCTTTACTTCTAAAACAGGAACAATGCCCTCCTCAGCCATTTGTTTAAAGGTCAAATGAGTTTACATGTACCAGGGCCAACTAAAGCAGCACAGAGCAGAGAACTAATAAACATCTCTCCTTTCCTTCTCCTATCCTGTTCTAATGAACATCTCTCCTTTCCTGTTCTCTACCCGTCCAAATACCACACACCGTCCTCCAGCCCCCTTGCCCTAACCCATGCTGACAAGCATCTTCTCTTACTCACATGGCCATCTGCATTTTAAGTTTCTTAGACACTTAGGTTGTGTTGTCAGTTGTGTGGACCCAACCCTATTTTGACATTGGACTCACAAGTTCTTCACCTCTCATCTCCAAGGACACCCACCGCCATGACACCGGTCCATTCCTGATATGGCTCTACCTTATACGTCAGCAGAGCTTACACCTGTTCTGAATGTCTGCTGTAATCACAAATGTCTGTCCTTCTCCCCATGACCCTTGACCTTCCAAGTCTGTTTTTTGCTGTCATCATGAGCCCAAATTCCTGGAATCCTCCTGGTTTTGTTTTTAGTACATCAGCCTCCTTCTGTCTTCCTTTGCCTTCCTGCCAAGTCTGGGCCCCCTGAATGGTCATTCAGTGAAGCATTAGCCACACTCGTAGAATCTTCCAACCATGCATCCTCTGCCATGCCTCCCATGTCAAGTTCCAGACCACTGTGGTCCTTCCATGGTTTCTAGGCCCGTGCTGCCAAGTGTGGCAAACTCAGTAACTTTGAGACCTAGAGAGTCTGCATTTTTCAAGGAATCATGTACAATCACTCTTTACTTACAGTTCTGTCTTTAAGCAATAGTCTTAGAGTAGATTTTTAAAAATCATGCAACTGCCATTTTTAAATGCAGATTTCTGGGCCCTGCCCTCAGTTATTCTGATTGGATCCTTCTAGAGTGAAACCCAGGAATGTGTAATTTAATAAACACCTAAAGCAGGGCTGGGCAAACTGCTGCCTGTAGGCCAAAGCTGGCTCACTGCCTGTTTTTGTGCTGTCTTTTAGCTAGAAATGGTTTTACATTTTAAGTGCTTGGAAAAAATCAAAAGAAGAAAATTTCATATAAATGTTCAAATGTTCTAACATTAGTAACTTTTCAACATCAATGAAGTTTTATTGGAATACAGCCTCACTGATTAGTCTACCTTTTACCTTGCAGCTGCTTTTATGCTACAGCAGCTAACTGAGTAGCTGCGATGTAGACCATATGGTCCAAAAAGTCTAAATACCTGTATTTACTGTCTGGCACTTCTCAGAAAGTGTGCTGATCCCTGATGTGAAAGACCCCGCTGCAGTACCAGAGAACTTATTTTGAGAAATCCTTGTAAAACAAGGTTCACAGAAAGTCCATGTACCTCAGCTTGCTTTCCTTCTCTCTTAATGATGCCCAAACTCCCCGCATTTGCTGATTGTCTTCCTCACTCTCCTCAGCCTTATCTCTCTACCTGGATTTCCTCACTCTAGGCAAATATCTCACCTTTTTCTTCACAAAGAACGTACAACCTGTTCAGTAAGAGCTTCTTCAAATTACTTCCCTCGTTTTCTTTACTCCTGTGTGAAACCAAAATTATTCATAAAATCGAAAGGCCTAGTGGTATCTGTAGTCTCTGACAGACTTATGTTCAAATCCACACTCTGCAGTTCCTTGGCTGTGATTCTAAGCAAGGCCTCACCTCTGGCTTTATCAGGTTTAAAATGTAGCTGACAACACCCAGCTCAGAGTCGCTGTGCAGGGAGGTGAAACAGCATGAGTCTGGCACAGAGTAGCCACTTGATAAATGCCTTCTTCATCTCATCTGACTCCAAAATACTAATAGGTCAAACTTACTGAAAACCTGTTACATGTCAGATACGTTATATCCATGACCTCATTAAATTCTGACAGAAACACTGAGATAGAAGCTAAATCATACTGTCTCCCCAACTTTGCTTCATTCATTTTCTACCTTTTCCTTTCAAGTGTCACCTCCAATGACGATTTTCCTCTCCACAGACAGCTGTTCATTCGAACATGCTCAGGTCTGCTCTCAACCTTGCCACAACCTGCTATTAAGGTCTTCTGTCACCTTCTCTGCAACAACAAAAAAGAAATCCCACTCGCCTTCACTCCTTGCAATCCCGTGTTTGTTGTTTTAATCCATCTACTAAAATGCCTGCCCCCATTTGAGAACAAATGGTTCCCAAGATTATCAACAATTGTTAGCTGCCACAAGCAATGGCATTTTCTTGGTCTTCGTTCTGCTTTGGAGCAAACAGTCTAACAACCACTGAAGATGAAACAACCATGAAAACAAAACCCTCCTTAACTGCCTTAACAGCTAACTCTGATGGTTTCCGTGGCCTTTCTAACCACTTCCCGTCAGTCAGGTCCTCTGACCTTTCATCTGCTTTCTCACCCCTTTCTCCTGTGCTTTACACTCCTCTTCCCCCGCCACTGTTTTACCTTCTAGGACCCTGGCAACTACCTAACTTATGCAAATCTAAAAAAGCTGTATCTAGGCCTAACATTTCTTTAATTTTTTTATCATTCTTTTTCCAATCATGGACCAAATATCTATCCATGTTTCAAACTTAATCCAGGAGAAACCAAAGCTCCCTTAAAATTAAGTATTTGTCCTGATTTCCCTGTTTTGCCAAGTGATACCATTATTCACTGAGACTTAAAATCACAGGATCTTTTTTTTATCTTATTCTTTCTTACTTTGCCCTCAGCAGCTGCCACATATTTCCCTTTAAAATATTTTCCTCTTTCCTTGTCCTCAGTCCCTCACTTCCTAATCAATATTCAGTCTATAACAATTAGAATTTTGCTCCCCATTTATTCAATGAAGAATCCCTCAATCCCTCACTTCTTAATCAATATTCAATCTATAACAGTTATAATTTTGCCCCCAATTTCTTGAATGAAACTGCTCCTGCTAACATCCTCCATGTTGCAAAGGCCAACAGACTCATTTCAAGTCTCCTTTTACCAAATCCCTTCAGTAATATTTGAAACTGTTTCTCCCTCTCTCTTCTGGAAAGGCTGCTCTTTTGGGTTCCTGTTCCCTCCATACACATGCCTTCTATGTAATCTCTTATCATTGGGTATTTCCTTCTCTTTTCTTTTACAGAACTGAACACACACTTGGCTGGGAGCTCCTTGAGATTAGAGCCCTGTGTCTGCCTTACATGTAGTAAGCACTAAGTAAGTATCTGTTGGATTAATGAATGAATTAATTCTCTTTCATCCTGTCCTTACTATGACTACCATGATCAAGTCTCTGGTTTCTTCTCACCAAGTCTATTTTACAAGTTTCCTAGCCAGGTTCCCACTTCTGTGTGCTCCAGACATCTCCAGGTATGGCTGCCAAGTTCATTTTCTTAATGCAGACTTCTGTATCATGTCCATTCCTTGTTCAAAAACTTTCAGATTGCTCATAGAATTAAACCAAGCCTATACATCTGTAATTCGAAGCCACTTCAGTAAAAACTCCAATGTTTCCTACATGATCTTTAAGACTGTTGTATAAGAACCCAACATCCAACATGATACCCAGGCCCTCCACATCCTTTGTACTTTCATTCTCTACCTCCTACTATTGGAATTTTTTCTTTAAGGTCCACTTTCTCCAAAATATCTTCCCTAATCCAACATGAATAAATAACCATCAGTATTTTAATCCATATAGCACTGTTCATGCCACTTGGATGAACCCTATTATTTCCAGCCTATTATATCAGTGATTGGCCTTATTGAGTGACCTAGTTTGCAAACTCTGTGAGAGCCAGAACTATGCATTTCTCATCTCACATTTCACTTCATAATGTGTTTTCAACAAACACTCAGTGAATTAGTAGTTGTTCTGTGAAAGTTAGAACGCCCTGTTTTCCTGCTGCCTCAATGCCCACAGTCTATGAGGCCCCTGGCCAGGCAGCCAGGTGAGGTGCACAGTGTGATGAAGCTGGCCCCCGCCCCCAGTTCCACCTATTGCCTTTCCCTGATTTTGACCCAGTGACATTCAAATGCACCAATGAAATCCCCTCCTGCCTTTTGCTTGCGTACTCCATGCTGACCCCCCATCAAGGCACTTGCTCTCTTGGTCTCTCTGATCCTTGCTTGCTTGGTTGAGCTGGCTCCCTTGGTGCTCCTTCCTCCCTCCCCCCATCCTCCCGCCACACGACCCTGTCTCTCTAGGACCTCTGAATACAATAAACTTCATTCTCCTTCACCTCCCCTGTGTGCCCTCTCACGGCCACACCTGACTGACCATCTCATGAAAGAACACAAAACAATAGTGACTTCACTGTGTCGCATGTGTTGAAATATTTTCCTTTCAATTATCTCCCATCTTAAACCCTCTGCCTTGATTCCTGTGTTCCACTTCGGCTTTGACCCTGCCCCTTTCTTCCCCTTCCTGGCACAGCTGCCTGAAAGGGCTGTCCATGGATGCAGGCTCCCCCGCTGACCTCCACTCTCTTCTTAGCCCGCTTCAAACTGGCCAGCGTGTTGTTCCTCTACCCAGACTGCTTTTGCTGAAATCAATCACGGTCTCTTTGTGCCAAACACAACAAAGGGCCTTTATTGGTCCCTGACTTGCTTGACATTTCTGTTGAAAGATGGTTCTAAATTTGTCTTGAGTCCAGAACTCATCTGAGCCCACATGTACATGTCCAGTTCTCTACATGTAAATGGAAGACATCCTCATCTGGGTGCCATACAAAGTAGAGTGCTCCACAAATATCTACTGACTAAAGAATACTCCCCAAGTCTCTTCTTCATCTGATCTAGACCAGTTTTTCTCATCTGATTTTAACCCATACCCTATTTTTAATAAACATGTAAAGTCTCATGCTTCCCCCAGCACCAACCGCATTCTGAAAGAGGTGCCCACGCTTTATCCAGAGGCTTTTGCAGGCTGAGAATGACTTACCCTCTGCATATCCCCATCGGGATCTGACCAAGATGATTCTGTGGGACATTAATTTGTGATGTTCACATCATTGAAACAATGGTATTTTTGCATTTTTCAAATATGAAATTATAGTATTATAGTAGATATGCTCACAGACCTTTAGAAACAACAAACAGAAACCTGGTGACCCTGACACGCTCTCCATAAGGGTCACCCTTGCCTTTTGCTCTCACCCTCCCAACTGGCAATCCCACTGCTAGAAGCAGAAAGAAGCTCTAAAACTGTGTGACGTTATGTTATAAAGCTTTTAAAGATTTTTGATCCTCTAGGTGTAGAGCGGGCACTAAATAAGTACTTTGAGAAAATTAGAGAAAGGGCTCAAAACACAAGTGAACTGTTCTAAAATTCATCTTATGTCTGGAATTTTCCCCCTCTGTCCTCATTCTTTGCTCTACTCTCCCTTCCAAATTAAAAAAAAAAATAGAAGATTTCTTTTTATTATTATTTTAGAAGAGAGGGTAGAGGATCGAAGGACGGAAAGGAGAAAATTCATTTTTAAATTTTTTTTTCTATTTTCACTGCATTGATGATAGATTATGCTGTCCCTGTAGGCAGCTGGACTTTTTATTTATTTATTTATTTATTTTTTGAGGCCAGAAAAGTAGCTTGTCTAGTTTCAAATTTTCTGTAAGGAAATACAAATGACTTTCTCTTTGGCCATGCCTAGTAGCCCTGTATTTTTTTTTTTAATCCAAGTTGTTTCAGAGGAGTCATCCAAGCAAGCTTGACAGGAAAGGGCTCTGCTGTGTGCTTAAGGAGCCTTATTTCCAGAGCTGACTTCCCAGCAGATGAAAGAAATACTGAATTCCTGCATGACCTGTGGCCAAATTTCAAACTTTCTGCACAGCAAAGCTGGAGAAGCACAACTTTTCCTGTGCTCATGTCTTCATTTCACTGTGTCCTGCTGGCTTCTACCTTTGAACTATTAAGATACTAAATGGTTCACTGGGTGCAGTACTTTGCCCTTCAGTTTATAAAGGAAATTAGAAATAGCTATGTTTTTTTTTTCATAGCACACTTTTGTCACTGTGTCCATGTCTTTTCACCCCTAATGATCTAGCATCTATCTGTTAAGAGAGCTTGCCCTTCTGAACAAAAGAAAGTCTGTATTATTAAATCTGTTATTGCAACTGTAGGCAATTTTGGGTGTAGGCAATGTAGGTAATTTTGGATGGCTAGCAGATTTGACATCCTCTCCTAAAAGAGTTACATTGGCTGACAATCAAGTTCATGGCTCCGAGCACCATACCACATCAACTGTTTAAGCCAAAAGGCAAAAGTAAAGACCTGAGTAGCTTAAAAGGAAATCTATGCAGAAAATACACCTGAGTGCAGGCAAATGACTCTGAAAGCTTTCTAAACCTGGGGTTTCAAAAGTTTTTATAAAATGTTTCTCAATTTTCACCCCATGCTCCAAACTCAAAATAAATCGTACATGTTGAGCTATTATAGTTGATTCTTCTCTCTTCAAAATTTTTTTAAAAGAGTACCTAGAAGCTGAACTGATAAAAAGCCTACTACCGAATCACATGATTCAATGTACATCAGCACAAATCTAAACCTTTGGGATATTAAACCTGAAGAAGACTTGGTTTCCATTTTTCAGGGTGTCTAGCCTGCCTTTCTCTTTCTAGGCATCAGGATTCTATTATCATTTAAATAAACCTGACATCGTTTGGTTAGTATATAATTATAGGATATAGTTTTCTATATAGTATACAATAAAATTACGGGACACACTAAAAAAGGAGACTCAAATTCATTTCTAGCGTTCTATTACTTGGTAAGTCCCCTTTATTTCTTTTCTCATTCTAAGCTGCATCCCTCCTCCATTGTTAATTTTCTATTCAAAGCTATCCTTTAATTATGCGATCATGGCCCCAAATACACTAACATGTTCTAAGTTTTTTTTTTCCCCTGTGGCACCTTGGACTCAGTCATCGGGGGTAGCTTAAGACAAAAGAGCAATGAAATTTTCTGTAATGCTTGTTGATAAAGACACTGTCCCCTGAATCCTCCTTGACGTCCCACTGAAGAATATTTTTTCAAAACTAGATGCCTCAAAAGCCAAGAGACTGGTATGTTTTTCCCCAAAGTAAAATATGCAATGGGATTATTTCAATCGCCACATCATCCTCATTTCTACGAAGTAGAGTAAGAACTGTTACAGGGAAGGTTTTTGAGGTGTGCTAAGCATGCCACTGGTTTAGACGCGCAAGTTTAGTTTTAGGAGCTGTGACAAAACCATATTGCTCCCTATTTGTTTTAATGAGGAGAGAAAAGGGGACCCAGGAATAAAGGAAAGCAGCTAGGGAATCTGGGTGGAACCTGAGGGAAGAGTCAAAGACAGGAACCTCCAATTTTAGCAAACTAAGAAGACCATTTGCAGACCACAGTGTTTAACAGGAATGTTTAAGTGCTTGATGTGGTATATGCAAAATTCACCCCTCTACCTCCCACTCAGTAAAGTCTACACTGCCAGCTCACTCTTCTGTGAAAGTGGATTCCATTAGAGAACGTCACTAGGAGCTGACATCCGTGATTCTGGACTGGCCTTGGGCAATGACGGGGAAGGGTGTGCACGTGCAGGAGACTGCAGGGACAGCTGGCGTCTGCGTCATCCAGAGAAAGTCAAGGCTGTGAGAGTCAGAGAGACCCGGATTAAATCCCACAGAGGCACGTGCTGCCTGTGTAGCCAGTGGCTGGAAACTGACTCCTTCTTATCCTGCATTTTTTCCACCAGAAAATGAAGGTGACAATAGGTGGCTTTGAGGTTCCTGTAAGCGTTAGGGCTAAAATGCATTAAATGCTCATGATATGGAAGTTATCCTTTAGAAGATTTTTTTCCACTTTTGTTTTAGCTGTTAAAAACCTTGAGCCAAGTCTGACTCAAAAAAAATGTTTAAAATATATGGCCTTCATATTTGTGTTGTTCTTTTTCCTCCTGAGTCTCAAACCAATGTATATTCTCTCTATTCTGAATTATCTGGACATTATTTATATCTACTGTATTGCATAACAACATGCATCAACATGCTTGTAAAAGGTGGTGCTACAAAACAGATTTCTTCTGTTTACGATCTCCCCGTTTCCCCATTCTGAATGTCAAGACATGATGGAGTTGGCACATTTTCCTCCATTTTGGATATGCTGCTGCCATGCTGAGAGTTGCCTAACAAATGCAGTGACCCGGGCACTGATCAATACTGGCCTCATCCCCTTTGTCATCCAAAGTTGGCTCCCACCTCATGTTATAGTGACATCAGTGTCTGTTGGTCTTGTCTTCTTTGTCATTATGTCATCACCAGCTAAGCTGACTAGACCGACCATCATATTCATGCCAAAAAGTGCATCCCAGTAGTCTGCCCAGCCCATAGAAGGCAAGACAAGAAACAAGCAAGGGACACATCACATCCTCTTTTGATACCTGAGGGAAGCAAAGTCCAAAGATGCTGGTGACGAGTCCAGAGGCATCAATATAAAGCTGGAGTGAAAACCAGGCCAACCACTTTCCTGCACCCTGAACACTAGAGAATGCAGACTGATTAGTCAAGCAATCTATTGCTTGCTGGTACCTCAAAGCATGGGCATATTTACTCTATCCTGTCTAAGACAACAAAAGAACACCTTTTAGGTAATCGCTTCTACTGGCGGAGATTAAGCATGGACCAGGACCTCCACCCAGAGAGGAGTGGTGCTTCATGAGCCTCCTCTCCACTTTTGGGTTCTATTAGGAGGCCCTGAAAGCACTGAAACCTCAATAGCATCACTGTAATGGAAAAGTATCTCCAAGTTTCCGACATGAAGCTTAATGAAGCTTTAATTTTACTAGAAGAAAAACAAAACTTTAAAGTCAATCTCAGATGCTTCAGAGTCTTTACCAATATGTCACTCACTTCCTTTCCACTGCTAAGTTTTAAAGATACTCCGTACTTCGTGGTATCTCTGTGGATCATCTTTGTGGATCTAGATTTCTAAACTTTCCAGGAGTGATTTTTTGTTTATTTGTTTTTACTTTTGTATTGTCTTAGCAAAGAGTAAAGTGTGTAATATATCAGTTGTTATACTTGAGAATACGAAGCCTGCAAGCAAAATATGTGAGGTTTCCTTTGTCCCAATGGCTAAGTGAAAATCATTAGCTCTCCAGTTTCCCAAAATGTAGCTGCTTATAGAATAATATTTGTACCTATGCTGAGAGAAAGAGGATTGCTCTTCTGTCAGCATAGGTACAAACATTATTCTTGTTAATAGATTGCTACACTAACAAGAGTTTCAGAACAGCTAATCATTGACAAGTGGAGCAGGCAGGAACCTTAGCTCATTTCAGGGCCCAACTACCTGTTTCTTAACGCTGTCTTCGCAGAGATCCTTTACAACTGCAGCAAGACAAAGCACCTCTAGCTTTTATCGAAAGTGCTTAGAAACATAGAAGAGAAATTTTGCGAAAGGCTTACAAGAGTGACTAGACATGAAACTAGCAAGCAAAAGACAAAGTATTATTTCCCAAGTACTGGTTTGTATTAACAACAAAACAACAACACTCCTAAAAAGAAAGAAAAAAAGCAACAACCTTAATTTAGCAACAATCTTAACTTATATAAAGGAATTGAGTCAATAGCCTGAGAAAAAATTCTGCATAATGTGGATAATTAATTACATCCCCTAGACAAACCCTCTTTTATATCACACTTCTCTGTCAGTCTATGACCACAGGCAATAACTACAGTGACACTGGACGCTGTGCAGGTCATCTGCAGCATCACATCCAAGGAGACAACACAACCACCCAACTCGCTATTGCAGGAAGAACCACACTTTCATCCATCAAGAAGTGCACCAGTTTTGTTCTTTTTCCTGTCTCCTATCCCCTCAGGTTTAAATAATCTCTTTTGTTACCATTGTTATAAATTATCAGTAACAAAAGCTTTGCAACTTCAACACCAATACAAACCAACATCCCACTGCCAGCGTCTTGGCAGGCTGCCATGCGTGCTATTTTAAAGTTAGGCGTTAGGAGGCAGCAAATGGCTCAGAAACACAGGCAAAGATAAATGTAGGAAGTTGGAAAAGAGACCTGCAGCTGCAAAAGCTTGGAAAACAGACTTCATCTTAAATACAAACTTCCAGGAATTTATATTTGATGTGTGGAATAGTTAGAAGGGAAAGCGTTTGGCCCTCGAAGAGACCTTTGTGAAATAATCTGAATCCTGTTCCCCAATTCAGCATCTCTATAAATGCTGACTGTTATCTTAAGGGTTAAACAACATAGGACTTGGTTTTAATTAATCTTGTTTTTTTCCTGGCTCCAGAAACAAGATCTCATGTTTGCCTACATGAAATTCTCTGGATCTGCTTGCTTTAGCAGTGCCAGCCCTTAATGCAAATACTGTTCAGGCTATTTCAGTGATATCAGAACTGATTCTCCCCCACATTGCTTAATTCTAAGGCATTTATATATTTAAAACATGCACTGTAGTTACTCAGAAATGCCAATGCTGCATTTATGTTTTAAAAAATACTTGTGGCATGTACTCTAATCCAAAGGATCATGTCTTCAGATAGCATACATCTGTCTTATTTTTAGGAAGCTAAAAATGAACTTTTCACTTTCCCAAATGAGAAAATATCTCTAATCAAAGCTTTTTTATTTTAATTATAATGCTTGATTAAATTATAAGAAATGTCACTTAAACTGCATTAAAAATGGATTGGTTTATAATGTCAGAACAACTCTTGCCTCTCTCTAGATATTCATTTTGAAGAAATAAGCTCACATAATTTATATGAGAATTTCATTTCAAGCATAAATAGAAAGGTCCTTAGGAAACATTATTATTATGAATTAAAACTATCAGTGTGTGAGGAAGATTGTGTGGTGTATAAAACAAGAAAACTTAGCATTTCCAAAGACAGTCCCCTGCAATTTTTGCATTGTTTCTTAAACTGTTGTACTAACAATGCACACATTACATGGCACAAATACTTAGTAATTACAGAATATACCGGATAAATTTAGCAGTGGTGAATAACACATTCATTATCACAATAGTAACTGTGTGAGATAAAGAGTTAAATCAAACCAAAGGTAATTCACACCAAATAATGCAAAGGTTGCACAAAACCCATTTTCCTTCAAGGCATGCATCATGATTTCAAACTCCTCCAGTAATCAAATTTCAGCTCTGTTACAATTAACTAGTAACAGTAATTGAAAAAAAATCACACATTACTTACTGTTTTTCATATGTGTATGCCATCCTTCCAAATTCAAAGGGGTGAAGAAGAATCACAACCATGAGGAAATCTAGCAGGCAAAAGGAGGGAAAATAGGAAGTATTAGTTGTCTAAAAATTGGCATCTTCAGGTTTTCTTGAGCTACTTCCCGCAAGATCCCAAAGCAAAGAAGAAAAAGAAAAAGTTGGAGAAAAACATCACACACATCACGAGCCGACTTTCTCCACAAACCCATGCCGCTCCAAACTTTAAAGGCTCAAATTGTTGAGCATCCTGACTGAGCAAATATCCGACTTCAGTATCACTGGTTACGTACGCATTTTCAATAAGATGAATGCATCTCCAAAATTAGGGTGACTAATGTATGATGCAGATATCCCTCGTTTCTTTCCCCTTCTCCTTTTTTCATTCACATTTTTCTTCCTACAAAATGCACATAGGTCTGTTCTTCCTTGTACCCCGAGTCAGGCCTGGCTTTGAAATGCATTTCAATCTCTCAACACAGACTGCTTTCATTGCGTTTAGAGTCCCACTAAGGCCCAGCTTTAAAAGCTACTGATTCTTTTTTTCTTTAGCCTTCCTCACAAAGGAAGGGTATTTTGTAAATTACCAGCTCGTTCAGATCAACAAAAGGTACTTTCATAGAAAGCCCCATTTGATTTTGCTCAAATTTGATTACTAGGATGGAGAAAAGGAAAGGAAGTCAAAAAGAAAAACCCCAGATGGCTTTTTCATTCATCTCAGTGAATGAGCTTTATCTGTGCCTTTTGAAACTGTAGCAGTGGAAAAGCATTTCTGTTGGCTTAAAAAACTTGACAAAAATTATTGGTTTGCCATTTCTCATGTAACAGCCATTGGGAACTGGATGAAAAGACTTTTTCATGGGATCGCCTGCTTGGATCAAAATAATGGAGATTAGGTATTTCATTATAAATTACAGTGGGAGATAGAGCAGGCTGTCATATTAATAGCAACCTGCTCATGGCCTTCAATGGTAGCTATTCTCCTAGACAAAGGACCAAGGGGGTTGTCTATTGAACTTGTACTTTAGGCCTGATCAATTTTCTATCATCAAGGCAAAAGGTGAGATGACTAACAAAGGAATTCACACATGAGTGACCTCATAAGCCTACAGATAAAACAGCTTAAAGAAGCAAAATACATCCTGAAATTATGGATGATAAACTACATAAAGAAGAGAGTATGAGAATGAGAGAGGAAGGAGCAATGGTCTGTAATTCTCCTCCCTCTTCTTGGCCAAATGGACACATTAAAAGCTACTTGTTTTCAGCTGCAGATAATTGCAACATTTGGTTTGCAGTAGTCTGCTATAAATCCTTCAGCCTACTTTTTTTTCCTCAGCACAGTTCCAGTCATTTCATTCGCTACTAACAACAGTATTGTGTTCAAGACAAAGCTTCTACCAACAGTCGTGCTTAAAAATAAAAATAAAAGGAATCATAAGCAACACAGGCTTACAGATAGTTCACAGTAAGTGTGCATTGGTTATTTGCTCCAGGTTACCAGCCTCTTGCCTGATTTAATATACTTCTTAGAATGTAAAGCAATTCAAAATCCAAGCAGTACCTGCACAGACACAGAACCTTAATGAAGCACAGTGAAATGTATGATTCAATAAAGATTCTTTCGGAAAACAGTGATGACAAAGTCCTAATACAAAGTGCCAGTGAAGGATGAGTGATTAATTTTCATACAATCACAAGGAATATTTTCTATTCCTCATTGAAGTTGTCTGAATAACTGTAGAAATTACCAAAATCCTTTTCCCTGTGATATTTCCATGGAATTTTTTTTCAACTTTTCTATTAAAAATCCTGGGGGATTTATGCCTTATAATGTCAGTGTTCACTGGGAGTATTAAAGAAATTATCTTCAAAAGACAAAAACCAGGGTTACCAAAAGTTGCTATTACCTAGAAATGCAGATGCAGTGTAACATTTTATGTACATTCTATAACGCTAATGCAAGGGAAAAAATAAATAGTATTTTTACAATACTGTTTTTTAAGCCAAAGAGTAGTATAAGACCATTAATATGAAATTACTTCCAACTGCCTAAAAGCTTGAGAAAATACCATAAATAGCACCCACGATGGCAGTTGTCAAAACAAGGCTACATTTTGAAAGCCACCCTCCACAGGTGTAATGACCTTCAGATGACACAATCAGGCTTAGTATACCCTCATGGTAGCAATTTCTCACATCTAGTGATGATGAGACAAGGAAGCTCATTTACGTATGGACCAATACAACAAGGATGTGGTCCTATCTGAAGCACATATACAAATGACTCCACATTTGTATAAAGTTGGATTTTCTATGTTCTTAAGGGAGCCCTGGAATCTTGGACTATCTTAACCATTCGGGGAGATCCTAAATTCAGGGTTATGAAAGAGGAATTAAATAACAGTGGTGGGAGTCAGTAGACAGGCAGGCTCTTCCCACTACTGCTGTGAACATGGACTGGTAGGAACATTCTGGAGGGCAACTGGACAACATTCCTTTAAGTCTGAAAGTTTTCACAGCTCTTGACCTAGATATTTCACCCCTAGGAATCTTCCCAGTAGAAACTATCAGAAATGCAGATAAAGATTTTTTCCTCCCAAGAAGATACCTTATCATACAGTGAGTCGGGTAGGATAGTGATTAAGATTACAAATTGGAGAGCCAGAATAGCTGAATAACAATTACAACTTGACCAACTTCCAATCACAAAGTGTGACTTTAGTTATTAACCTCTCTATGCCTCAGTCTTCCTGTCTGCAAAATGGGGATCTCAAAAGTGGTATGACAATTAAATGAAGAGTGAATATATGTAAAGCATTAAACCACCAACTAGTCCATAGTAAGTACTGAATAATTATTAGATTTTGCTATTATTATAAACACTCTAAACCTAGATAATTATTAACTGAATCATGATAAACAAATATAATAAAATTTAATATGTCCATTAAAGATCGTGCCTTCAAATTATTCTTAATGACACAGAGAAATAGTCATACTAGTTTAAAAAAACAGGACATAAAACCATATATTATGCCATCTCAAATATGTGTGTGTGTGTGTGTGTGTGTGTGTGTGTTTAAAACGGCAATAGTATTTCTTTTTGGATAAAGTGCTTTCAAATGGTTTTTATTTTCCTGTTGTAGTTTTTAATTTTCATAAAACATTTTAAAGTATTTTTAAACTCTTATTTTTACAACAGTTTACGAAGAAGGAGTTGCAGTAGGTGCACCATTTCCTAACACTGTGCGCTGTTTGTTTTCCCCATATAGCACTGTAGGCTACACACACAGTGTTATCAGATAGAGGTAGGCCAGGTTACAGGGAAAGTCAGAATCTATGCCAAAATTCACTTTGGTGCTCAGCACTAAGATCTGGAAATTAGCTGTACTTCCAGAACTGAGAAGTAAGCTTAAACTCTAACATTTAAAGAAGGAAAATCCAAATATATTGGATTCATAAAATTTCCTGACCTAAGAAGCTGTCAGCATATGGGTTCCTAAAGGCATTTTAGCAATGAAGAATCCAGAAAAATGACTCGGGAATGAACCTGGAAAGACACATACATACCAACATGTACAGGTTAGAAAAATCAGTGCAACCAAGAGTTAGCTTTTTGAAAAGATAGGTGTAAAAATCAACAAATACAGGCTGCGTGCCACAGCAACGGCTTCAGTCCAATCAGTTAGAGGCAACAGACAAAACGGACAAGTCATAAGAAATTTCAATAACAGGGTCCAAATAGTGACCTAATCAATTGCAGGAGTGCTAAATAGAGAGACTAGGTTGCATCTGATAAAGGGACTCTCTACGTGAATTATTTTAAAAGGGGGTAGTAAGAAAGCACTGGCTGCATGTTCTTCCTTCCTCCCGACACAGGAGCTGGAACCTGGAGGCAGGAAGGGAGGTCCATGGGAGAGCAGACCCCACCCCTACTGGTTCCTCTGTCAAACCCAAGTCAGGGGGTGGCGGCAGAGTGGGGAGGAGGAGAGCCTAGAGTGTTCAATTAGGCTGCTCTAGTGTCTAGTAACTAAGTGACTGGAAAGTTATGGAATCTTCCAAGGTTATTATTAACAGTCAGGAATGCGACGGGGCACGGTTAAAAGTGGAGAAAAGAGAACTCAATTCGGATTACTCAGTACAAGAATTACATGTGTATTATGTCTGCTGAAAGAAAACGTATCAAAGCTAGACTTTTCAAGAAACTTCAATTCATAAAAAGCAAAGGTCAAGAACGTGAAAGTACCATATGATTCAGCAATTGCACTTCTGTGTATGTACCCAAAAGAATGGAAAGCAGGGATTCAAACAGGTAAGTACCTGTACATCACTGTTCATAACAGCACTCTTCACAATAGCTAAAAGGTAGGAGCAGCCCAAACGTCCACCAGTGGTATATATATAGAAGAGAATATACACATTAAAAAGTAAGGAAATTCGGACACAGCCTACAACATGCATGAACCTTGAAGATATTATTTTAATGGAATGAGCCAGCCACAAAAGGACAAATATGGTATGAGTCCACTTCTGTAAGGCACCTAGAGCCGTCAGATACAGAGACAGAAAGTAGAAGGGAGGTTTCTGGGGACTGGGGTCGGGGAGTGAAGAGGCAGTGTTTTATGGGAACGGAGTTTCATTTAGGAAAGACGAAAAAGTTCTGCAGACGGATGGTAGTGACGGTGGCACAACAACGTGAACGTGTTTAATGCCGTAAGTTGTACATGTAAAAATGGCTAAAATGGTAAATTTTATGTTTTATATATTTTACCACAATTCCAAAAAGGAGTATGAACATCTTGTTTCCTTAACTCTTCAATTATATTATTTTGTTATCATCCAGTATAACCTGGAAAAAAGAATTAAAGAAAAGGAAAAAAGGGAGAAGAGAAAAAATGGGAGGGGAGGGAAAGGGAGAGGATGAATAGGTCAATGATGGGGAGAGGTAGGAAGGGAGGGAAAAACAGGAGGAGCTGCTATGTGCAGTCAGCTGTGAAGTGTGTACACTTCTCCTAGATACAGAGGGGCAAATAGGGGTAAAACCCAGTCAGGAGTTATGCTGACCAAGTTCCATGCCCTGGGCTGGACTTCGGCTGGTGAGAGGAAGGGATGCCATTCTGTAATCCGTCTGTCCAGAGGGGACATCTTTAATTAATTTGCAGAATGGCACTGTATGTGTCAGCAGGCCTTAGAAGAGAGACAGATTGGTATGTGGACAGATTCGGTGGCTCACGCCTGTAATCCCTGAACTTTGGGAGGCCGAGCTGGGCAGGTCACGAGATCAGGAGTTGGAGACCAGACTGGTCAACATGCTGAAACCCCATCTCTACTAAAAATACAGAAAAAAAAAAAAAATTAGCCAGGCATGGTGGCAGACGCCTGTAATCCCAGGTACTTAGGAAGCTGAGGCAGGAGAATTGCTTGAACCCAGGAGATGGAGGTTGCAGTGAGCCAAGACCATACCACTGCACTCCAGCCTAGGTAACAGAGTGAGACTCTGTCTCAAGAAAAAAAAAAAAAAAAGAATGAACATTGATGAGATTAAGGTTAAGAATGATAGAGTTTATTACATACTTTTTGTAACTGGATTAGCCACCAATTCTCTGGGCAGTCTTCTTCCTTGGAATTTTAATGGACACTTCAAGCTCATTATCATCTGCCATGAACACAACCAGCATTATATTCACTCACACGCACACACACGCACACACACTCTCTTATTGAAGCATATTAGGGACCAGCACCATCCTAGGCGATATATAATTAGACTAGTGAGAAGATGGGCTCCTCTAAATGAGATAAGATAAATTGAGTCAAAGTCTAAAACATGTGCTCTCCACTTTCTAAAGCCACAAGAAACCCCATTCTTACAACCTCTCTCTGTGGATGCCACTTAAAAGTTTACATTTCCAACCCTGACATTCCACCCAAACTAATGCCATATTTCAGGTGAGCTATAGAACATTTATATTAAGTTATGACACTGAATCCCCAAACCAACATATTCAAAAGAATCTCTATTTGTCCCTGCCTCATTAAAATAAAAAACCTAGTTCCTTCTCCTTCTCCTAATGTCTCTAATTCTGTTCATGTGTTGCCCTAAGTGTCCAGACCCCAAATCTTAACAAGATTTTTGAATCCCTTCTTTCCTCTATGTCTCATAGCCAATCAACATTGGTCAATTTTCCCCTTAATGTAATATTCCTACATTCAAGCCCTTTCCTAAATTACATGCAGTCCTCATCACTCTAAAAAAAAAAACAGGTAACAGTTTTTCCAAGTTCTTTAATTGACAATCTTGTCTTCTCTATGACCTCACTCAGAAAGAGGAGAAATTCTCCGACTTGCTTTACTCGCTGTCTGTCCATTCCCTAATTCATCCTTTTTGAAACTCTCTATCCATGGCTTCTTGGACTCTAACCACCTCCCTGATTCTATAATCCCTTCAATTTCATGCTCCTAGCTTCTCCAACTTCAATGAGGGACCTGCCCTCATTCTCACAAGACTTTTGACCCTTTCTCTCTACTCATTCTATGGCCTCCTCTCCCTCATTAAGCTCACCTATGATGTATGTGTTAAAGATTCCTAAACTTACTCTCCAGAAACAGTCCCAAAGTAGTTCAAGTCCAGGTACAGGATGTTAAAACTAACCTCACTGTCTAAACATCTGACTCATCGCTCAAGGGCTAGCTAAATGACCCATCTTCTTACAGTGTGTCAAGATCAAAGTTTTATTTCAAGAGAAGAAACTAGGTAATATCAGAATACAATGTCTGTACTAGGCAAAAGTGTTTTTCATAAAAATTTAGTTTCACTTGTATGTGTGTGTGTATGCATATTGGTCATGATCTAAAATGCATTTCTGAGGGAAGGTAACAATCAGAAAAAGCTTGAGGCACTTGTCTTCTCTAAGTTCAGAGATCACATTAGAAGGGCTTCAGAGCTTTGCCATGGCATTCATACCTCTATTATAAAATGAATTGGATTTTACGAAAGTAAATTTTTGTATGTCTGTTTCCCCCCATCAGACCACAGGATCCTTCATTAAGAGTATAACTTCTTCACCTTTGAAAATGAACTCAGCGCAATGAATTTATGTTGAATGAAAGAATAAATGAGGCACTTTGGGAGGCCGAGGCGGCAAATCACCTGAAGTCAGGAGTTCGAGACCAACTTGGCCAATATGGTGAAATCCTGTCTCTACTAAAATACAAAAATTAACTGGGCATGGTGGTGGATGCCTGTAATCCCAGCTACTCTGGAGGCTGAGGCAAGAGAATCACTTGAACCCAGGAGGCAGAGATTGCAGTGAGCCGAGATCGCACCATTGCACTCCAGCCTGGGCTACAAGAGTGAAACTCTGTCTCAAAAAAAAAAAAAAAAAAAAAAAAAAAAAAAAAAAAAAAAAAAAAAAAAAAAAAAAAAAAGAAGAAGAAGAAATGATAGCACTAATAAAATATGTTCCGAAAAAGACAAACAGCTCCTGGTGTTGAGGCAGGAGTAAAAAAGGGCAGAATCACACTTTTGACAGATGAGCCAGGTTCTAGGAAACAACTGTGAGCTTCAAAGCCAGATTGACTTCAATGATGATTTCCCATTTTGGCCCTAATGACTGTGTCACCTTTGACAACTTTCCTGACCTCACAGAGCCTTCACATTTCCCTCTGAAAAGGAGGGATATTCTATTTCACTTTCTGTGTGGTAAGATAGGTGAGGTAAAATCGCATAAAGCGCTTAACATATTCTTTGTAGCATAGTAAGTATGCTATAATACTTGTGTTAGTAAGATAATTAAATATACTAATATCTATCCCACCTCTGCCATACTGTAGGCACTCAGGGACAGTAGTTATGATTGTAGCTGTTTAGTTTATTGCGATTTTTAATATGACAAAATAACTTATTGAAAACCTAATTACTAATTTTAATTTGGAAATAAAAATGGAACATACTCCCTACAAAGGAGTATCTTGCTTCATTGCCTTTCTCTATAAAATATATCAGTTTAAACTACTATATATACTTTACTTGTATATTATGTTTCTTATTTGGCATCCGTCTCCTTTGCCAGAATAGAAGCTGTGTAAAGGTAGAAATAATAACAATAATAAATGAATTATTAGCTAAGTCTTTATGACCTTCAAATCAGAACCTGCCTTAGCCAGAGAGGAAGTTAAGAGTCTTTTCTGATGAAAAAGAGAAAAGCTTTCTGGGACTGGCCACCTCCAAGTCAACCCTAAATAGACCCTGGTTTTGAAATCCTAGGCCCATCGATATTTTGTTTCAGACGGGAGAACACAAAGGTTGCAGAGTTCCCTCACTGAGGAGAAGAAGTAGCCTCATTCTCATAATAGTCACAAACATTGTTTCATGGTTTATCTAGATGTCTGTCAAAAACTGTGAATGGCCCACTTGCAAGATAATGAGTAAGATTGCCAGTTTCATGGATGGATGTTAAATCACAAATGCTTACTAAGGATAATAACACAGAACACTAAGGAAGATCACACATGCTTTGCAGTCTGTTCATGCTTCAGTTCTTAAGCAAATGTATTTCACATTGTATACCTTGAACATATTTCAATATTGACTGAGATGTTATAAAAATATAAAGCTTTACTACTGATACTCCATTAATAACAAACAGGACTAACTTGAACATAAGATAACATTTGTTTTATCTATTTTTAAAAGGGTCTTACCAAGGAAATAATGTAAATACAACTGATATGGATGTGTTTAATCTATAAGATGGATGATACAAATTTTAACCATTTTAGCAACAGAAATTACAAATACTTGCTATGCTAACTAAAGCCATTTTATCAACCATGAAAGTGAATCCTGGCTGGGTGCAGTGGCTCACATGTGTAATCCCAGCACTTTGGGAGGCTGAGATGGGCGGATCACCTGAGGTCAGGAGATCGAAACCAGCCTGGTCAACATGGAAAAATCCTGTCTCCACTAAAAATATAAAAATTAGCTGGGCGCAGTGGTGGGCACCTGTAATTCCAGCTACTCAGGAGGCTGAGGCAGGAGAATCACTTGAACCCAGGAGATGGAGGCTGCAGTGAGTCAAGATCATGCCATTGCACTCCAGCCTGGGCGACAGAGTGAGACTCCAACTCAGAAGAAAAAAAAAAAAAAAAAAAAAAAAAAAAAAAAAAAAAAAAAAAAAAAAAAAAAAAAAAAAAAAAAAAAAAAAAAAAAAAAGAAAGTAAATCCTATGGGATTTCTACTTGACAGTATTTCTTAATCTAGTCTGATATGGCCTTGAACTTCAAAGTAATAAAACTTATTTTCTTGTAAACGTTACATAACTCAAACCTTTTAAGTCAATTATACAATCAGTCTGAATTAGCAAAGTTTAACTGTCCTAATCAAAATTTAAAACACTTTTATTTACACATAGCTATTAATGGTACTAATCAAGGCAGTATTTAAGCAATGAAACAACTTTGCTATTACAGCCAAAGCAAATTGATTTGGAAACACAGATAGCTATATATTATAGCTGCATATGACCTATGTGCATAGGGCCTAGGTAAAAATTGTTAACAAGAGTCATGACTCATGTTATGAATTACAACAATTGTTTTTTTATTACTTTAAACTGTTGACATAATTATCGATCCCTCAGACTTTAGATCCAATTCATCAACAGATCTCCCAAATACATAGCTAATCTGTCTATTTCTCTTGTATGCTTCTGGGGCTTTGTCCATACATTATTATCCATCTCGGAACTGCTGCAATGGCTAATAACTGACTTACCTCATTACCCTTCTCCCTCTAGCAATGTTATCCTCCCTCTCCAGTCTTCTTAAAGCCATGAGAGTAATCCTTTCAAGAGTGACACCAGCAATACAGTGGAGTAGGAAAAAGATAGTGGAATAGGACCTTTGACTCTTCTCCCCATAAACATGCCAATGCAGCAACAATTCAAAATTTCATCTTCCAGAAATTAGAAACTAGTTGGAATGCTCTGTACCCTGGGAGATTGCAAAACCAGACTAGCAAAGCCAATAGGTAGATTTGGAACATCCTCTTGCTGAAGATCATGCACCTCGTACAGTGCCATATAACCAGGAATGGTTCCCCTGGCTCCCCAGTTTACCTAGGAGAGAAAAAAGGTTGGTTTGCTTGTCCCGGATGCTAGGGGACTCCCTAGATGACCGACTACTAAGTTGCCAGGCTTACAGTTCTGACAAGTCTGACATAGTCTTATGGCCTCAGGGAGAATGAAGACGGTAGCTTGGGCCGATGGATACCATTGATCTCCCCATCAACTCAGCACAGAGTGAGCAGATTAAAAATCTCAGCTCTCACCTTTCTCCTGGGAAGGGAAAGAATTAATCTGTGTGCCCAGTGCTCCATCTTCTCCGGAGTTTGTTAAAGGACTGCCATTTGTCTCTGCAACCTTAAAGCTCTGATGGATTCAGCACAGTGTAGCTGCCCAGAGGCCCAGAGGAGATTGAAGATGGCAGATAGGGCTGGTTAGACACCATAGCTCCCCGCATTCAGCTCAGCACAGAGTGAGTGGACAGAAACCACAGCTGTCCACTTCTCTCTGGGCAGGGAAAGCATTAGTGGAGGCCATGAGAATCTCTGACCAGGATGACTGATGGTGGTCTTCCCCTGTACAAGGCCAGTCAATAAAGATTTAGAGAAGTATCTGCCTTATCTAATGGGCAAGCATCAAGCCAGAGTCAAGAAAAATAACGAAACAAGCAAAGATGTTCCAAACAAGGAAACAAATTAAACTTCAGAAACAAACTCAAATGAAACAGTTATGTGATTTTCCTAACACACTTAAAAATAACTCTCATAAAAAGGCTCCCTGATACCAAGAGAGCCATGCATGAACAAAGTAAAAATTTCAACAAAGAGATAGGAAATATTGAAAAGTACCAAACAGAAATCATAGAGCTGAGGAACACAATAACTGAACTGAAAAATTCCCTAGAGGAGTTCAATAGCAACCTAAATCATCAAGAAGGAAGAATCAACAAAATTAAAGCCAAGTCACTGGATAACAATAACTTGGTGAGGGGAGCAAAAAGAAAAAAGAATGAAAAAGAGTGCAATGGACTGAATGCTCCAAAATTTATAACTTGAAATTCTAATCTTCAATGTGATAGTATTAGGAGTTGGGATTTTAAAAGGTAATTAGATCATGAGGGTGAAGCCCTCATGAATGACATTAGTATCCTTATGAAAGGGAATCCAGGAACTCTTTTGTGCTCCTTCTTCCCCATGAAGACATGACAAGAAGAAGGCCACTTATGAACTAAGAAGCAGGTCCCAGCCAAACACCAAACTTCCTAGTGCTTTTATCTTGAATTTCTTAGCCTCCGTAACTTTGAGAAATAAATGTCTAATGTTTAATCAACACGATCTATGGTGTTTTTGTTATGGAAGGCCAAACAGATTAGGACAAAGAGCGAAGAAAAATTAAGGGAATTATGTGACACAGTAAGCATGCCAATATTTGCATTATGAAGGAGAAAAGAGAAAAAGGTCCAGAAACATCATTTGAAGAAAAAGTAGCTAGAAACTTCCCAAATCTGGGGAAGGAAAAAGACATCCAGATCTAAAAAAAAGCCCAAGAACAGCAAATAAGGTGAACTCAAGAAATCCAAATATGGACACATTATAATCAAATTATCAAAAGTCAAAGATAAAGAGAAAAGTTTGAAAGCACCAAGAGAAAAATAACTAGTCACATACAAAAGAACCCTTATAAGACTATTGGTGTATTTTTTCAGCAGGAACCTTGCAGCCAAGAAGGCAGAGGAATGCCATACTCAAAACACTGAAAGAAAAGAACTGCCAACCAAGAGTACTACACCTGGCAAAACTCTTCTTCAGAAATAGAGATAAAGGCTTTCCCAGGCAAACAAAAGTTGAGGGAGTACACTACCACTTGATCTGCATTACAAGAAATGTTAAAGGAGGTTCCTCAAGTTTAAACAAAAGGCCACAAAACAGCAACGTGATAGCATAAGAAAGTATAAAATTTGGTAAAGGTAAATATACAGATAGATACAGAATACTATATTACTGTAGTGGTGATAGGTCAATAAATTCTAATTCTAGTATAAAAGTGAAAAGACAAAAATATTTAGAACAACAATAACTAAAAATATATTAAAAGATATACAATATAAACAGATGTAAATTGTGACAAAAATTACATAAAGTGTGGGGGGAGAGTTGAAGTGTAGCATTTATGTATGTGATTTAACTTATCAGCTTAAAACAGATTGTTATTACTATTTTATATAAGCCCCAAGGTAACTACAAAATCTATAGAAGTTACCAAAAAAGAAAGGAATCAAAGCATGTCAATACCAAAAAATCACTAAAACACAAAGGGAGACATCAAGAGAGTAAAAAAACAAACAAACAAAAAGAGTTAAAAGATGAACAGAAATCAACTAACTAAATGCCAGTAGTAATGCCTTCCCTATGAATAACTACTATAAACGTAAATGGAGTAAGCATTCCAACTAAAGATATAGAGTGGCTGAGGGGATAAAAAAACAACACCCAACTATATGGTCTCCCCCAAAATTTCACTTTAGATTTAAGAACATACATGGCCTGAAATTGGAGGAATGGGGCAAAAAAAAATCTGATGCAAATGGTAACCAAATAAAACAGAAGTGGTTATACTTACATCACACAAAATAAATGTTAAGTCAAAACTGCCATGAGACAAAGAAGAATATTTCACAATGACAAAAGGGTGAATATACAATGAAGCGATAACAATTGTAAGTATATATGAACCCAACATCACAGCACCAAAATATGCAAAGCCAACATTGACAGAACTGAAGGAAGAAGTAGACAAAAATACAATAACAGTTGGAGACTTCAATACCCCAGTTTCAATAATGGATGAAAGATCCAGACAGAAGATTAATAAGGCAACAAAAGACTTGAATAACATTACAGACCAAACAGATCTAACATAAATACACCACACATCCTACCTGATAGCAGCAGAATACACATTCTTCTCAACTGCATGTGGACCTTTCTCCATGATGGATCATATGTTAGGTCACAAAACAAGTCTCAACAAATTTAAGAAGGTTGAACCTGAATCATATCAAGTGTCTTTTCTTACCACAGTGAAATATAACTAGAAATCAACAGCAAACTGAAAACTAGAAAATTTACAAATATGAGGAAATTAAACAACACGTTTTGAGCAATCAGTGGTCAAAATAGAAATCACAAAAGAAATCGGAAAATACCTCAAGACAAATGAAAATAAAAATGCGACCTATCAAAACTCATGAGATGCAGAAAAAGCAACACTAACAGGGAAGTTCATAGCAATAAATGTCCACACTACAAAATATCTCAAATAAACAATCTAACTTCACACATCAAGGTACTGGAAAAGGAAAACAAACTAAGCCCAAAGTTCACAGAAATAAGGAAATAAACATTAGAGAAGAAATAAATAAACTAGAAAGTACAGAAAAAAAAATAAACAAGACTAAACTTTGTTCTTTTTAAAGATAAACAAAAGCTAGACTAACTAAGGAAAAAGACTCAAATACATAAAATCAAAAAATGAAAGAAGAGACTTAAAACTAATGCCACAGAAATACAAACGATCATAAGAAACTACTACAAATAATTATATGCCAACCAAATTGGATAACCTGGAAGAAATAAATAAATTGAAGATAAAGTCTGAGCATTATGACTTTAGTATGAAGGTTGAATCTGTAATTAAAAGCCTCTCAAAAAAGAAAAACCCAGTATCAGATGGCTTCATTAATGAATTTTACCAAACATTTAAACAAGCATTAATACCAACCTTTCTCAAAGTCTGTCAAAAATTAAAGAAGAGGGAACACTTCCGAACTCAATTTTTAAGAAAAGCATTGCCTTGATATCAAAGGCAGACAAAGACTTTACTAGAAAACTACAGGCCAATATCCCTGATGAACATAAATGCAAAAACTTCAACATAATACCAGCAAAATGAGTTCAACAGCATATTAAAAGAATCATGCACCATTACCAAATAGGATCAATCATTTGGATGCAATGTAGCTCAGCATATGAAAATCAATTAATGTGATACCACATAGCAGAATGAAGAATAAAAATCATATGATTGTCTCAATACACGCAGAAAAAGTGTTTGACAAAATTTAATATCCTTTCATGATAAAAAAAAAAAAAAATCGGGCTGTAGAAGGAACTTAACATAGTAAAAGCCATATATGATCAATACACAGCTAGTATCACACTTAATGGGGAAAAAAAAAAAAAAAAAAAAAAACTCCCAACAAACTAGGGATAGAAGGAAGTTACCTCAACGTTATAAAGGCCACACATGAAAGGCCCACCGCTAACATCATACTCAACAGCAAAAAAAAAAAAACCTGAAAGCTTTTCCTCTAAGTTCAGAAACAAGGCAAGGATACCCACTCTCGCCACTTCAATTCAGTGTATACTAGAAATCTAGTCTGAGCAATCTGACAAGAAAAAGAAATAGAAAACACCCAAATAAAAAAGGAAAGTTGTCTCTGTTTGCAGATGGCATAATTTTTCTACACATGAGAGAGAGAGAGAAAGAGAGAGGCGAGAGCGTGAGAAAGAGACGCTTCTTGATATAGTTTGGATATTGGTCCCATCCAAATCATGTTGAAATGTAATCCCCAAATGTTGAAGATGGGCCCTGGTGAGAGGTGTCTGGGCCATGGGGGCAAATCTCTGATGGCTTGGTGCTGTCCTCATGATAGCGAGTTCTTATAAGATCTTGCTGTTTACCCTCTTCTCTCTCTTGCTCCAGCTCTCGCCATGTGACATGCCTGCCCCTGCTTCACCTGCTGCGAAGCATAAACGCTTCCCAATCCCGCCCCAGACGCCAAGCAGATGCCAGTGCCATGCTTCCTGAACAGCCTGCAGAACCAAGAGCCGGTGAAGACTCTTTTCCTTATAAATTACCCAGTATCAGGTACTCCTTTATAGCAACACAAGAATGGCCTAACAAATTCCTCAACTTATGATGGGATTATATCCCAATAAGCCCATGTCACATTGAAAATACGGTAAGTTAACAGTGTATTTTTAACTTATAGTATTTTCAATTTATGAGAGATTTATCCAGCTATAATGCCATTATAAGTTAAGGAGGGAACCGAATACATATTATTTTCATACCATCATAAAGTTGAAAAATTATTAAGTGGAACCATTGTTAAGTCAGAGACTCTGTGTGTGTGTGTGTGTGTGTGTGTGTGTACACAGTGATATCACTTTATATACACTACACAATGGAATATTGTTCAACCTTAAAAAAAAAAAGAAAATCCTGCTGTCATTTGTGATAACATGGATGAGCCTGTAAGGCATTATGTTAAGTGAAATAATCCAGGCACAGAAAAACAAATACTTCATGACCTCACTTATTTGTAGAATCTAAAAAACTTGTACTCATAAACACAGACAGGAGAAGTAGCAGAATGGCTGGGGATGGGACAGGTAGGAAAAATGAAGAGAAGTTGGTCAAAGGTTACTAAGTTTCAGTTACGCAGGATGCATAAGTTCTGGAGATCTTACGTACAACGTAGTGACTATAGTTAATAATACAGTATTGTAGAGTTGAAATTTGCTAAAAAAGCAGGCACCACAAAAGAACAAAGGCAACTACTGTATGTGAAGTGATGGTCATATCAATTACCTTGATTGTGGTAATTTTTTCACAATGTGTGTGTGTGTGTGTATATATATATATATATATATATATGTGCTTGTGTGTGTGTGTGTGTGTGTGTGTGTGTGTGTGTGTGTGTATATCAAATGCATGTAACTTTAGCTTGTTAATTGTACCTTAATAAAGCTACGTAGGAAACCAGTATGGTACTGGCCTAAAGACAGGTATGTAGAACAATGGAACGGAATAGAGAGCCCAGATATAAATCCTCTCATTTATGGTCAACTGATCCTCTGTTGACAAGGGTGATACACAATGAGGGAAGGGTCAATAAATGGTGTTGGGAAAATTGGATGCCCACATGCCAAAGAATAAAATTAGACTCATATTATACTATATACAAAAATAAAATTAAAATGAATGAAAAATTTAAATGAAAGACCTAAAACTCTAAAACTCCCAGAGGAAAACATGGGGGACAGGTTTGATGACACGGGTCTTGGTAACAAATTAATAGATATGACACCAAAATACAGGCAGCAAAAATAAAAACAGATATGTGAGACTGTCTATATCAAACTAAAAGTCTTTTACACAGCAATTAGAGCAATCAACAGAGTAAAAAGACAACCTACAGAATGTGACAAAATATTTGCAAAGCAAATATGTAATACAGGGTTACTCTCCAAAGTGTATAAGAAACTCCTACAACTCAATAGTAAAAGTAAATAAATAAATAACCTGTTTAAAAATGAGCCAAGGGCTTGAACAGACATTTCTTCGAAGAGGACATACAAATGACCAACAGATATATGAGAAAATACTCTACAGGTAGTGCTCGACTTACGACCACAGTCAGGACCGCGGACCTGTTGTAACACGATTTGATCGTAAGTTGAGTAGGCTATATGTACAGTTGAAATGCTGCACGCGGAGACGGCAGTGCTGCCGGAAGCTGGTCCGCACTGTCGTACGCCCAGCTGGGCAACATTTGTGCTGCCAGACGCGGAGCAGTCGTGGCTAGCGATTGTGGTCGTAAAGTCGAATGGTTGTGAGTTGCATAGGTGGTAAATTGATCAATACCTGTATATCGCTAATCATAGAAATACACAAGTGAAAACCACGATGAGATGCCACATCATACTGTCAGGATGGCTGCTATCAAAAAACCAAAGTATAAGTGTTAGAAAGGATGCATAGAAATTGGAACCCTTGCACGCTTCGGTGGGAATGCGAATGATGATGCCTCTATGGAAAACAGCATAGCAGTGCCACAAAAGATTAAAAGCGGAACTATTGGCCGGGCGTGGTGGCTCACGCCTGCAACCCAGCACTGTGGGAGGCCGAGGCGGAAGATCACTGGGGCCAGGAGTTTGAGACCAGCCTGGCCAACATGGCGAAACCCTGTCTCTACTAAAAAGACAAAAATTAGCCAGGTTTGGTGGCACATGCCTGTAATCCCAGCTACTTGGGAGGCTGAGGCAGCAGGATTGCTTGAGCCCAGGAGGTGGAGACTGTGGTGAGCAGAGATCACACAACTGCACTCCACCCTGAGCTACAGAGCACACTCTCAAAAAAAAAAAAAAAAAAGGAACTACTATAAAATCTAGCAATCTCACTTCTGGGAATGTATTCACATAATTGAAATCAGGATAGCATTCCTACGTTCATTACAGCATTACTCACAACAGCCAAGATGTGGGAAAAAAACCTAAATTTCCAGGGACAGATGAGTGGATAAAGAAAATGTGGACTATATTTACAATGAAATACTATTCAGCTTTAAGAAAAAGAGAGAAATTCTACAATGCGTGGCAACCTGGATGAACCTTGAGAACATTATGCTAAAGTGAAATAATCAAGTCCCAGAAAATGAAATACTGCTTGAGTCCTCTTATATAAGTATCAAAAATAGTCAATTCATAGAATCAGAGAGTGAAATAGTGGTTTCCGGAGGTTATGGGGATGGAGAAATGGGGAGTTACTAATCAAACAACCTAAAGTGTCAGTGCTAGATAAATACATTGTTGTACAACATTGTACCTGCAAGTAACAATCATGTGTTCTACACTTACAGATTTGTTCAGAGCGTAGATCTCATGCTGTTTTTATCACAACAAATTTTTTTAAATATCCTTAAAAGCAAAAATAAAGTTATACTCCTAAAACTCCATGGCTTAAGTCCTTTCAAAGGTTTCACACTGCATTTAGGATAATATCCAAACTTCTTCCCAGGACTTACATTTCCTGCAGGATTTAGCATTCTGTTCATTGCTATGCTCCCAGGACTTAGCACAGGGCTGGCTACTCCACAGGAGCTCAATAAATATATGTTGAATGAATGGATTTAACAGAATTACAATCCCTTGATTTCAAAGCTGGTTTGTGAAAATTTTGTCTGAATGTCTATGCTAAAAAATGAAATTGAGAAATTCAATTATTATTTTAAGTAATCCAACCAAATTATTGTTTCCAACAGACAATAATGGCTGGTAAAAATGAGACACACTTCAGGCTGAAAGCCTTTTATCCATCCCTCCTGGTCAGATGTGAAAAAGAAAGGCATGTCCTTCCATGGGCCTACCACTTACAATAGGAGAGCCAGTTTAAAGAGGTGGTAAGTCAACTGTCCCTCTGCAGATGCAGACACAGATAGCATACCTCCCACGCTAGACAATGACAGCAGCATTTGCCAGGTGCTCGCTATGAGCCAGGCACTGTTCTAAGTGATCCGAATACATCAACTCCTCTACTTCTTACATCAACCTTACTGCTTCCCCTATTTTACAGATCAGAAATTCCAAAGGTTTAGGTAAAAGCGAAGCAATTTACAAGAGGTCACACAATTAAGAAGTGTGAGAACTGAGATTTAATCCTAGGCCTTTTAATCCTAGATGCCCACATTTATTTCCAAGTACAGAAAAATTCTTAAGACATCTCAGGAAGAAAGTGTTCCTTATATGGTATTAAGCATAAAATGATGAAACAGTAGCTGTCAGGCTTTTGCAATCATGGGGGACATTCATGTTTCTTCTCATTAGGAAATCCATCTCAGCTTGATCTCTAATAATAATGTTATTTTTTAATAAGATAAACAAGAATAAGACTCCTAATTTATCTCAGAAGGACAGAAAACACAAAAACAGACCAAAATAAAGCATCACAAAGCCACAACAAAATGTAAGTAAGTAAGAGAGAGGGAAAGAGAGGGTAAGAGAGCAGTACAAACTTGCACTACCATGTGAGTCAATAAATACAGAGGCGACTGACATTTTGCAAAATATTTTTAGAGAAATTGTAATACTATTGATAAAAATTTTGTAACCAGAGAAATCTGAGATAAATAGGATGTTTTAGGTAATAGGGCTGGATAAGTATTAATACTAATTAATTAAAACCTGAAACAAATACCTAATTACCACAGATTTTGGTGGCTTAAAACAACAGAAATTTAGGCTGGGCATGGTGGCTTATACCTGTAATTCCCATGTCTTGGGAAGCCAAGGAAGGAGGATCACTTAGGCCAAGAGTTTGAGATTAGCCTGGGCAACATAGTGAGACCCCCCATTGCTACAAAAAAATTTTTTTTAAACATAGAAATTTATTCCCTACAGTTCTGGAGGCCAAAAGACTGAAATCAGTATCATTAGATGAAAAACAAGGTATTGGAGTAGCTGCATTTCCTCCAGAGGCTATAGAGAAGAGTTCATTCTTTGCCTTGTTTAGCTTCTTGTGGCTGCCTGCATTCCATGACTTGTGGCTGCATCCCTCCAGTCCTCAGGGCCCACCTTGAAATCTCTCTGCTCTGTTCTATATTGCCTTCTTCTCTGTGTGTGTAAAAGCTCTCACCGTGCCCATCTTATAAGGATACATATGATGACATATGAGGGCCCACTCAGATAATCCAGGATAACTTCCCTATCTCAAGATTCTTAATTACATCTGCAGAGACTTTCTTCCCAAATAGAGTGACATTTACAGGTTCCAAAAATTAAGGCCTAATATCTTTGGAGAGTCATGTTTCAGCCTGCTATAAATATTAAGTGCTCTGATGAAAGGAAGTAACTAATCCCAGCAGAGACTCATAAGACAAGAATGCTGTAGACCACAGAAGACCAGTGAAATTTAGCACAAGAAAGAGATTTCTCTTGGACCAGAAGAACAATCACATTTGTCCAAATGTATGTCTAAATGTTATTCCTAATGCTTTTTAATTAGGAGATAATTGGAAATTAAAGCCAGCATAATTACTGTAGTTTAATGCATACAAGTTTTGCTTAACTTAATTCTATTGTGAACTGTGTCTAATTTCATTCCATAACATGAGCTCAGTAAATCTTGAATAATTCCCTACTGTCTTCATAAAATTCTAAGTTAAAGTGCCTATCCAAGTACACTTATGCAGAAGAAGAAGGGATGGGCTTCTCTTTCCCACACTAGGATATAGGAATCCCAGGGAAAAGTTCTAATGGACAGGCCCACATAAGCATGACCTGACGGGGGAGAAGAATCCTCAAAGCGAGGAAGTGGACATGTCTGCTACCAAAAGAAGGGAAGAGGGTTTACTGGGCAGATAAAAACCACAGAAGTCTGTTGCCAGACTTCTCTCTGCCAGTTCTCACACACCTCTGCCAGTTCTCTGCCACTCTCCGCCAGTTCTCACACACCTAACACAACTAACCCACAAGCACACAATACGTAAAAATAGGAAACGCTCTCCTTCCCTAAGAGAAACAGCCTAAAGCTGTGTCAGACTGCTGCATCTAGCCAAAAGTTCCGGATTCTCTTCGTTCCCTTGTTTTAACCAGGTATGTTTTTTCTTGTTCCTTCGCCCTTTAGCCAAGTGTCTAGACTAGTAGTTAAAGGTGTGGGACTGGGTTCAAATCCAAATCATGGCTGCACCTCTTAATAATATATGGTTTGGGACAAGTTACCTAACCTTGCTGTGTCTCAGTCTCCTAATCTGTGAAATGGGGATAAGGGAATACTGACAGTATCTACTTCAATGAGTTGTTTTAAGCATTAAATAAGATAAAATATATGAAATGCACTAAGTAAGCATTCAATGAGTTCATTGCTGTTGTTATCACCACTGTTTTAGATGCTAGAGATACATCAGTGGACAAACCAAACAAAGCTTCTGTTCGTATGGAGCTTAATTTTAGCAGAAGAAAGAGAAAATAGGCAATTTTAAAAAATGAAGACCACTTGATAATTTCTGACTTCAGCTAATCAAGGTTAAAATGAAGCTTTTCCTTCTCTCCTTTTTAAAAAACTGTTAAAAGTTTATATTAAAATTCATATACGCTGGGCACGGTGGCTCACGCCTATAATCCCAGCACTTTGGGAGGCCGAGGCGGGTGGATCACGAGGTCAAGAGATCGAGACCATCCTGGTCAACGTGGTGAAACCCCGTCTCTACTAAAAATACAAAAAATTAGCTGGGCATGGTGGCGTGTGCTTGTAATCCCAGCTACTCAGGAGGCTGAGGCAGGAGAANCAGGAGGCTGAGGCAGGAGAATTGCCTGAACCCAGGAGGCGGAGGTTGCGGTGAGCCGAGATCGCGTCATTGCACTCCAGCCTGGGTAAAAAGAGCGAAACTATGTCTCAAAAAAAAAAAAAAAAAAAATTCATATACAAGTAAATGCAACACAGTTTTTGGTGAACAGTTGCATGGATTTTGACAATGCATGCAGTTGTGTAACCATCACAATCAAGACACAGAGCAGTTCCATTCCTGCTTTCCACCCCAATTCTCTTGTTTGCTCCTTTTGTTACCTCACCCTACCTTCATCCCTGACAACCAGTGGTCTGTTTTCTGTCTATTGCTTTGTCTTTTCCAGGAGAATGTCATGTAAATGGAATTAAGTAGTATTTTGAGTTTAGCGCCTTTCATGTATTATAATGCATTTGTCATTCATTCATGTTATTGCATATATCAATAGTTCCTGTTTATTGGCTGAGTAGTATTCCATGGTGTGAATGTATTATAGTCTGTTCATCCATTCACCAGTTGAAGAACATTTGAGTTGTTTTCAGTTTGGGGCAATTATGAATAAAGCTGTCAGAAACATTCACGTATAGGTTTTCATATGAATATAAGTATTCATTTCTGTGGAATAGACGTCTTCTTATTGAGTGGGACGGCTGAGTCATATGGTAAGTGTATGGTTAACTCATTTATTTATTTATTTATTTATTTGAGACAGAGTCTCGCATTGTCACCCAGGCTGTAGTGCGGTGGTGCGATCTCAGCTTTATAAAGACCCAGTATGTGTCTTTATAATAGAACGATTTGCAATCTCCACCTCCTGGGTTCAAGCAATTCTCCTGCTTCAGTCTCCCAAGTAGCTGGGACTACAGGTGTGTGTCACCACACCCAGCTAATGTTTTTTATATTTTCAGTAGAGATGGGGTTTCACCATGTTGGCCAAGATGGCCTTGATCTTCTGACCTCGTGATCCACCCTCCTTGGCCTCCCCAAGTGCTTCCAGGACCCCTGTGGATACCAAAACCCTCAGATGCTCAAGTCTCTTTAATTGGTGTAGTATTTGCATATAATCTACACATATCCTCTCATACACTTTAACCCTTCTATAGATTATTTATAATACCTAATATAATGTAAATGCCATGCAAACAGTTGTACTGTATTGTTTAGGAAATAATGAACAAAAAAAGTCTATACATTTTCAGAACAGATATAACCATCTTTTTTTCTGAATATTTTTGATCCACAGTTCATTGAACCAAAGAATATGGAAACCACCAACCTGGAGGGCCAACTCTCTAGGAAAGCAATTGACTTTTGCATGTTGGCCTTGTATCCTGCAGTCATGCTAAAATTGCTGATTAGATCCAGGCGTGATTTTTTTTGGCAATTTTTTTTTGGATTTTCTAAACAGATGATCATATCATCTGTGAACAAAGAAAGTTGTATTTATCTTTCCCAGCCTGTATACATTTCATAGCCTTTTATTGCATTATTTAGGCCTTCCAGTACAATGTTGAAAAGCAGCGGTGAAAGGGGACATCCTTGACTTTTTCCTGACCTTAGTGGAAAAACTTCAAGTTTCTCACCATTAGGTATGATGTTAGCTTGTAGGCTTTTAGTAGATGTTCTTTATCAAGTAGAGGAAGTTCCTGATACCAGGTTGCTGAGTGTTACCTTTTCTGCATCTATTGATATAATCATGTGATTATATCTTTAGACTGTTGAAGTAATCGATTACTTTACTTTCATATGTTGAAACATCCTTGCATACCAGGAACATATCCCACTTGGTTGCAGTGTATAATACTCTTTTAGTTAGCAAATATGAATTCAATCTGCTAATTTATTATCAAAGATTTTGCATCTGCATTCATAAGAGATATCAGTCGGTAGTTTTTTTTGTTGTTGTTTTTGTTTTTTTTCTTTTAATACCTTCATCTGGTTTTGGTATTAAGGTAATGCTGGCCTCACAGAATGAGTTAGAAACAATTCCCTCTGCTTCTACCATCTGGAAGAGATAATAGAGAATTGGTACAATTTTTTCCTTAAATATTAGGTAGACTTCACCAGTGAACTCATTTGGACCTGGTGCTTTCTGCTTTGGAAAGTTATTAATTACTGATTTAATGTATTTAATAGATATAGGCCATTCAAATTGTCTATTACTTCTTGAGTGAGTTTTGGCAGATTGCGTCTTTCAATAGATTGGTCTATTTCATCTAGGCTATCAAAATTGTGGGTATAGAGTTGTTAATATCCTTTATTTTGCTTTTAATATCTATGGACTCTGCAGTGATGTCTTATCTTTCATTTCTGATATTTTCAAATTGTGCTTTCTCTTTTTTCTTACCTAACCTGCCTAGTGATATCAATTTTATTGGTCTTTTCAAGGAATCAGCTTTTGGTTTTGTTGATTTTCTCTACCGATTTTCTGTTTTCAATTTTATTTATTTATGCTCTAAAGTTTATCACTTATTTTTTCTGCTTATTTCAAATTTATTTTTCTCTTCTTTTTCTAGTTTCCTAAGGTGGAATCTTAGATTATTTATTTTACTTCTTTCTTCTTTGCTGGTGTATGCATTCAATACTATAACTTTCCCTCTAAGCACCACTTTCACTGTATTCCACAAATTTTGATCAGTTGTGTTTCCATTTTTATTGAGTTCAAAATATTTTTAAATTTCTCTTGAAATTTCTTCTTTTAACCATGTGGTATTTAGAAGTGTGTTGTTTAACCTCTAAGTATATGAGAGCTTGGAGGGCTATCATTCTGTTATTGATTTCTAGATAAACCCATTACAGCCTGATGAATAGGCATTGTATGGTTTCTGTTTTTTAAATGTATTAAGCTATGTTTTATGGCCTAGAATGTGGTCTATCCTGGTTCCATGTAAGCTTGAGAAAAATGTGTATTATGCTGTCTAAGATGAAGTTGTCTGTAGATGTCCATTGTGTCTAGCTGATTAATGATGTTGTTGAGTTCAACTATGTCCTTAGTGATATTCTGCCTGCCAGATCTGTCCATTTCTTACAAAGGGCTGTTGAAGTTTCTAACTATAACAGCGGATTCATCTATTTCTCCTTGCAATTCTACCAATTTTTGCACATGCTCATTAAGCATTATCTTCTTGAAATATTGACTGCTTTATCATTATGTAATACCTCTCTTTATCCCCAATAACTTTCCTTGCTCTGTCGCTTTGAAGTCTATTCTGTCTGATTTTTTTTTTTTTTTTTTTTTGAGATGATTCTGCTTTGTCACCCAGGCTGGAGGGCCATGGTGTGATCATGGTTCACTGCAGCCTGGACCTCCAGGCTCAAGTAATCCTCCTGCCTCAGCGCCCCCGCCGTAAGTAGCTAGACTACACCTAGATGCACACTACCACAGCTGGAAAATTTTATTTTTTGTAGAGACAAGGTCTCAGTATGTTTCCCAGGCTGATCTTGAACTCCTGAGCTCAAGTAATCTACCCACCTTGGTCTCCCAAAGCACTAGGATTACAGGTTTGAGCCATCACTCCAGCCCCACTTTTTTAAAATTAGTATTAGCATCTTGTTTTTTCCATCCTTCTACTTTCATCTGTATGTGTCTTTATAAATCTAAAGTGGGTTTCTTCTAGACAACATATAATTGGGTCATGTTTTTAAATCCATACTGACAATCTGTTGTTTAATTGACATATTTATGCCATTTATGTTTAAGATGTTCATTGATAGTAGTTGGATTACCATATACCAGATTTGTTACTATTTTCTACTTTTTGGTTTTTTTCTCTGTTCCTATGCTTGTCTTCCACACTTTTTCTGCTTTTTGCATATTTAAATATCTTTTAGATTCTATTTTTCTCCTTTCTTGACCTATCAATTATATGGCTTTTTTCTTTAAGTGGTTGCCCTATAATTTTTAACATACATTTAAAACTAATCCAAGTCTATTTTTAAATAACATTATCCCACTTGTGTATTACAAGTACCTAACAATGACAAAGTAATTCTAATTCCACTCACCTATCCCTTGTATCATTGCTGTTCTTTATACTTATACTTCATACTGTTACATATACTGTCATTTATTTTATTTATACACACATATATACATATGCACAGACATATATATGCATATATGTGTAGATATATACATATATGTATGAACACATATATATTCAACTATATTGTTGCTGTTATTATTTTGAACAAATTGTTATCTGTTAAATCAATTAAAAATTAGAAAAGTAATTTTTAAAAATTTATCTTTATTTATCTGTTCTCTAAAACCCTTTCTTTGTGTAGATCCAAGTTTCCTACCTATATAATTTTCCTTCTCTCTGAACAATTTTTTTTAACATTTCTTGCAAGTCATGTCTATTCGTAAAAAACTCCCTAGATTTTTGTTTGTCTAAAAAAGTCTCTTTTTATCAGCCGGGCACAATGGCTCACACCTGTAATCCCAACACTTTGGGAGGCCAAGAGGGGTGGATCACTTGAGGTCAGAAATTTGAGACCAGCCTGGCCAACATGGTAAAACTCCATCTCTACTAAAAATACAAAAATTAGCCAGGCATGGTGGTGTGTGCCTGTAATCCCAGCTACTTAGGAGGCTGAGCTGGGAGGATCACTTGAACCCGGGAAGTGGAGCCTGCAGTGAGCTGAGATTGTGCCACTGCACTCCAGCCTGGGCAACAAAGTGAGACTCTATCTCAGTTTAAGAAAAAAAAATCTCTTTGATTAGAATTTCCAACTTTTTTTTTTTTTTTTTGATGGAGTTTCACTCTTGTTACCCAGGCTGGAGTGCAATGGAGTGATCTCGGCTCACTGCAACCTCCGCCTCCTGGGTTCAAGCAATTCTCCTGCCTCAGCCTCCCGAGTAGCCGGGACTACAGGTGCGCACCACCATGCCCAGCTAATTTTTTTGTATTTTCAGTAGAGACGGGGTTTCACCATGTAGACCAGGATGGTCTCGATCTCTTGACCTTGTTATCCACCCGCCTCAGCCTCCCAAAGTGCTGGGATTATAGGTGTGAGCCGCCGTGCCCGGACTAAAATTTCCAACTTTTATGTTTGGGGTACATGTCCAGGATGTGCAGGTTTGTTACATAGGTAAACATGTGCCATGGTGGTTTGCTGCACAGATCATCCCGTCACTCAGGTATTAAGCCTGACATCCATTAGCTATTCTTCCTGATGCTCTCCCTCCTTCCACCCCCTGCCCTGTGACAGGACCCAGTGTGTATTGCTCCCTGTCACATTTCCATGTTCCGTGTGTTCTCATCATTCATCTCCCACTTGTGAGAACACATGGTGTTTGCTTTTCTGTTCCTGTGTTAGTTTGCTGAGGATAATGGCCTCATGATCTTGTCCCTTTTTATGGCTGCATAGCATTCTACGTTGTATATGTACCACATTTTCTTTATCCATTCTATCATTGATGGGCATTTAGTTTGGTTCCATGTCTTTGCTATTGTAAATGGTGCTGCAATAAACATATGCATGCATGTATCTTTATAGTAGAACAATTTATATTCCTTTGGATATATATCCAGTAATGGGAATTGCTGAGTTGAATGGTATAATATTTCTGCTTCCAGGTCTTTGAGGACTTGCCACCTAAGAAAGCCTTATTTCTCCTTCACTTTTGAAGGGTAAGTTCACAGAGTGCAGAATTCTAGACTGGTCATTTTGTTCTCTCAACACTTTAAATATTTCACTCTACTCTCTTCTTGCTTGTATGGTTTCTGATGAGAAGTCAGATGTAATTATTTTTTTGTTCCTCTATAGATAGGGTGGTTTTCCCCTCTGTATTTCTTCAAGATTTTTTTCTTCATCTTTGATTTTCTGAAATTTGATTATGATATGCCCAGGTATAGATTTTTTAAACATTTATCCTGCTTGATGTTCTTTGTGCTTCCTGGATGTGTGGTTTGGTGGCTGACATAAATTTGGGGAAATTTTCAGTCATTGAGGTAAATATTGCTTTTGTTCCTCTCCTTTTTTCTTCTCCTCGAATTTCCATGCATGTATTTATGCCTTTTGCAGTTGTCCCACAGTTCTTGGATATTATGTTCTGTTATTTTTCAATTTTTTTCCTCAGTTTTTTTCTTTGGTTTTTCAGTTGAGAACGATTCTGTTGGAAGATTCTACTGTCATATCCTCAAGCTCAGAGATTCTTTCCTCAGCCATGTCCAATCTACCAATAAGCCCATTGAAGACATTCTTTGTTTCTATTACAGTGTTTTTTTATTTCTAGCATTTCTTTTTTATGTTTCTTAGAATTTCCAACTCTCTGCTTACAAAATCCATCAATGCTAGCATGTTGTCTACGGATTCCAGTTAAAGCCTTTGAAACATAAAGCATTGTTTTTTAAAATTCCAGTTCTGATAATTTCAAGATTCCTGAAATTGTGTTTATCCTACTGGAAATTACTGAATTTATCAGATATACAAATTAATATTTTTATTCAAATTTGGGAAGATTCTGGATATTATTTCTTCAAATATTTTTTCTTCCCTTTTTAATATCTTTCCTGTCCTTCAGGGACTCCTGTTATACATATATAGTTATTCTTGACCCCACAGATCTCTGAGGCTCTAATCATTTTTCTTCATTCACGTTTCTTTCTATTCTTCAGATGAGATGCTTTCTATTCCTCCGTCTTCAAGTTTGATGAATTCCTTTTCTGTAAGCTCGGATCTGCTGTGTATCCTTTCTAGTGAATTCTTCATTTCAGTTATTTCACTTTTCAGTGTCAGAATTCGTACTTAGTTTTCTTCTTGTCATATCTGTTTTCATTGAGATTCTCTACTTGATAGGTCATTTAAAGTATAAATACTGTCATACCCTCTTTTAATTCTCTAGACACATATATGATAACAGCCTTGAAGTCTTTGTGTGCTAAGCCCAATGTCGAGCCCCCTTAAGACACAATGTTAATTGGCTGCTTTTGCTCCTGCATGGATCACATTATTCTGTTTCTTTGCATGTCTCATATCTTTTTTAACCAAACGTTTTAAATAATACATTATAGCAACTCTGAATTCTTATCCCTCTTTCAATGGTGGTGGTGGTTGCTTCATTTTACAACTTGCCAGGACTACTGTCTTCTCCATGGTAGAGGCACTTGTATTGCTACCATTTTCGTTTGTTTGTTTGTTTGTTTTTTAGTCTTATTTTCATTTTTAAGCCTGGCTTCCTAGGGTTTTCCCTGTGTAAAGATAATTTAATGGTCAGTCAGTGATTGGTCAAAGTTGTGCTCAAACACCTTGAGCCAATAAGGCCTCCACCCTTTGCCAATGGATCTGTGTGTGAGTTTATAGAAAGCATTCAAGTTCGCACAGTTCACACGTCTTTCCCAGTTTGTATTTTCCACTGAGCAATCTCAACTCTCTTCTGGGCATTCATACAACATCATATTCAACCAGAGCTATATGGATAGCAGGGGTTATCTCTAGTCTCTTCTGAGCATATGCACAAGCTGGTGTATATCCACAGATTTCCATCCCACCAGGAATGTACAGGAGCTTTTAGGTGACAACCAAGGCTGTCTCATTCCCTGAATAACTCTAATAAGTTTCTGGCTAGTCTACTAGTCTGTTGCTTGCCCAAGCTAGGATCACAGCCTCATGTTATCCCTGTTCATTTCCCACTTACATTGCTACCGTTTCTGACAATGCCTAGTGTCATGCAGTTTCCTTGCATATTGTACCAAAATCAAGTCAGTCTCTTCCAGCAGAAAAGCTGCTGGTTCTCACAGTTAGCCCTACTCTAATAAAGCTACATGCTGATAGAGCTGGGTGGGGGTGATGGGAACGAAAGGAGCACCAGACTAAAATGTCACGAACTCTGACTGCTTTTTTGCAATGGTCAGTATTTTTCTCGGGGGAAAAAAAAAAAAATACTTCTCAACTTTTTGTATGGCTTTATGTGCTTTATCTAGTGAGACTAAAGATATTATCCCATGTTTACATGTTGAGAATATATCCTAAATAAAAGTTTGCATATACACACGATGACATATTACAAGGATATTCACAATAATTTCATTCATTGTGGCCTCAAGCTAAACAGCCCAAATTGAAACTTTGGTATGTTTATGTGACAGACTACTATGAAACCACAAAAAACCACATTGGTGAATCTCACAAACATAATGCTGAGCAAATGAAGTTGGACACAAAAAGAATACAAGATGATTGTATTTATACAAAGTTCAATAACAGGCAAATTTAAGAGACATACGTAATTTAAAAATTCTAATGAAACTCACAAATGATTTTCCCCAAAATCAGCATAGTGATTACTTCTAAGATAAGAGGTGCGATTAACAATCAACTTAGGGAGCTTATAGAGTTAAAATCATGTTCTATTTCTTGATGTGGGTGGCAGTTTACATAGGTGCTTGTTTTTTATTTATTCATTGAACTATACATTTTGGGTACTTTTCTGTATTATGGTATAGTTTAAAATTTTCTAAGGCTTATATTTAAAAATATGTCAAAGACATTTAAATACCACTGGTGCAAGTAAAGAGGAATGTTTACACTTAGGCCATGTTATTCATTCAGTTGGTAGGCATATATTCAACAAGAACAATTGTGTATTAACCATCTTCAATGTTCCATACATTAGATCAGGCCCCAGCGAGGACAGAGAGAAAGATAAAACACAGAGTAAGTCCTGGAAGAGCACATAATCTGGTGAGTGTGCTGGGCACACCACACTTATAGGTGGTAGAAAGGCAAAATTGATTCAAAAAAGACACAAAGTTCAGCTGACATCTGACTGAGAGTAGGCTACAAGGATGAACACATGGGAGCCTTGCACATGACCCTCCCATGGGCAAGGTTCCTCAAATACCTTTGGAGGCTAGAGTAGAGGGGCCAGGTGGGGAAAGGGCAGAAAAGAGACTAGAGAAGGAGCTGGGGCACATCGGCCTTGGAACTTGTGAAGAAGATAGGGGACCCTTTTTCCAGAAGCTGGGAGAATCATTGGAGGGTTTAAAGAAGGGATGAGGACTGTATTAGTTTCCCAAATTACCATAGATTTGATAGCCTAAAATAAGAGAAATGTATTCTCTCACAGTTCTGAAGGGCAGGAGTCCAATCAGTGTAAGCAGGGTTGGTTCCTTCTGGAGGCTCTGAGAAAGAATCCATTCCATGCCTCTCCCCTAGCTTCTGGTGACTGCCAGCAATACTAGGCATTCCCTGGCTTATAGACACACCACTCCAATGTCTGCATCATCTTCACATGGCCTTCTCTCCACTGTGTGTCTCTGACATGTCAACTCTCCCTCTCCTTTCTTTTATAAGAACACCACATACTGAATTTAAGGTCCGACCTAATTCCAGGATGATCTCATCTTGAGATCCTTAACTTAATTGTATCTGCAAAGACCCTAATTCCAAATAGGATCATATTCCGAGGATTTATGCACATGGTTTTATGGAGGATCACTATTCAACCACCACAAGCATGTTCAGTGGATTGGTGTAATCAAGCTTGGAAGTACAGGTGAGTAAGGCTGTTTCCCACATGAACAGACTCAGAAGTTCAAAAAGACATACCTAACATCTGTCCATGATATTATAATTGAAAAGCTAGTAAACAATATAAGTGTCAAGCACTGGGGAACTTATCAAAGATATTGTACTACATCTGTACAATAGAAAACTATGCAGACTAGGTCCCATTTGTCTATTTTGGCTTTTGTTGTCAATGCTTTGGGTGTTTTGGTCATGAAGTCCTTGCCTACACCTATGTCCTGAATGGTTTTGCCTAGATTTTCTTCCAGGGTTTTTATGGTGTTAGGTCTTATGTTTAAGTCTTTAATCCATCTGGAGTTAATTTTAGTGTAAGGTGTCAGGAAGGGGTCCAGTTTCTGCTTTCTGCACATGGCTAGCCAGCTTTCCCAACACCATTTATTGAACAGGGAATCCTTTCCCCATTGCTTGTTTTTGTCTGGTTTGTCAAAATGGGACCTAATCAAACTCCACAGCTTCTGCACAGCAAAAGAAACAGTCATTAGAGTGAATCAGCAACCAACAAAATGGGAAAAAATTTTTGCTGTTTACCCATCTGACAAAGGGCTGATATCCAGAATTTACAAAGAACCAAAACAGATTTACAAGAAAAAAACTAACAAGCCCATTCAAAAGTGGGCGAAGGATATGAACAGACACTTTACAAAAGAAGACATACATGAGGCCAACAAACATATGAAAAAATGCTCATCATCACTAGTCATCAGAGAAATGCAAATCAAAACAACATTGAGATACCATCTCACGCCAGTTAGAATGGCGATCATTAAAAAATCTGGAGACAAGAGATGCTGGAGAGGATGTGGAGAAATAGGAACCCTTTCACACTGTTGGTGGGAGTGTAAATTAGTTCAACCATTGTGGAAGACAATGTGGCGATTCCTCAAGGACCTAGAAATAGAAATTCCATTTAACCCAGCAATCCCATTACTGGGTATATATCCAAAGGATTACAAATCGTTCTACTATAAGGACACGTGCACACGAATGTTCATTGCAGCACTGTTTACAATAGCAAAGACCTGGAACCAACCCAAATGCCCATCGATGATAGACTGGATAGGGAAAATGTGGCACATATACACCATGGAATATTATGCAGCCATCAAAAACGATGAGTTTGGGTCCTTTGTAGGGACATGGATGAACCTGGAAACCATCATTCTCAGCAAACTGACAGAAGAGCAGAAGATCAAACACCACATGTTCTCACTCATAGGCCGGTGTTGAACAATGAGAACACATGGACACATGGAGGGGAGCACTACACACTGGGGTCAGTTGGGGGGAAATGAGGGAGGGATGGTGGGGGGTGGGGAGGTGGGGAGAGATAGCAAGGGGAGAAATGCCAGATGTAGGTGATGGGGAGGAAGGCAGCAAATCACACTGCCACGTGTGTACCTATGCAACAATTTTGCATGTTCTTCACATGTACCCCAAAACCTAAAATGCAATAAAATAAATAAATGGGGAGGAAAAAAAAAGTAATAAATTTAAAAATCCGAAATGCCTACAAGAAAACAATACAAGGAAACAAATCAAAAAAAAGAAAAAAAGAAAAAAGAAAACTATGCAGACGTTTAAAAGTACAAAGTAGATCAATATGCACTGACATTAAAAGACATCAGTGATATATTGAGTGAAAAAATCGGATGGTGAACCATATATAAAGTATGATTTAGTTTATAGTAAAAAGAAAGAAGTTAGAAGGATATTTGCAGTCATGAATGCTATTTATCTTCTGGTATTAAGTCTGAAGAAGGACTAAAGTGGAGAAAACTTTTATTTTATGAATTGATGTATTTTTTTAGTATATTCCCCTTTTGAAGAAACTATATGTTTAGGAGGAAAAAAAGCCCAGGTCAGCTGGCAAGAAAGGTGCCATCTGACTTAATATTACTCAAAAATAATGAGGACCACATTGGCATTAAATGTAAAGAGCTGACAAACTACATTTTTAAATTCTGTAATACATATTGGCCCTATATATCAAGTAAATTCTGGCAGTTAAAGAAATATTTTCAAGAATATCTTACAAAAGATTAATTCATACAAAAGAATACATTGACTGTCTACCATTACATTGCTGATTTTGCTATGCTGGACAGCAGGTTTCAGGCTTAGGCAAGTGATTACAACAGTCACAATTCTAGCCCTGAATCACCATGACAACATGAACATATAATTATATACATGCACTGGAAGAAAACCAAAGAATGAGAAATACAAAAGCATGCAGGGATAATTATTTTTTTATTCTGTGAAGGAAAACACAGAAGAGAATGATTTTTTAAAAACGTTTCTTACAAAAGAACACCATGTTAGTGAAAATAGTTAATTAAATGAATTTAAGTGTAACATAACTTAAACACTATGACCATTTCCATCTTTCAGCCCTCTTGATTTATCAAAGCTCTCAATAGCACACTCAGGAGCATTCAAACAAAACTAAACAGCAATAAAGCTGTTCTAAGCTTCCTGTAATTTGAATGACAATTTATATAATTACAAGTATTTGACAACATTTTTTATCATTTCTAAATGATTATGAATATCTGTGAGTTTAGAAGATTATATTTTGAAATGCATTTATATACAACCCTGCCATAAAAAAAGCAAAATAAATTAAGCTATTACTATGTTTAGGCTGTTGGTTTATAGTGTGATATATATGAAATAAGAATTTTCAAATAAAGCCAAAGGAAGGGGTTAGTTACTGGATCTAAACATTAGAAGCAGCCTGATTCTCTTTTGTTGGTGGTTCAGATCTCACTAAACAGAATCATGTAATTAGCCTCAACCGCATTGGAGAAACATGGAAGGAAGACCTGGATTAAGCAGAGGAAAGGAAATGATCAAATGCACCTGAAGGAGGTATTCACGCACTAGATGTAGAAAGACTAAGTAAGTCTGCCACTCCTCAGGGGCGAGAGCTTCTTTGTTCAGCATTAAACAAACACTTGACAGCACTCTGTTGAGCACTTGGAATAAGAAACCATCTCCATTATTAAATGGCTCACCAGCTAGTTGGGACAACAGACAAGTAAGCAATTACTGTAGTAGGGCACCTGCAAGTAGAAGAACCGTGTATCCCATTGCCCAAGACAATCCAATGCATTCCTATTATTCCAGCATAATTTTTTAAATTAGTGTTAATAATTTCTATTGCAAATGTGTCCTGATTTAGACAACAATTTATGTGATCACATTCACAGGGACATTATGGGAGTCATAGAAAGACACTTAATGCAGCAAAAGGAAGGCTTTCTTGAGAAGGTTCTGCCTGAATAAGTCTTAAAGGATTAGTTAACCAAGAGAAGAGGTTGGGTGGAGAACCTAGCAGACACCCGAATTAAGCTAACTAATGGCATCGTGTCTCTAGTGTTTTCCTAATAAAGACTTTTGTCTGCACTCAAAATCATGTGATGTCACATATGTGGAAGACCTGGTTCCTCCAACTCCCTTAGCAAGCCTCTCGAAGATTTCAAATTCCAGGAACATATATGCAAATAATGCTGGGGCGCTTCCTCATAATTTTATGTAGGCTGTTTTCTCTCAGGCATCAGGCAAAATCATGGTAACAGTAGGGTCTACAGCCACAATGAGGTTGTAGTCAACACCTATTGCATTTGTTAGCCTAGCATTGCTTTGTTTAGTTTTGTCTCATTTTGTTTTGGAAAAAAAGGCTCCTGTCCCAGCAGGTAAGGATATCAGTTACATAGCCCCACTCTCGGCATCATGCAGGAGGGCATGTGATCCATCACGGCCTGTGTCCCTTTAGAGGGTTGATGAGGATGCTAAGATATTAGTAAGCACAAGTCCTCTTTACCACCACTCATTAAATTCTGCCGAAAAATAAAGTTAACATGGAATAAACTGCCCTGAGACATGGAAAGAGAATCCTAGAGACATTCTTTGAATTTCTAGATGCGACAGCACCTGATACTCTTGAATTTTTCCAGTATACAAGCCAGCAGTTCCACCCTCAGTTGTACAATGAAAGCTTTTTCAATTTCTCTGTAACTGCAGTGGTAGGGGCAAGAATGTGGAGGCAGGGTGAAGAAGGGAGCATAAGACACCAGTCCTCTTTGGTAACCTCAATTGCCAGTAGTAAAGGTTGACCTGAATGCATATTATGAAAGTATTCTTGTCAAATCTCATTTTTAAAAAGCCACCTTAACTGTGGTAAAGGTGCAGCCTTGTGTAAAACTGTGGAATATTCATAGATCACTGAACCACAGTGGTCTATGGCTTGAAGTGAAAAACCACGGCACATGATGAGTTTTGAAAAGCAGAAGAGTATGAACTATGTGAAGTCTTAGGGTTAAAAAGGACTAGTTGCCAGGTATTTATTTATTAGCATTGTAAATAGAAAAGTAAATCATCACAATTTTATGTGACTTTCCATGGGATACAAATATGTAGCATTCATCATAAAAGATGTCATCTGGATATCTTGTTCAAATATAATTTAAACTTAGTATGTTCTAATATTGTTAAAGATATAGGGATATAAACCACTCACATTTTAGTAAGAAAGGCAAGAAAATGACTAATAATGATATGATATAGCATATATGTTTATTGTCCCGCACTGTCATACGCCCAGCTGGGCAACGTGTGCGCTGCCAGACGTGGAGCAGTCGTGGCTAGCGATTGTGGTCGTAAAGTCGAATGGTCGCAAGTTGCATAGGTCGTAAGTCGATAAATACCTGTATTAGGATGGAGGGTATTTACTTTCTAGCCAAAAATTCAGACTCTAAAGGCATGTAATAGACTCAGTTGACTGAGATATGTAATACCGAACAGCCTACATGCCAGAACCTCTAAAATAAACAATTTAGAAAGCATGGAAGAATGAAAAATGTAATATGCATATGTAATAAATAATATCTATCTGATTTGAGGCCTACTTTTCACTTTTGCCTCATGATAACTTTATATCAATCTAGGTTGTAAGCAAGAGAAACCAAATCTAGCTAACTTAAGCAGAAAAGTGAAATATCAGAAAGATACTGAGGTAATTCAGAGAACTGAAGGAAAGGCTGGAGAGGAAATATCTGTTTGTCTGGGTAGAAAGGGAAACAAAGGCAATTCCATGGATCCAAGTAAGAAGAACTGATGGACATCTCACCAGGGAATCACCACCATGAGCCAGAAATAAAAAGCGGCATGTTTTTTTTTAACCTTTTTGTAATCCTCTCAGGAAGTAAAGCCCCAGAGAGAGGCTCTGATCAGACAGTTTGAAAGATATGTCTACCCCTTAGCCATTAAAAGGCAGGACACTGTAGATGACAGTCTCACCAAGTGGGAGGAGAAAATCCCCAAAAGGAAAAATCAGGTTTTGGCACCAAAAAAGGAGAAATGGATATTGGGCAGCCAAGAAATATCTATCATGATGATACCTAAGTGTTAGCTGAGGAACCTGAACTCCTGAGAGGTTGTAACTACTCAAAATCCCACAACCAGTAAAAGGTCAAGTTAGCAAAAGCTTCTGACCTGTACATCATTTCTCTTCCTTTTCACTTCGCTCATCTGCTTTTCTGACTTTAACCTCCACAGTAAAACAGTGAGCTCTACACTGACATAATAGTAAATACGAGTGTTAACGTCTAAAAGCCCGAAGCCTGTGGTGGTGGCAGCGTGGCCCTGCTGGTACCCTTCCTCTCCTAATTGTCTTCACTTTTCTTCTGCTGTATTCAGTGAGTTCTGTGATGCCCCAGAAATGTTCAATATTAAATATTTATTTATTATTGAAAGGTCCTTCAATAAAATCACAGAAAGGAAAGTATTTCCAGTTTCTCAGTGCCTGGATTGACTGATCTTCTCTCGTTACTATCTCAGGCACATTAAAGACTTCTGAAGGTCTATTTAAACTAAACCTATATGTGTGTTTATAAATGTAAACTAGAAATGTTTTAAATAAGAAATAGCCTATACCCATCTTGACTTGTTTGTTTGTTTGGTTGTTTTTTTTTTTAATATCTCATTTACTCAAGGGATTCTCAACCCTGACTTTTTTAATTCACCAAATGATGTTAAAGAAAAGTATAAATTTTTAAACTATAAATACGTCTACCTTTCATGGCACTGCTTTAATCTAGCCTTTTATGTGAAACAATACTACTAATTCCCATTAAAGCTTTCTTGAATAAAAAGCTATTTGTGGACACAGAAATCCACTTTTTCTAAATCTCATTTCTTTTTATCTTTACCACTGCCATTCTGCTCTTTCTTTGTGCAAAAGAGTAAATCCTTTGAGAGCCAACAGGCTCAAATACCATAGCGACTGAGATTACCAATACTGACATCCCAGCTGAATAAACTGTAAGTAACATTTCTTCTCACCTTTCACCTTGAAATAATCACAGCAGTGGATGTGCAGCCTCCTTGGTGACAAACGACAGAAAAAGAAAAATCATTCCTCACACTGTAGCATTAGAAATTGACTTCAATAATAGTGTCTCAAGTTACTCTTTTAAGAATAAAATTTTCTAGGAATAATACCAAATTTGGAAAAACATACATAGACAACAGAATCTCCCTATTTTTGCATTCATTCTAAAGTGCCTCAAATTGTCTCCTTTCCTTTGTATTTACGAAAGATACTTTCACTTATGATTTGTTTTGATGCTTTTAAAGAATTAGCTGCAAGTTTCCTTCATTCTATTATCAATAAATTATTTGAGAGGCACAGATTAACTCCTCCACTGCTAATGACTCTCATCTTAAACGTTTGTACAGTAGTGCTAACCCTTTGAATGTCCTCTCCAAAACTCCTGCTGAAATTTAATTGCCATTGTTATGGTATTAAGAGGTGGGACTGTTAAGAGGTGATTAGGCCAGAAGGGCTCTGCTCTCATGAATGGATTAATGTCAGTATCATGGGAATAGATGGTATAAAATAGAATAAAACCTCCCCAAACAGTTTGTGTAAAATCCAGTTCAGCCCTCTCTAGATCGCTTGCTCTCATGCTCTCTTGTTTTTCCACTTTCCACCATGGAATGACACAGCATGAAGGCCCTTGCCAGATGCCACTGCCATGCTCTTGGACTTCTTAGTCTCCAGAACCATGAGTCAAATAAATTTCTGTTCATTATAACTTACCCAGTTGGTGGTATTCTGTTAGAGCAACATAAAATGGATGAATAGAAGTAGTGTACAGTAGTTAAGATACACAAAGGTTTTGACAGTATTCATTATAATAATTTAAAATTATTTGATAATTGCAAGGAGGTATAGGTATAGACCAGCAATAACCTTTTGGCAATAATGTCCCTCTGGTAACCAAGACCTAAATCTAGTCAAACTTTTATTCCACACTCATTATCTTCTCCCTTCTCTCCCACATCCCCATCTTTCAATATTTCTGTTGTCAACTCCCTTAGTATCACCAAATGATAAAACTTTATGTCACATTCACCTCCTGTCTCATCCTTTGTATTAATTCATCACAAAATCTCATAGTTGCTGCCTCAAATGTGTCCACCTCCACCATCTCATTACAGATCCCCTCACCTCTTGTGTGAACTACTGTAATGGTTTCTACTCTTCAGTCCCCCTAGTCCTGCTTTTCCCCTTTCACTAATTTGACACTGTCATCTGCTGTCTTCCCAAAACATAATGATGATCACATCAGCCTCAAGTTTACCATTCCAGATGTAAAGAGGCCAGCTACTGACAGAATAATGCAGCAAAGCTAGAAGAGAACAGGGAAAGAAACACCCCAATTTCTGTCTCTAACCAGCCTCTGACTATATATCCCATTGGGTGAATCCACATGAAAGCCAAAAGAGATCCTGAATGATGTATACTATAAAAGACAGCCCCTTAGGGTACAAGACAAGGCAGAGCTGGGCAAAGAATGGATGTAAGAGGGCACACAGAGAATAACCTAAACTTCCTCACCCCTTCTTTATGTTCCAGATGCCCACTCAGCCCATAAGATGCAGCACAAAAGTTACCTTCCCATGTTTTTCAAAAACCTAAAAATAAAATTACCATACAATCCAGCAATCTCACTAGTGGCTATTTACCCAAAGGGAAAGAAATCAGTATATCAAAGAGATACTTGCATTCCCATGTTTCCTGCTACACTAGTCACAACAGCCAAGACCATGGAATCAATCTAAGTGTCCATCAACAGATGAATAGATAAAGAAAAGTTGTTTTACATACATAGTGGAATACTATTCAGCTATAACAAAGGTTGAAATTCTGACATTTATGAAAACATGGATGAGCCTGGAGGATATTGTGCTAAGTGAAATAAGTCAGGCACAGAAAGATAAATACTGCTTGTTCTCACTCATATGTGAGAGTTAAAAAAAAGTATGAGCTCATGGAAGTACAGAGTAGAACTGCAAGTATTAGTGGTGGTGTTTGTTTTTCTCTTGTAAATTTGTTTAAGTTCTCTGTAGACTCTAGACATTAGACCTTTGTCAGATGGACAGATTGTCAAAAATGTCTCCCATTTTATAGGTTGTCTGTTCACACTGATGATAGTTTCTTTTGCTACGCAGAAGCTCATTAGTTTAATTGGATCTGATTTGTCAATTTTGACTTTTGTTGCAATTGCCTTTGGCATTCAATCATAAATGTTTTCCCATGCCTATGTCATGGATGGTATTGCCTAGATTTTTTTCTAGGGTTTCTATAGTTTTGGGTTTTACATTTAAGTCTTTAATCCATCTTGAATTAATTTTTTATATGGTGTAAGAAAGAGGTCCAGTTTCAAGTTTCTGCATATGTCTAGCCAGTTCTCCCAGTACCATTTATTATATAGGGAAACTTTTTCCCATTGCTTGCTTTTGTCAGGTTTATTGACGATTAGATGGTTGTAGGTGTGTGGTCTAATTTTTGAGCTCTGTATTCTGTTCCATTGTTCTATGTGTTTGTTATTACACCAATACCATGCTGGTTTTTTTTTTTTTTT
>NW_016107426.1:3987714-3997611 GCF_001604975.1 Cebus imitator | reverse complement strand
TTCCCTTGTTAGCTGCATTCCTAAGTGTTTTTTGTTGTTGTTGTAGCAATTGTGAATGGGAGTTCATGCATGATTTGGCTCTCTGCTTGCCTGTTGTTGGTGTACAGGAATGCTGGCAAATTTTGCACATCGATTTTGTTTCCTGAGACTTGAATGAAGTCATTTATCAGCTTAAGAAGCTTTTGGGCCAAGACAATGGGGTTTTCTAGATATAGGATCATGTCATCTGAAAACAAAGATAATCTGACTTCTGAAGACAGGCTTTTGAATGCTCACAACACAAAGAAGTGATAAATATTTGAGGTAATAGATATGCTAATTACCCTGATTTGATCATTAAACACTGCATACACATATTTAAAAATCTCTTTGTATCCATAAATATGTATAGTTACTACATGTCAACTAAAAATTATAAGAAAAAAGTTATCTTCCCAGGTAGATTACTCTCTTCTTTTTTTATTTTTTAAATATCTATGTCTATATATCACTTATGACATGTCATTGCAATTTGTCTGTTTACTTATCTTTTCCTCCAAGCCTCTTCAAAATGAGAACATTATCTTACGCATTATTTAATTCACACAGTCCTTAGCATGTTATTGGCTCTGGGTGTGTGTGGTGCCTTGGAGAGGCTGAGGACTTGGGGTTAAATGAATCAATTGAGAGGAAAATAGGGCTTTCCTAATATTTTGTATAAAAAGAAATAATCAAAGTTAAGCCCCATATATTGAAACCCATAGACTCTGCCTGATGCCAGACTGCTGTATCCTGTGTCCAAACTGCCCCAAGGAAGTACATGGGGTAGACCACATACCAATCAAGAAAGAACTCTTTCATAATTAATGGATAAGCTAACTTCACTCTCACTGCCCTAAAGTTCTCTATAGTGGCTACACCTCAAAGTTTCTCATGGATTCCCTGAATGACCTTTGCACATACTAATATTTACCTCTTTCAATCTGTGGAATTAAGACATGTGTTCTATATATCATACTCACACAGGATGACTTCAACAATTGCATCTGACTTGATATTGAGACAAGGTTGTATTGGTTCACATAAATTTAATGTGTACATTTATCTCTTAAGAAGCACTCTCACAATCCCTTAGACCTTCTTGTCTGCATTTTTTGAATGAGGTTGCATAATTTGTAGGAAAACTCATGGCATACTTATAACATGAAATAATATGCAGCCATCTAAATGTTTATAGAGATATTTAATGATATAAGAAAATGCTTGTGGTAAAGTTTTAAGTGAAAAAAGGAAGTTTCAAAATTGAATATGATATGTTATTTCAATGAGATAAAATAAAACATATTTTAACTACAACAAAACAATTGTCATTAACAGTGGTTATCTCTGGTTGTGGAATTTATATGACTTTTATTCTTTGGCCTATACTCTTCTGCTTCACATAATTTTTTGAAATAGCCATATTTCAATCAATTTACTTTACAAACCTGGCTCATTATATTGTTGGGAAAGAATCAGTTAAAAAGAGCACTATGATTTCTGGTACAATTTTCATATCGTCATACTTTCTTAGAATCAATTTATATCTCACAGTTTCTAAAAGAATTCTGGGTTTTTGTTTTTTTTTTACTTTTTCTTTTTTTGAGACAGAGTCTCACTCACTCTGTCACCCAGGCTGGAGTGCATTGGAGTGATCTCAGCTTACTTGCAACCTCAGCCTCTCAGGTTCAAGCGATTCTCCTGACTCAGCCTCCCAAGTAGCTGGGATTATAGGCACCCGCCACCACGCCCAGCTAATTTTTGCATTTTCAGTAGAGACAGAGTTCACTACGTTGGCCAGCTGGTCTCAAACTCCTGACCTCAAGTGATTTGCCCACCTCGGCCTCCTAAAGTGCTGGGACTACAGGCGTGAGCCACCCTTCTCGGCCCAAGAATTCTGTTCATTTTTTCTTCTTTTATCACAGAAATGCACATTTATTGTTAACAGTATTTTTTTCAGGTTCTGATTTTTTGTTTGAAAACATCTTTTTTATTGCCATGACAAAATGTGAACATTAAACTCTGAAAGACTGACCTTACAACATACAGCAAAATTACAGGAGACAGTTTAAAAGATTAAAAGAAAAACAAGGCATTCTGTTCTTAATTCAAGATTAATAATAGAAAATATGTTTTTAAAGTTAAAAGAATTTTGGTGAGGTTTTTTAACACTATTCTTTAATTTGAAGTCTTATCTAGCCTTGGAGAAGAGCAGTTATCCAACTTTAGCTCCCTGTAACTTTCCTGTCTCATGTAAGTAGAAGAGGAAAAAAAACCTAAGAAACATTTGTGAATGTTACAGGACAGAGACACAAGCACATTAAAAAAGTGAGACTTCATCTCAAAATTATAAAATGCTTTCCCACAACCGCATCTTACATTACATCAGCAGAGCTCTGGTATAATAACAATGGATCACAGTGAGAAGAGCCACAAGACACAGACTCCTCTCTAAGAAGCTCTTTTTTCAGAAACCCAAAGCCAACATGGAAGGCAAAACTAAAGACACTAGAGGAAACTGAAGCCTCTGCCACCTACAACTATGGGAAACATTAAACTCCCAGCCAGAATAACAGAAAAAAACTCACACTAAAGGCTTATTTGTCTCAGCTCCTATTACCCAATACATCATGTCCAGCTTTCAACAAAAAATGACTAGGCATGCTCCAAAGCAAGTAAAAATACAATCTAAAGAGACAAAGCAAATATCAAAACCAGACTTAGATATGACACAGATTTTGAAATTATCATATAAGGAATCTTAAACAACTGTAATTACTATATAAAGAGTTCAAATACAAAAAGTAGACAAAATGTAAGAACATATGAGTATTATAAGCAGAGAGATGAAAATTCTAAGAACAATCAAAGGAAATGATAGAAAACAAAAAAACAGACATTAATAAATTTCAAAAGCTTATTTCCAGGTCAAAGAAGCCAGTTAGAAAAAGTCTTCATACAGTATGATTTCAATTACATTATAATCTGAAAAAGGCAAAATTATAGAGACAGTAAAAACATCAGTGGTTAACAAGGAATTAAAGGGAGTGGAGAAATGGAATAGGTAATTGTTAGTCCAGGAGATCTTTAGGGCAGTGAAAGTGTTCTGTATGACAGAGTAATGGTAGATACATGACATTATGCATTTCTTACAACCTACAGAACTTTACAGAACGAAAAGTGAAAGTTAATGTCTTTGAGTTAAAAAGTCATTTAAGAGATTGGGGGTTTCCATGAAGGAATTATGATTGTGACAAAAGTATCTAATTCTTGTTTAAAATGTATAAAAAGCCTTACTGAAAGGAGCAGGGGGGAAAGATGCTGATCTAAGGTCCTTTAGTAATGAGTGAAGTCTGTAAGGTGAAAGGCAAAGAAAGTGCATATAAGCACTGTACTCCAGTTCACAAAGCTATTCCCCAGAAGTGTATGAGTTAACCATTCTGATACTGCTAGATTTGTATATTGAAATAGAACAATTAAATAAACAATGGTAGCTTTTAGAAGCCAGGCTTCTCACTATTGGAGTAGAAAATTACTGATAAACAAGGGAAGTAGACAGGAATAATCCAAATGGTAATGGATCATAATAGGAGATGTCAGTGTGAATTCATGTTTAGCTTAATACAAATAATTTACATATAGAAGTATTTATAGATAAGTATACATACCAGGTTAGTATACACACATATATTTCCTTGTTCTATCAGCTGAGAGGACCTAAAAGAAACAGCACCCCCATAACATGAGCACACCTAACACCCAGTTCTTGGTTTGTAATTCCATTCTCCAGGAAAAAGATACAGGGCTTCTTGAAGAAATGGCTAATTCTGTGACTAAGGTAGGAAATATACAAGATAAGCCTGGAGGATCTTAGGGTGCCAGAAAATTAGGAAGTGCAAACAAACAAAAACACCTACCCTGATAGGAAAGTGTCAAAGAGACACAAGAGCCAAGTAAAAGAGCTCCCAATGGCCAAAGATAAAATAATTTACACAAAAAAATAAATAACACAGTACTGAGTTATTACCCAAAGAATAAAATACATACCTGTGAGAGTGGCTGGCAAGATGGCAGAACAGGAAGAGCTCCAGTCTGCAGCTCCCAGTGAGATCAATGCAGAAGGTGAGTGATTTCTGCATTTCAAACTGGGGTACCCGGCTCATATCAATGGGACTGGCTAGACAGTGGGTGCAACCCATGGAGGGCGAGCCGAAGCAGGGTGAGGCAATGCCCCAAGAAGCACAAGGGGCTGGGGAACTCCCTCTCCTAGCCAAGGGAAGACGTGAGGGACTGTGCCATGAGGAACGGTGCACTCAGGCCCAGACACTACTCTTTTCCCACAGTCTTTGCAATTCCAGACCAGGAGATTCCCTCAGGTGCCTACCGCACCAGGGCCCTGGGTTTCAAGTACAAAACTGGGAGGCCGTTTGGGTGATGCCAAGCTAGCTGCAGGAGTTTTTTTTCATACCCCCAGTGGTGCCTGGAATGCCAGTGAGACAGAACTGTTCACTCCCCTGGAAAGGGGGCTAAAGCCAGGAAGCCAAGTGGTCTAGCTCAGCAGATCCCAACCTCATGGAGCACAGCAAGCTAAGATCCACTGGCTTGAAATTCTCACTGCCCGCACAGCAGTCTGAGGTCGAAGTGGGACACTTGAACTTGGTGAGGTGAGGGGCATCTGCCGTTACTGAGGTTTCAGTAGGCAGTTTTCCCCTCACAGTGTAAACAAAGCTGTGGTGGAAAGTTTTGTTTCCCAACACAGTTCAGTAAAGCCACTGTAGCCACATGGCCTCTCTAGATTCCTCCTCTCTGGGAAGGGCATCTCTGAAAGAAAGGCAGCAACCCCAGTAAGGGCTTATAGATCAAACTCCCATCTCCCTGGGACAGAGCACCTGGTGGAAAGGGCAGCTTTGGGCACAGCCTCAGCAGATTTAAACGTTCCTGCCTACCAGCTGTGAAGACAGCAACAGATCTCCCAGCACAGTGCTTGAGCTCTGCAAAGGGTCAGACTCCTCCTCAAGTGGGTCCCTGACCCTTGTGCCTCCTGACTGGGAGACACCTCCCAGCAGGGGTCCACAGACACCTCATACAGGAGAGCTCTGGCTGCATCTGGCAGGTGCCCCTCTGGGACGAAGCTTCCAGAGGAAGGAAGAGGCATCAATCTTTGCTGTTTTTCAGCCTCCACTGGTCATACAAGCAAACAGGGTCTGGAGTGGACCTCCAGCAAACTCCAGCAGACCTGTAGCAGAGAGGCCTGACGGTTACAAGGACAACTAACAAACAGGAAGGAATAGCATCAACATCAACAAAAACGACAGCCACAAAGAAACTCCATCTGAAGCTCACCAACATCAAAAACCAAAGGTAGATAAATCCACAAAGATGAGGAAAAACCAGTTCAAAAGGCTTAAAAATTCCAAAAACCAGAACACCTCTTCTCCTCCAAAGGGACACAACTCCTCACCACCAATAAAGCTGGACAAAGAACGAGTTCGATGCATTAACGGGAGTAGGCTTCAGAAAGTGGGTAATAACAAACCCCTCTGAGCTAAAGGAGCATGTTCTAACCAATGCAAGGAAGCTAAGAACCTTGAAAAAAGGTTACAGGAATTGCTAACTAGAATAACCAGTTTAGAGAAGAACATAAATGAACTGATAGAGCTGAAAAGCACAGCATGAGAACTTCATGAAGCATACACAAGTATCAATAGCCGAATCGATCAAGTGGAAGAAAGGTTATCAGAGATTGAAGATCAACTTAATGAAATAAAGCTTGCAAACAAGATTAGAGAAAAAAGAATGAAAAGAAACAAACAAAGCCTCCAAAAAACATGGGACTATGTGAAAATACCAAACCTACATTTGATTGGCGTACCTGAAAGTGATGGAAAGAATGGAACCAAGTTGGAAAACACATTTCAGGATATTATCCAGGAGAACTTCCCCAACCTAGCAAGACAGATCAACATTCCAATTCAGGAAATACAGAGAACTCCACAAAGATACTCCTTGAGAAGAGCAACCCCAAGACACATAATTATCCGACTCACCAAGGATGAAATGAAGGAAAAACATGTTAAGGGCACCCAGAGAGAAAGGTCAGGTTACCCACAAAGGGAAGCCCCTCAGACTAACAGCAGATCTTTCTGCAGAAACCCTACAAGCCAGAAGAGAATGGAGGCCAATATTTGCATTCTTAAAGAAAAGAATTTTCAATCCAGAATTTCATATCCAGCCAAACTAAGCTTCATAAGTGAAGGAGAGATAAAATCCTTTACAGACAAGCAAATGCTAAGAGATTTTGTCACCACCAGGCCTGCCTTACACAAGAGCTCCTGAAGGAAGTGCTAAACGTGGAAAGGAACAACGGATACCAGCCACTGCAAAAACATATGAAATTGTAAAGACCATCGACACTATGAAGAAATTGTATCAACTAGCAGGCAAAATAACCAGCTAGCATCATAATGACAGGATCAAATTCACATAACAATATTAACCTTAAATGTAAATGGGCTAAATGCCCCAATTAAAAGACATAGACTGGCAGATTGGGTAAAGAGTCAAGAACCATCGGTGTGCTGCATTCAGACCAATCTCACATGCAAAGACACACATAGGCTCAAAATAAAGAGATGGAGGAATACTTAGCAAGCAAATGGAAAGAAAAAAAAAAAGCAGGGATTACAATCCTAGTCTCTGATATAACAGACTTTAAACCAACAAAGATCAAAAAAGACAAAGAAGGGCATGACATAATGATAGAGATCAATGCAACAAGAAGAGGTAACTTTCCTAAAATAAATATGTACCCAGTACAGGAGCAACCAGATTCATAAAGCAAGTTCTTAATGACCTACAAAGAGACTTCAACTTCAACACAATAATAGTGGGAGATGTTAACACCCCACGGTCAATATTAGACAGATCAATGAGACAGAAAATTAACAAGGATATTCAGGACTTGAACTCAGCTCCAGACCAAGCAGACCTAATAGGCATCTATAGAACTCTCCACCCTAGATCAACAGAATGTACATTCTTCTCAGTACTACATCACACTTATTCTAAAATTGACCACATAACTAGAAGTAAAACACTCCTCAGCAAATGCAAAACAACAGAAATAATAACAAACTATCTCTTAGACTACAGTGCAATCAAATTAGAATTCAGGATTAAGAAACTCACTCACAACCAACCACAAACTACATGGAAACTGAACAATCTGCTCCTGAATGACTACCAGGTAAATAACAAAATTAAGGTAGAAATAAGTAAGTTCTTTGAAACCAATGAAAACAAAGACACAATGTACCAGAATCTCTGGGACACTGCTAAAGCAGTTTTTAGAGGGAAATTTATAGCACTAAATGCCAACAGAAGAAAGCAGGAAATATCTAAAATTGACACCCTAACATCATAATTAAAAGAGCTAGAGAAGCAAGAGCAAAGAAATTCTAAAGCTAGTAGAACACAAGAAATAACTGAGATCAGAGCAGACCTGAAGGAGACAGAGACAGAAAAGACCCTTCAAAAAATCAATAAATCCAGGAGCTGGTTTTTTGAAAAGATCAACAAAATAGATATGCCACTAGCCAGACTAATAAAGAAGAAAAGAGAGAAGAATCAAACAGATACAATTAAAAAAAAAAAGATAAAAGGGTATCACCACTGATCCCACAGAAATACAAATTACCATCACAGAATACTATAAACACCTCTACACAAATAAATGAGAAAATCTAAAAGAAATGGATGAATTCTTGGATACATACACCCTCCCAAGACTAAATCAGGAAGAAGTTGAATACCTGAATAGACTGATAACAAGTTCTGAAATTGTGGCAGTAATTAATAGCCTGCCAACCAAAAATGAAGCCCAGGATCAGACAGATTCACAGCCGAATTCTACCACAGGTACAAAGAGGAGCTGGTACCATTCCTTCTGAAACGATTCCAAACGACAGAAAAAGAGGGCTTCCTCTTTAACTCATCTTATGAGGTCATCATTCTGATACTACAACCTGGCAGAGACACAACAAAACAAGAAAATTTCAAGCTAATATCCCTGATGAATACGTGAAAATCCTCAATAAAATATTGGCAAACTGAATCCAGCAGCACATCAAAAACCTTATCCACCACAATCAAGTTGGCTTCATCCCTGGGATGCAAGGCTGGTTCAACATATGCAAAAAATAAACATCACCCATCACATAAACAGAATCAATGACAAAAGCCACCTGATTATCTCAAGAGATGCAGAAAAGGCCTTTGATAAAATTCAACACCCCTTCATGATAAAAACTCGCAATAAACTACCTATTGATGGAATGTATCTCAAAATAGTAAGGGCTATTTATGACAAACCCACAGCCAGTATCACACTGAATGAGCAAAAATTGGAAGCATTCCCTTTGAAAACCAGCACAAGACAAGGATGCCCTCTCTCACCACTCCCGTTCAACATAGTATTCAAAGTTCTGGCCAGGACAATCAGGCAGGAGAAAGAAATAAAGGGTAATTAAATAGGAAGAGAGGAAGTCAAATTGTCTCTGTTTGCAGATGACATGATCATATATTTAGAAAACCTCATTGTCTCAGACCAAAATCTCCTTAAGCTGATAAGTAACTTGGCAAAGTCTCAGGATACAAAATCAATGTGCAAAAGTCACAAGCATTCCTATACACCAAAAATAGACCAACAGAGAGCCGAATCATAAGTGAACTCCCATTCACAATTGCTACAAAGAGAATAAAATATCTAGGAATACAACTTACAAGGGATGTAAAGGACATCTTCAAGGAGAACTACAAACCACTGCTCAAGAAAATAAGAGAGAACACCAACGAATGGAAAAACATGCCATGTTTATGGATAGAAAGAATCAATTATCATGAAAATGGCCTTAGTGCCCAAAGTAATTCATAGATTCAGTGCTATTCCCATCAAGCTACCATTGACTTTCTTCACAGAATTAGGAAAACTACCTTAAATTTCATATGGAACCAAAAAAGAGCCCGTATAGCCAAGACAATCCTAAGCAAAAAGAACAAAACTGTGGGCATCATGCTACCTGACTTCAAACTATACTACAAGGTGACAGTAACCAAAACAGCAGGTACTGGTACCAAAACAGATATATAGACCAATGGCACAGAATGGAGGCCTCAAAAATAACACCACACATCTACAACCATCTGATCTTTGACAGATCTAACAAAAACAAGCAATGGGGAGAGGATTCCTTATTTAATAAATGGTGTTGGGAAAACTGGGGCAAAACCAAAAACAATGGCAACAAAAGCCAAAATTGACAAATGAGACCTAATAAACTAAAGAGCTTCTGCACAGCAAAAGAAACTATCATCAGAGTGAACAGGCAATCTACAGAACAGGAGAAAATTTTTGCAATCTATCCATCTGACAAAGGGCTAATATCCAGAATCTACAAAGAACTTAAACAAATTTACAAGAAAAAAACAACACCATCAAAAAAGTGGGCAAAGGATATGAACAGATACTTACGCAGCCAACAAACATGAAAAGAAGCTCATCATCACTGGTCATTAGAGAAATGCAAATCAAAATCACAATGAGATACCATCTCACACCAATGGCAATCATTAAAAAGTCAGAAAATAGCCGGGTGCAGTGGCTCACGCCTATAATCCCAGTACTTTGGGAGGCTGAAGCAGGCAGATCATGAGGTCAAGAGATCAAGACCATCTTGGCTAACACGGTGAAACCCTATCTCTACTTAAAATACAAAAAATTAGCCAGGCTTGGTGGTGCGTGCTTGTAGTCCCAGCTATTCAGGAGGCTGAGGCAGGAGAATTGCTTGAACCAGGGAGGCGGAGGTTTCAGTGAGCTGAGAT
>NW_016107426.1:3963269-3987689 GCF_001604975.1 Cebus imitator | reverse complement strand
AAAAAAAAAAAAAAAAAAAACTAATGAAACAACAGATGCTGGAGAAGATGTGGAGAAATAGGAACACTTTTACAGTGTTGGTGAAAGCATAAATTAGTTCAAGTATTGTGGAAGACAGTGTGGTGATTCCTCAAGAATCTACAGCTAGAAATACCATTTGACCCAGTAATCCCATTACTGGGTATATACCCAGAGGATTATAAATCATTCTACTATAAAGACACATGCACACGTATGTTTGTTGCAGCACTGTCCACAATAGCAAAGACTTGAAAGCAACCCAAATGCCCATCAATGATAGACTGAATAAAGAAAATGTGACATATATACACCAAGGAATACTATGCAACCCTAAAGAATGATGAGTTCATGTACTTTGAAGGGACATGGATGAAGCTGGAAGCCACCATTCTCAGCAAACTAACACAAGAATAGAAAACGAAACATCACATGTTCTAACTCATAAGTGGTAGTTGAACAATGAGAACACATGGACACAAGGAAGGGAACATCACACACCAGGGCCTGTCAGGGAATGGGGGGTTAGGGGAGGGACAGCATTAGGAGAAATACCTAATGTAGATGACAGGTTGATGGGAGCAGCAAACCACCATGGCATGTGTATACCTATGTAAAAAACCTGCATATTCTGCACATGTATCTCAGAACCTCAAGTATAATAATTAAATAAATACATATATATACACATATGTATATATATACGTGTATGTATACATGTATATATATGCACATATATATATACACACATACATATATATATATATACACTTGTGAGTCTATTCTAAAATAAGTAAATGATTGAATAAGTAAATAAATGAGAGCAATATGAAAAGTTTCACTTCCCCTCTATGGAAAAATCCCAAATAATTTATTGTATATATGATATCTTATAGAAAAGGAGCATCACTGCCCACTCCTTAAGTGTGTCCTCTGCAAACTGACCTCCTTACAAAGAATTCAGTATGAAAGATGAGAAAGAAAGATTAACTTTACAATTTAAAAAAATCTAGCAAACATCACCTCAGCCAGGTGATCAAGATCAACATCAACAGTGATAAGTAATGCAGATTATATGTGCCATTTATATGATGTGACGAAAATGTCACTTTATTTCTGTGTTTCACGTTCTAAAAGTTCATAACCCCAATCTAATTATGGGAAAAACAACAGTGAAAGTCCAATAGAAGTCATTCTATAAAATACCTTTTCAGTATTCCTCAAAACTCTTAAGATTATTGTAGTAAGTCAGATAATGGACACCTAAGGATGAATAATGGACCCAAGGATGGAAAATGGATACCCAAGGATGCCAGGTCCCAGAACTTGTAAACATTACCTTATTTGGAGAAAGCCTCACGTTGAGATGAGATTACCTGATTATCTGGGTGGGCCCTAAATGTGGCAGGCCCTAAACCACAAGTGTCCTGATAAAGTAGAGGCAGAGGGAGATTTAACACCGAGACACACACAGGAGAAGGCAACGTGAAGATGAAAGCAGAGGTCAGAATGATGCAGCCCCAGCTCAGGAATGCCAGAAGCTGGAAAAGGCAAGAAACAATTTTCCCTAGAGTCCCCTGTCAGAGTGTGGCCCTGCAGGACTTCAGACTTCTAGCCTCCAGAACTGTGAGAGAACATATTTATATTATTTTAAACAATAAAATTCATGGTAATTAGGAACAGCAGCCACAGAAAACAAATATACTCATTAAAAACAAGGAAACTCTGAGAAACTGTCATAACCAAGAGAAGTCTAAGGAGACATGACAACTAGATATAGCATGGTATCCTGGATGAGCTCCTGGAACAGAAAAAGTACATATAAAAGCTAAGGAAATCTGAATCCTTGAGATCCAGAACAAGACAAGGATGCCCACTCCTATGCAACATAGTACTGTAAGTCTTAGCCAGAGCAATCAGGAAAGAAAAAGAAGTAAGAGACATCCAAATAGAAAGAAGGTCAAACTGTATTTTCAGATGGTATGATTCTATACCTAGAAAACTCCATAGTCTCTTTGTGAAAGTTCTTAGATTTGATAAGCAACTTCAGCAAAGTTTCAGGACATAAAATCAACATACAAAGTTCAGTAGCATTTCTATATACCAACAATGTCTAAGCTGAGAGCCACATCAAGAACACAATCACATTCACAATAGCCAAAAAAAGAATAAAACACCTAGGAATATAGCAAACCAGGGAGGTGAAAAACCTCCACAATGAGAAATTACAAAACACTGCTCAAAGAAATCATAAACAAATAGAAAAACATTCCATGTTCCTGGATAGAAAGAATCAACAGTGTTAAAATGTCCATACTGCCCACAGCTATTTAGAGTCAATGCTATTCCTATCAAACTACCAATTACATTCTTCACATGATTAGAAAAAATTATTTTAAAATTCATATGGAAGCAAAAAAAAAAAATACTGGAGACATCACATCACCTCAATTCAAACTATACTTCTAGGTTACAGTAGCCAAAACAGCACGGTACTGGTACAAAGTACCACAGAGACCAATGAAACAGAATAGAGAGTCCAAAAGCATTGCCACACACTGACAACCATCTAATCTTCAACAAAGTTGACAAAAATAAGCAATATGGAAAGACTCCTCATTGAATAGGGAGTCTTTCCCTATTGAATATTGAATAGGGAGTCTTTCCCTATTAGCCACATGCAGAAGATTGAAACTGGACCCCTTCCTTACACCACCTATAAAAATCAACTCAAGATGGATTAAAGACTTGAATGTAAAACCTAAAATTATAAAAACTCTGAAAGATAACTTAAGAAATGCCATCCTGTGCATAGGCCCTAGCAAAGATTGCATGAGGAAAACACTAAAAGCAATTGCAACAAAAACAAAAATTGACAAACGAGACCTAATTAAACTAAAAAGCTCTGCACAGCAAAAGAAACTATAAACAGAGTAAACAGACAACCTACAGAATGGGATAAAATATATGTATGCTGTGCATCTGACAAAGGTCTAATATCCAGAATCTATAAGAAATTTAAATTAACAAGCAAAAAACAAACTACTCCATTAAAAATGGGCAGCAGACATAAACAGACACTTTTCAAAAGAAGACATACCCTCAGCCAACAAGCATATGAAAAAATGCTCAGCATCACTAATCATTAAGAAACGCAAATCAAACCACAATGAGATACCATCTCACAGCAGTAAGAATGTCTACTATTAAAAAGTCAAAAAATAACAGATTCTAGCAAAGTTGCAAAAAAAGAAAATGCCTATACCCTGCTGGTGGCAATGAAAATTAGTTCAGCCACTGTGGGAAGCAGTTTTGAGATTTCCCAAAGAACTTAAAACAGAACTGCCATGTAATCCAGCAATCCCATTACTGAGATTTACCCAAATGATAAATTATTCCACCATAAAGACACATGTATGTGTTTGTTCATCACAGCAGTAATCACAGTAGCAAAGACATGGAATCAACCTAGATGCCCATCAACAGCAGGCCAGATAAATAAAATGTGGTACACATCCCCCATAGAATACTACACAGCCATAAGAAAAGAATGAGATCACATCTTTTGCAGCAACATGGATGGAGCTGGAGGTCATCATCCTAAGCAAACGAATGCAGAATCAGAAAACCAACTACCACATGTTCTCACTTACAAGTGAGAGCTAAATATTGGGTACACATGGACACAAAGAAGGGAATGATAGACACCAGGGCCTACTTGAGGGTAGAGTATGGAATGAGAGGGAGGGTCTAAAATCTACTTGTCGGGTACTATGCTTACTACCTGGGTGATGAAATACTCTGTATATGGAACTCCCCATGACAAGTAGTTTACCTATATAAAAAAAACAGGCTGGGCACTGTGGCTCATGCCTGTAATCCAGCACTTTGGGAGGCTGAGGTGGGCAGATCATTGAGGTCAGGAGTTTGAGGCCAGCCTGGCCAACATGGTGAAACCTCATCTCTACCAAAAACACAAAAGTTAGCCAGGCACGGTGGTAGGCACCTGTAATCCCAGCTACTAGGGAGGCTGAGGCAGGAGAATTGTTTGAACCCAGGAGGAAGATGTTGTCATGAGCCAAGATTATGCCACTGCATTCCAGCCTGGGCAACAGAGAGAGACTCCATCTAAAAAAAAAACATTAATTAACTAATTAATTATTTTTAAAAACCTACGCATGTAGCCCTGAACCTAAAATAAAAGTGAAAAAGAAAACCAAATTTATGTTTTTGCACAAATTTCTAAATTGATAATACTCCACTGCAGAGAATACCTACATGTGTTCAGAATTACTGTTTTTCTGCAGTATTAAGCTAATATTGGTAGAACTATTTATTTGAATTCAGGTTTTTGGCTTCAGTCACTATGCTTCTTCATTAGCACTTTTCCATACCTTTAAAAGTAATTTCAGTTTGAACTTTCCATTTTGTCTAGAAGTTAATTTAAAAGTTCTTAAGGAAATTCACAGGTAGCTAGATATCACTGGTTGGTTACACTTTAGTTGATGGTTTCTATTGTACTTACAGTGTCTGGAAATTACAACCTGCTGGATTTCTGCAGTATGAATTCAAGGTCATATTTTAGGCCTAAAATCTTTCCCTTCAAAATATTTGTTTCTGGTATTTGAAAATAATATATATATCTTCATTTACTCATCAAATGTGCCAGCCTTTTATTTCTATGCCTAAAATTAGACAAACTTTAAAGTTACTTAACATTTTTAAAAAACTGAGAAAATCTGAACCAAGTGTGAACTTTATCCAATAATACCGTATCAATTTGGTTCCTTAATTGTAATAAAGGTACCATACCACTGTAGGATGTTAATAACAGGGGAAGTCGGATGTGAGGCATATGGTAACTATATATACTATTTTCAATTTTTCTATAAATATTAAATTTAAAAATGAGAGTTTTTTCTAAAAAACAAAGTCATTAGGGCCGAGTGTGGTGGCTCACACCTATAATCCCAGCACTTTGGGAAATCGAGACAGGAGGATCTCTTGAGGCCAGAAGTTTGAGACCAGCCTGGCTAACATAGCAAGGCCACCAACCTCCTCTAAAAAAAGGAAAAAAAGAAAAAATAGAGGAACTGTTTTTAGGCCGGGTGCAGTGGCTCACACCTGTAATCCCAGCACTTTGGGAGGTCAAGGCGGGCAGATCACCTGAGGTGGAGAGTCCGAGACCAACCTGACCAACATGGAGAAACCCCATCTCTACTAAAAATACAAAAATTGGCCAGGCGTGGTGGCATATGCCTGTAATCCCAGCTCCTTGGGAGGCTGAGGCAGGAGAATCGCTTGAACTCAGGAGGTGGAGGTTGCAGTGAGCCAAGATCGTGCCATTGCACTCCAGCCTGGGCAACAGGAGTGAGACTCCCTCTCAAAAACAAACAAACAAAAAAAGTCATTAAAAATATAACTATTAATAAATAACACTCTAGAAGCAAAACCCATATGATTATAACCAATACGGGTATGAGGGTTGAAAAATTACAATGCTGTGGGGTTAGGATACAGTTAACAATTACTTTTTTTATATAGGAAAATGTTTTGATATCTTCATTAAAAATTTTAATTTTTATTGATTAAAAAGTTTAATCAATAAAGAACAGAAATAGATGATGAGAATAAGATAAAATATATCAAAAGCAAAAAAGTTATTAAAGTCTAGCAACATACTAATTACAATAAACAACTGAGAAATATTAAAAATAAAGCATAGAAAAATATATACCAGAGAAATCACAATAAAAGAAAGGATGTATGGCATTATTGTCATTATAAAAAGCAGAATTCCAGTCAAAAAGCATGGAATGGGACAAGAAAGAATTTATAATGATATGAGCTGTAATTTCCTCAAGAAGATAACTGTAGTCATGAAACCTCACGCCTGATACCATATTATCAAAATATAAAGTAAATACTATTAGAAAAGTATGGATTTATCAAAATCAAATTTATAACAGAAAACCTTAACTCATTTCTCTCAATCTGGAAAAAAAAAAGCTTAAGTAGACATAAAAAATAAAAGAATTTACAGAGGATTTATGTAATACTATTACCAATTTTATTTTATTAACATACAGAATGAATACCAAACATACAAAGACTCTCTTTTTCCTTTCAAACAACTCTGAAATACTGCAGAAGAATTTGCCATGTGTTGTCATAATAAAACTCACAAAAAAAAATCCTCAAAGTTGAAATTTATAAGCTACATTAAATATTATCATAATCCAACACTATAAATTCATGAAAGTAGTGTTTTAAAAACCACTAACATTGTTTTACTTATAAATAAATAACTATAAGAACATATAGTAAAAATTTATGAAGTGCGCCCAATGTGGCACTTGGAAGAAAATAAAAACTCTACATTTATTAGAAAACAACTGAAAATTGGCCAGACGTGGTGGCTCACACTAGTAATCCCAGCACTTTGGGAGGCCAAAGCAGGTGGATCACTTGAGGTCAGGAGTTTAAGACCAACCTGGCCAACACAGTGAAACCTCATCTCTACTAAAAATACAAAAATTAGCCGGCACGGTGGTGCATGCCTGTAGTCTCCTCTACTTGGGAGGCTGAGGCAGGAGAATCACTTTAACCCAAGAGGCTGAAGTTGCAGTGAGCCAAGATCACACTACTGCACTCCAGCCTGGGCAACAGAGCAAGTTCTCTGTCTCAAAAAAAAAAAAAAAAAAAAAAAAAAAAAAAAAAAAAAACTTGAAAAAAAAAAAAAAAAAAAAAAAATGAAATAAAATGAAAACAGATATTCAACTTATGAACCAGAAAGAGGACAACAAAATAAATCAAAAGGTAACTTTGTTAATAAAAATTCATGGAATAAAAAATAACAAACAAAAATATCAGACTTAAAAATAAAATAAAAAGCTAGTTTTTTGGAAAGACTACTAAAACAGAAATATGTAGGCCAGACATGGTGGCATGCACCTGTAATCTTGGCTATTTGGGACTCTGTTTTTAAAAAAATTAATACATTTAACAAGTTTAACCAACAAAGAGCAAAGACATAAATAATAAAAAGATGAAAAGAAGCAATTATAAGGTAGAGTTTTTATTACAAAATAATATTATGTTAAAACTCCCTAATCAGTAAGGTTGAAACTATAAGAAAGGATTATTATGTAACAAAATTTAAATTACCAATGTGCAAAAAGTGACTGAACATTTGAAAATTCAAACCAATAATTACAAAAAAAAAGGAAAATGTAGTCAAAAGTTTATTCCCTAAAAAGACACCTGGCCCAGATATTTGTATAGGAAAGTTCTATCAAAATTTTGAAGAATAAGTACGCCCTCTGTAATTTAAAGTCCTCCAACACAAAAGAGCATTTAATAGAAGATAAGAGAACATACAATGCAGATATATTCTCACTTCAACTGGAAATAAGACAAGGATACCCACTCTCCACAATTATTACTCTGTTGGTCCTAGACTATAAGATTAATCAGGAAAAAGAAAATCAGGGCATAAATATCAGACAGAGACTAAGCTATTTAAAGATGATATGACTGTCTAACCAAGATAATCTGAAATTCCAAGAAAATCAATTTTAAAAAATTGGAAGTGCTAAGATAGTTTATTAGAATTTTGAATATAAGGTAAATACATCAAAACCAATAACTTTTCTATTCTGGCAAAAGAAGAGGATTGTATCATTATTGAAAATTTATAAAACAAAGATATCATAAAAATTTTATAGTTTCTAACAAAATGTGAGTGAGCAAGGAAATACTTAGAAAAAATGCACAAAGTAGTCTTTGCATAAGGAAAGTAATAAAATTTTGCTGAAGGAGAGAAAAGAAGGTATCTAAAGTGGAGAATTATATCATGTTACTGATAGCAACATTTAATATTGTGAGGTTATCAACACTTAATTCCCTGCTAGTTAATCTAGCAGTTCGTTGTAAGTCCAAGCAAATTCTCATTGATACTAATAGATTTGTTTTAAATTAAGGAGACATTTCAAAAGAATAAATGTAGAATTGCCTGAAATTATTTAAAAGTAAATAAATCAAGTCCCACACATTCAAAATATGCCTTAAAGCTACATTAAAAAAATTTTTGTTCTGGTACAGAAATGGAAAAATAAATCAGTGAAAGAAATGGAGCCCAGAAACAAATCAGGCATATGTGGGAGCAGATATAATAAAAGTGGTATTTCAAATCTGTGGGGAACTCATGGATCACTTATTAAATGATACTGGCACAATTATATGGGGGAACTTTCTAAAGAACATTGTTAACAATTATCCTGACTCTTGTAAAGGAAAAAGCAACAGTCACAGTGATTACTTGTTTTCATATTAAGCAGAGTTTAGTTTGCAATCTATCATTTAAATTAATAAATTAAGAATAACTTTATATTTGTCCATTGATATTAGGCACGAAAAATGTTACAGTTTCAGTGGCATTAAAATTAAACTAAGCTGCTGTAAAAAAGATGAAGCAGCAGAGCTCATTAAAGAGAATCCTTCCTTCTAATGGACATGTGTCAGGGGAGCTGTATGCAAGCAACAGATTTTCACCTGGGCAGACAGGCAACATGAGAAAGTGATTTAAAAAAAAAAAAAAAAAAAAAAAGGGCCGGGCACGGTGGCTCAAGCCTGTAATCCCAGCACTTTGGGAGGCCGAGGCGGGTGGATCACGAGGTCAAGAGATCGAGACCATCCTGGTCAACATGGTGAAACCCCGTCTCTACTAAAAATACAAAAAATTAGCTGGGCATGGTGGCGCGTGCCTGTAATCCCAGCGACTCAGGAGGCTGGGGCAGGAGAATTGCCTGAACCCAGGAGACGGAGGCTGCGGTGAGCCGAGATCACGCCATTGCACTCCAGCCTGGGTAACGAGAGCGAAACTCCGTCTCAAAAAATAAAAATAAAAAAAGGACGCTGGCCTTAGGCCCCAACTGCCAGGACTAGCATTCTTTATCCATCCTGTCCCGTCACATCCTGAGACTCAGCCCTTTTCCTCAGACTTTCTGAACAAGAGCTGTGGTCCAGGAAGATCCTATCTTCCAGCTTCTGATGCCAACTGAATACATCCCACAAAAGAATGACTACCTTAAGGGTATCTTCCCCTGAAACCCAGGGTGGGAGAAAAAAAACAGGCTGCTTCCTTGCCTACATCTCTTGCTGTAAGAGCCCGGGTTTCTAGGTGCTTCATACAGTGCTTTGACCACTAGAGCATAAAGTGCAGATGACCTACTGGTATTGCTGAGATTGTTAGGCCTTCTTGTGGGCCCATAATTCAGATGAGGACTTAGTCATTGGTCAAGCACCAAGACTCCAAGCTCAAGCCTCCTGAGCACAATTAAAACCCATAGTGGATCATCAGGTCCCTGGAACACTAGGAGAATGACAAAACTCACAGGCATTTTAGAAGAGTCAACATAAAGTGAAAAAAACATCCAGTGTCTCCTACGGTATAGCTGCTAACTTCAGAAGATGGCCTGTAGGTCTGACTCTAAGCTCTGACTGAACACTGTCTCTCATCAAACCAGAGACGACCTCTCCATCCCTCTGGAAAAAATACATGAAAAATAGCGCAGGTTCCAAGAGTGTCATTCCACATGCCAAAATTGTGTTCCTAAAGTTCTAACTCGGAGCAACTGGTGAGGCTAAGAATTCTATGCTAGGAACATTTAGACTCTGATTCAAGTCCGTGAGAAAACTAGTACAGAAGATACACAGAATGTGAACCAGCACAGACCACAGCTACAACTACAACAAAGGAAATGAGCCCTGGACCAGGGAAAGGGATCTCTTTACGTAAACTCATCTAAAGTTTTCACTAATCTCCCAGTGACAGCAGCCTAGAAAGAGACATTTAGAACCTTAGGAGTTGTTGTTTATTATAACTTTAGTATACCTTACACAGTTTGTTTCATAACATTGTTTCAGCCATTCTCAATGTATCTTTTATTGAGAATGTAAAGATACATTCTCTAGTATCTTTTATTTTAAAATTCCCAAGTTAAATCATTTGTAAAAGATAAATATCTGAACCAGGTGGATTCAAATGACCAATGGGTGACTCTGAAGCTGTTACACAGAGTACGTGAGTAGTTCCACTTTGTTCCTGAACAAAGACCTCTTCCTATTTGGGTATGCCAATGAAAGTTCATATACTACTCTAATACCTTCACCTAAGAACACTAAAGTTATCCCTTCCTCACCTGCCAAATAGACATTATATCCTCTTCCATTATTACCTAAGACTATATTGATCATTCTTTGTACCTTCAGGTTAAAACCAGAAGACCAAAGACTATACATACAAATAATGTCTCTTCCTCAGCTTTTGTCTTTTTCGAATCCATTCAGCAAAAGATTATTCAGGATTCTGAGCAAGTCCTGAGTTTCCTCCTCACTCTTTCCTACTTGGAGTGTGATCCAACTTACTGGAGAAAGGCCATCAGTCAAACTAAACACAATCTGCCACCTCCCAGGCTGAATTTTTCCTTAACCTCAAGTCAATGCAGAAAATGGTGCCTAATCCCTTGACCTGTTGTATGTCTCTATTTTCAAAAAACACTTCTTGAACACTATTAGGGATGCTCACTAAAGTCAAATCCACACCAATAAAATTAGCACCTAAAACAAGACATCACTAAATCCTACACTTCAGCTTCCTGGTCGCCTTGACACCCATGTCATTTTCAGTCATCAACTCTGAAGTGTCTGCGTAGCTGATAAAGGAGGCGGTCAGAGAAAAGGAGAGTAAGGGAAAGAAAAAGACTTTAGCAATTGCTGCAGACCCAATCTGTATCTATTTAAGTCAGTTTTACTTTGTCCACCACTTGGGATCCTAAAAGGTCATTAGGAGAAGTCTTCCCTAAACAGAGATTACCTGTGCTGTTTGAGATCTACATTCAGAAAGGACCCTCTGGCCCATTAGCCCCAGGGAATCCCAACGACCTCTGAAGATAGATTTTTTTTCCTTAAGAGTGACATTTTTTTAATCTACCTCTTAACAAACACTCATGAGATCAGACACTGTACTGACATTTTGCTTTCATTAGCTCCAATATTCATAACACTGCAAAATAGTGAAAATTAGTTCGATTTTAAGAAGAGGCAACTAGAGACTCAGAGACAATAAATAACATACTCAAGATTACAGAACCAATAAATAGCTGAATTGGGGCTGAACCCAACACTGCCTGACTTGAAAGCACATTCGCTTCCATCGCACCACGCTTAATCCATCTTGTCTGCCCATGCATTCACATTTGAGGGTTGTTATGAATTGAACTGAGTTCTAAGTTAAATCGTACAGATCTCCTGAACTCTTTTTTAAACTTACTATATTTTTAAATCAACACAATAATTGTGCATGTTAATTTGTACATGTTAATTGTATGTGTTATTGAATTAAGTCTCCCATAAGTATATTCGAATTCACACATCCCCCAGGACCTGAGAACGTGCCCTTATTTGAAAATAAGGTCTTTGCAGTTGACCAAGTTAAAATGAGGCCATTACAGTGGGTCCGAATACAATACGACTGTGTCCTTACTAAAGGGGGGAATTTGGACAGAGACAGACGTGCATAGAGGGAAGACAACTGAAGGAAGACACAGAGAGAACATGACCTGTAAGGTAAGGAATGCTGGAGGTTACCGAAAACTAGGACAGCAGCATGGAACAGATTCTCCCGTATAGCCCTCAGAAGGGGCCAACTCTGCCAGTACCTTGGTTTCTAACACCTAGCCTCCAGAACTGCGACACGACGCATTCCTGTTGCTTAAGCCACACAGTTAATAGTACTTTGTTACAGCAGCCGCAGAAAATGAACAGAGCTCATCCTGAAAGACTTCTTTCTTCTCTTGAAGCTCTCTCACTCAACCTCAACTAATTTTCCATTTTTAATATCTCTTTAATATCTTTAAGTATCTTCTGAGCTTCCTGTATTTCTGGATATGTCATTTTACATCCTTCAAAGACTTTTCACCTGTTTGTGTTTCTATATTTTCCAACCATAGCATAATCCCAAATTTAACCTTATAATGTCATATATTTCTCTCCCAAGATGCCATTTGCTGTACATGACCTAAAAAAGGACATTGTACATGACATTGTACATATATATTTGTTTGCTTTCATACACTTTTAGTATGTAATTGTCATAAGCCCTTTGGAAAGCAATTTAACAATATGTGTCAAGAGTTCAAAGCTAAATAGGAGGAATAGGTTCTAGTGTTCCATGCCACTGCAGAATGAACTAGAGTTAACAATAACATATTATATAGTTTCCAATAGCTAGAAGGAGGGTATTGAATGTTCCCAACACAAAGGAATGATAAATGTTTGAGATGATGAATATGCTAATCACCCTGATGTGATCATTATACATTATATGTACCAAAACATCACTGTGTACCCCATAAACATGTGCAATTCTTGTGTCAATTTAAAAATATAGTAAGTTTAAAAAAGAGTTCAAGAGGTCTGTACTATTTAACTTAGAATTCCCACATCGAAAAATTTAGCTTGGGTAAATAAATTCGCAGAGGAAAAAAGCCAACTGTACTACACCATCATCTAACAGTGAAAATTTGAGAATAAATCTAAAACAGTCAATGTAGGAGAACGATAAAATAAATCAAGATAATTAAATCTGTTAAAATATCATGGATTCATGAAAAAGGATACTTAGGAAGAATGTATGGAAACCTGAGAAACTATTTTGTATGTGAGGTGAAAAATAGTAAATAAAATTGGAAAGATAACTATGAGACAGATATGTAAATGCACAGAGTAGGAGAAAATATGCAAAACAAAAACACTGAAGATTGGTATAATTTTTTTTAAGTTAGAAAAAAAATCTATTTAGTTAACTCCTAAGCATATCCCTTGTGTTCCTCGTGAGAATTAGATCGTGGCCTCCGTAACACACAGCAATCCAAGGGTACTTTGCATTTTGTGAACTTGATACCCAGCAGTAGTAAATCCATGAACATGGACCCTGACCATGCGTCAACAAATCACCGACTACTTGACATCGCTAAAACTGAGATTTTTCAGCCCCTTTCCTCATTGATGGCTTGGAGCATGCTGTTTATTTCTGAGCTAAAACAACAGGAAGAACATGAATCTAAAATGAAAAATTAGCCAAACTCTGCAAATAGATGCCACAGCTGCACATCAAAGGGCAGTCTTAATATAAATACAGTGTAGATGTGCCTGCTTCCACATGTCTCCTCAGCCCTACCTGATCACACACAAACTGGATGCTTCTCTGAGTGTGTGTGTGTGTGTGTGTGTGTGTGTGTGCAAAATAGAGAGTGAGAGGTGGGGGGAGGGAAGGAGGGAGAAAAGAAGGGTGGCCATCATCTATATCACACTAATTCTCTTGCAGACTTCCAGAAATTACCACTGTTTACAGAAAATTGAGTTCACTGTGTTGTTCTTGCCTCTCTATTCAACACTTTCTTCACAGCAGCTCCTGCATCCAAGATTTCACTTGCCATTGCTACAGAGGCAGCTCAAACTCTTGTCACACCATGTAGGAATATTTTTTCTTTTCTTTTCTTTTCTTTTTTGAGACAGGGGCTCACTCTGACACCATGGCTGGAGTGATGCAATAATAGCTCACTGCAGCCTTGACCTCCTGGGCTCAAGTGATCCTCCCACTTCAGCCTCCTGAGTAGCTGGGACTCCAGGCATGTGCCACTACACCTGGCTTATTTTATATTTTTTGTAGAGATGGGGGTCTCACTAGGTTGCCCAGGCTGGTCTCCAACTCCTGGACTCAAGTGATATCCCTGCCTCAGCCTCCCAAAGCACCGTAATTACAGACATGAACCACGGTGCCTGGCTGAAGGTGGGAATGTTCTAACAGTCTCCAGTTCCTCACATAGCTGTTGAGTTCCCATGCCACCGCTAGATTATGTGTGTATATATAAATGTATATAGATACATAATTATGTAATTAGTAATTCAATTCATTGAATGTCTACCAGTTGCTGTGTTAACTGCTGGAAATTTAAGGTTGAACAGACCCTACCTTCATAGAACTCACAATCTGTGGAAGAAATGAATGTTAATAACCCAAGAAAACAATTAATGAACAGTTTCAGCTATAATAGTAGCTACAAAACCAAGGCACATGGTACTCCATACAAAGGAGAACCAATCTAGTCAGGAGGGTGAGAAAGACTTGCCTGAAGAAATGAGGATTCAGTGGAACCTAAGGAAAAAACAGCAGTAAAAGAGAAAGCTAGACAAGCCTGGGAGGGAAGTGGGGCTACGGTGTCAAGGACCAGCAGGCCGTGTTGAAGATTTGGTCTCACCCTACGAGAAACGGGAAGTTACTTAAGCCTTTAAGTTAGGAGGAACATAATCATATTTGCTGATAGAAAAACATCTCTTTGGTTGCTGCATAGAGATTATTCTGAAGGAAAATCAGAGTGCTTGCAAACAGGCCAGTTCAAAGTGAGTGCAGTGATCCTGGGGTGGATTGTTTGCAGCACTGACCAGTGAAGATCGGGGGAAGTGGGTTAATTTGAGACATATTTAGAAGGTGAAATCAGTACCACTTGGTGGTATCTTGGATATGGTGAGTAAGAGGAAATATTAAGACTGATGCTGGAGTTTCTCATTTATATAACTAGACAGATAGTAGGATCATTCACTGAAATAGGAGCCACTAAAGAAGATCAGGTCTTGGTTGGAAATATGTGAGGAACATATCAATGGTGAATTGCCTTTGGGCCAGCCACGTGAAGATGTCAAGGGGACCGCTGAATACATTCTGTACCCCAAAGCAGAGATCTAGGTTGGAGATAGAAACTTGTGAGTCATGGAAGCTACTCCCCTATACTGATTCATTCAGTTCAGGCATTACTGAATGCCTTCAGTGTACCAGGTACTATGTTAAAAACAGCAGAGGGAAAAATAGTAAGACATCATCTCTTCCTCCAAGAACAATGCCTCCCTCTTTTCTACAGAGTAAGATCTAAACATTTTATATTGGTAATATTCTGGTTACTTCACAATCTGGTCCCAACTTCTCCCACCATTCTTTTAAGTAAATAGTCAAATTCCAAACATCTCTAGGCCAGTCAGATTGGTCTACGTGCCATGCTCCAAGCCTGAATGATGAGTATTTACCACTATAGTTTGTCCATGTATTATGTCCTTCCTTTATCTCCCTACTAAGATGTTTTCCTTTCTTCAAATTCTTCAGGATGTGGATCAGCTCAGGTCCTTCCTCCTTAGCAGATCTTCCCAAAAGTTGAATGAGAAGATGACCAAGTTTCCTTCCATGATAAAATTCACAAATGCATTTTCAGTGAGACTCCCCCAACTCCAATAACTTGACTTTGAACATTTTTGTCAAAGAAAACATCCTTTCGCATCTAGCCTCACAATAGGGTAGACATTGTCACACATGACATTAAGCCAAACAGTGAAATGGGAATTAGAGCCTCCTCCTAAAATAAATTTATCCTTTTGCCTTTTTATCTTAGATATCTTATCTAGGTAGTCTCCGCTTTTACTATAACAATTTTCAGAACTTAAAATGTTTACTTTTCACCTCCCCAGCCCTTCCTTTTTTGGGAGGATCCAGGAGTAGTCTAGAAAAGTACAGCATATAAAAGATCTGGCTTTCACATTTCAAAAAACGATGCCACCATTTATTCTACCATGTCGTAAAACTCCTGTTTGAAGTTCCATATCTTGTTATAAAAATCTTTGCTGATGGTATAGTACTTTATGAATGTACATTTTTATGATTCTCGATAACTATAATTGAAATGAAAAATAAAGATGAACACGTTTGACTTCATTATAAATTATGTAACATGTCTTATAAACCCCAAATTGGTTGTTACAAAGCAATAAAGTGGGAAACCTAAGGAATTTAGAAATGTGTGGCTAAGAACATCTCCACAGTAAATAGAGTAAATAAAACACAAACAGTAAAATGCAAACTTCACACCCACAATTATAGGAAGAAACTGTACCTCACAATAGCATGCTATTATCATAGCTTTGTACTTAGGAAAAAGCCTTCATACAACAGTGCTTTCCACGTGGAATTTTACCAATTTAACACCGACAGAAATCATTGCACTCACCCCTAAAATCCATTTACTAATTGAGTAAAACATAGTTAATTTGATAATAAAGCCACACTATAATGTATAGGAAAGGAAGAAAGGTACACATACTTCTCTCTAGGAAAAGATTCAGAACCTCTTCCCAGCAGTTACAAACAAGTTCAGCCCCCAAAATATAATTGAAAAGAGCCTCTTGAATAATTTTTCACAGAACAAAAATAATATTTCCAAGGTGATATGTGTCTCCTCCCTACAGAGGACACTACAGACAACTTGTAAATGGAGCTTAAAAGTATTCTCTCTTAACGAAGATCCCTACCCAGGAAGAAGTAGGGGTAAAAATTGTATTAGACAAGTGAACAGCTAAGAATGTCAAGGAAACCATTAAAGGGGACTCTTTTTTTTTTGAGATGGGTCTAGCTCTGTCACCCAGGCTGGAGTGCAGTGGCACAATCACTGCTCACTGCAACCGCCACCTCCTAGGTTCAAGTGATTCTCCTGCCTCAGCCTCCCGAGTAGCTGGGGTTACAGGCGCCCACCACCATGCCCAGCTAATTTTTGTACTTTAGTAGGGACAAGGTTTCACCATGTTGGCCAGACCAGTCTCAAACTCTTTACCTCAAGTGATTCACCCACCTTGACCTCCCAAAGTGCTGGGATTACAGGCATGAGCCACTGCGCCCGGCCAAAAGGGGACATTTGAGCTGAATCTTCAAGGATAGTAAGAGATAACCAGGCAAAGAAAAGAACTTTCTTAGTAGAGGGGAGAGGGTGCAGAATATGTGGAGGTAGCAAAGTGAGAAGTGAGCAAGCATGAGAACGAAGAGCAATGGGGAGGAAAGCCATGAGACGGCAGGAACACAACATAAGGAAAGATACATGAAAGTCATTCTAGGACATTTACATTTTATCCCAGTGGAGATGAGAAAGCATCAAAGGTGTTTTCAAACAGGGTAAGTGGCATGCTTAGATGTGGACTTTACGACAGCAGCTGGGACCCAGGTGCTTTCAACCTCTTTTCTGTATTTGGGGAGAAATAAGAATGTTTAAACAGTGGGCCTGTGGGAGGATACTAAGGAAAGACGTGTTCAGAGAGATGTGGGAGGGAGAGGGATCTATTGCAGGAGCTGTGCTGTTCGGCGGCTTCTCCGCAGCGCAGCAGGCTCATAGAGTTTATGGCTGTGTATGTGTTGTGTATCCCAGGATGCAGGAATGTCAGCAGAGTTGCAAGAGCCACAGAAGGCCAGGAGCGAGTGACGATGGTCGCATTCACCAGTCAGTGCTGCTCCATGTCCAGCTGTGTAGGTTGACAGGTATTACAGGTTACCACGTGCTGAGCTCTTACTGTGCCCTGGATTGTTCTGAGTGCTTTACATGGATTAGCTCCTTTATTCCTCATAACAACTGTATAGGTAGATGTAATTAGCCACCCCATTTTACAGATGGGAAACAGACACATACAAGTTAGGAAATGTCCCCAGTGCTTTATGTTGGAACTGGCATTCCAACCTGGCCAGCTGGCCCTGCAGCAGTGTTCCAAAGCTGCATCCAAGTGAGTTTTGGCTTGTGTCTCAGCACAGGCTGCCTAACAATGTCACATACTGGGTGGCTTAAACAATAGCTATTTTTCCCAGATTTGAAGGCTGGAAAGTCCAAGATAAGGTGCCAACCAATTTGGTCCCTGATGAGGGCCCTCTTCCTGGCTTTCAGATGACCACCCCTCTCCATGTCCCCACCTGGCAAAGAGCTCTGGTCTCTTCCTCTTCTCATGAGAACATTAATCCCATCTGGAGGGCTTCCCCTCATCTAAACCCAATCACCTCCTAAAGGCCCTACCTCCAGACACCATCATATTGGGGGGTAGTACTTCAACATACAAATTTGGGGGAACCAAACATTCATAATAGCTTGTTTAGTCTTCTCTCAGAAGGAAAGTCCATGAGCCCACTCTTTGAGACAGGCTGTGCTCAACAGACACTTTTTCTTTTTTTTGAGACAGAATCTAGCTGTGTCTCCCAGGCCAGAGTGCAGTGGTGGAATCTCAGCTCACCACAACCTCTGCCTCCTGGATTCAAATGATTCTCGTGCCTCAGCCTCCGAGTAGCTGAGACTATAATCATGTGCCAACACACGTGGCTAATTTTGTTGTATTTTTGGTAGATATGGTTTTGCCATGTTGGTCAGGCTAGTCTCAAACTCCTGGCCTCAAGTCCCGCCTTGGCCTCCCAAAGCCCTGCTGGGATTACAGGCATAAACGACCACACCTGGCCAATAGACACCATCTTAATACTAAAGAGGGCTGCAGCTGCAGCTGGGCTAGCACAGCATTTAAAAAGCAGCTAGAATGCATAGAGCAGAAGGAAGTGAGTCAAGCTCTGCTCTCTTTGGGCACTGATGACAAATTCTGTGAGAATGGTCAGTGCTGCCTGACTAATAGGGTAGAGAGAAATTCTCAGGCTGCTTTCTGAAATATTCCAGAGTTTCTGAGGATAACTAGTTGAAGAGACATACGGTGTCACGAAACAAAGCATGGCGGTGTGGGGAATAGTGGTGGACACAGTGCTGCAGAAATGTCTGCAGAGAGCAGCGACAGACAGCTCAAGTGATTGCCGAGATAAGTCTCACAGGTCACCTAAAAGGTACCCAGGTAAAGGGTGTGGGGGAGGCACGCCAGGGAGAGGCAGGGCTGAGTAGTCACCAAAGTAGTTCTACGTGTTCAAAGATCATGGGCAAATCAACTAATTTCCAATGTCTTCCAAGGTCTTAAATATCCAAAGGTCAAAATATACAAGTTGAACACTAACTCCCTAATTCACAGAGTGTCTTTTTCACATAAATTTGGTCTATAGAAGCCCCCTTTTGGTTTCTTTCAGGAGAATAGACAGGCATCTTGATGAATATATACATTTATTTTTCTCCTTAATTTTTTGGAATTTAAATCCATAAATTAAATAGTGATGCTGCATCAAATGCAATTCAGGATGAGCCCAGATGAGACCAGTTTGGGGATGTGCCACAAGGGGACAGACTCATATCTCTAATAAATAATTTAATTTGGGTCGTTTTTCCCATCCCTCAGATTAATAAATTCTAAGAGGAAAAGGTATAGCAAGCAAAATCAGAAAAAAGAATGTATTTGTTTTGGTGCTGGCTGAAGCCTGCACTGCATTCCCGCAGATGCTTTAGTAACATGTAAACTGCTAGGGTTAAGTGGCTCCAGCTGGTGATAATTAGAACTGGAGAGAATAGGAAGAGAAAGGGGTAGGGGGGAGGTTGTCGGGGAAAGCTCCATTACGCATCAGGAAGAAGCTGATGTTCTGTGTCATTTGTCTCCACCACCACCGCCACCTCCCACCTCTCACTCCTTATCTGCCTTCACCCACCCACCGCCATTCTCCTCCATTGGCAGTGACGGGCTGGTGGTCCAGCGAGATTCATCCAACCCGCCTTTTGTATCTGCTGTGCTGTTTATGCCAATTCGTTGCCAAAAATATGAAGTTTTTGTTCTGTTTTATTCAACAAATGTTACTGATTTAACATATGTCAGGCATGGGTAGTTGCTAACGATACAGCAATTGATAAATTTGGCCCCCTATCACACAGCTTACATTCCAGTGGGCAATATTAACAAGCAAATGGCGTGATAAGAGCTGGAATGGCAGAAATAGAGGAAGGATAGTACAAGATCGTGCGAATGCAGACATGGCAATCCAAGGGTGGGCTGGGGTGAGGTGGGGATGGGTAGGCGATAAAGAAGAAGGAGGAAGTGTACAGAGCACAGTCCAAACAAGAAACTAAAAAATCAATCATTATAATCAGAATATTCACTGGAAAACTCTGTGGTGATCAGAAATGTCTCAGACATAACAATTCGAAGATGCACTGTGCAAATTCCAAGTGAAGATAATGCCCAGTAAGCAAAGGCGTAGATGGGCATGAGATCTAGGAGAAAGTTCAGGTGTGGACACATGTAGCTTTCTCATTTCCCGGTGGCATTTTTTCCCCTCACAATACACTTAAGAGATACACAAGTTTGGCCAGGTGCAGTGGCTCACGCCTGTAATCCCAGCACTTTCAGAGGCCAAGACGGGTGAATCACGAGGTCACAAGTTCGAGACTAGCCTGGCCAACATGGTGAAACCCCGTCTCTACTAAAAATACAAAAATTAGCCGGGCATGGTGGTAGGCACCTATAATCCCAGCTACTCCAGAGGCTGAAGCAGGAGAATCACTTGAAACCACAGGGTGGAGATTGCAGTGAGCCAAGATCATGCCATTGCACTCCAGCCTGCGCAACATGAGCAAAACTGTCTTAAAAAAGAAAGAAAAGAAAGAAAGAAAGAAAGAAAGAAAGAAAGAAAGAAAGAAAGAAAGAAAGAAAGAAAGAAAAAGAGAGAGAAGGAAAAAGAAAGAAATACTCTAAAGACAATGAGAATACTTGGTGGTTTTTTGTTTTTTTTTTTTTAAAGAACTGCCACTAATGTGGAGGCAGTTTGTGGTTAGAGGCACAAAATTATGTTTTTCCTGCTGTTATATTATCTTCCTTAGAAAACCTTCTTCTATGGATGGTCTACTGTGCAATCGATTGAAACCTAAACAAGGGTTCATCCTTTGTCTGGGCAAGTAGCTGCAAACTTAGTTCTTCATGCTAACAAAGCCTTTTCTTTCTTTCCTTTGTTGAAAGTTCTTTGTTACCATTTTCTAAATATAATTGCTATTTACCCATTGACTTGAAAAACACATTCAGTGTTAGATTAACACTAGAAAATTAACATTCCCCAAATTTAAACTCCACATCACAAAATTACTAACAACAAATTACTTTATCTCTATACCTTATTTTCATATGGTCTCACACCAATTACAGTAAAAATAGGCATACACATTCCAAATATTCTGACAAAAACTTTTAGAAATTACCAAAAAAGTACTTTTATTTTTCTATTTAAAATAGAATAAAATGAAAGTCAAGATCTATCCAGTCTTCTCTTTCATGTTAGGAAAATCCCCCTTTGCCTCATATTAGCTTGCAAGTTTTTCCCAAGTCTCAGTAGTTTTAAGTGCAAATGGTACCACCAACAAAGAAACTAGTTTTCTATCTGATTAGTCTCAATATTTGTGTTCCCTTCACCTTGGGATCGCTAATCTTTCCCATTTTCTTTTCTGTTGTTTTTGACTGTGCCTTTTGCATGGTATCCCAAACTTTCACGAAAGTATTCTCTGGATATGAAACTATCTTACTTTTTAAAAGCTTGCAGAAGTTCACATAAAAATAACAATTCTATGAAAATAATTGCAGAGTTAGACCATAAAATTTTAATCTTATTTATTGATAACTAAAACAGTGAAGCCTCTTTTAAAGAGCAGAAAAAAAATTTTAAGAAATTTTTAAAAACATTTTTAATTGATTTTGGTAAAATACAAACACTTGCTGATAAATCATCACTCACTAATTTAATAAACACTCACTAGGCTTCTTAATACAGGGTGTTCACCACTTACAAATGAACAAGAAGCTGTACGGTCCCTACCTCGCTCTTTCCACTGCATAACTTTTGCACCCACAGCACACTTTGAGCACATCCTCCAAAGCAACTAAGCTGTCCTGAGATGATGGCGCCACCTGGTGGTTGGTTTACAAATCTGGTAAAGACCATGTCTCTCCCCCTTAACTCTTCAAAGAGAAATAATTCACTCCCCTCCAAACCCTTCTCCCCTTCAAATTATCTCAGGCAGCAACGTTTTTACATTCCCTTTCCTTACTCTTTTCCAATTCTTGACCTTGTATCTCATATAAATTTATCTTTCTCTTCCTACCTTCTCTGTTCAATTTGTGAGAAAAATAAACACACCAGCCTAGGTATACCAATTACACATTTATATCAAAGAAAAGAAAAGCCATGAAATAAAAGACACGAAGAAATAACAACAGACGTTTCAGCAGACATTGTCCTCTGCTGCCTCATCACCCCTAATGTACTCAAGCACCAGAATGTGAAACAAATCATCTCTCACTAAGTATTTGGATGGCAACAGGTTGCTCTCTAATTCTGCCATAAATTAGTAGAACTGCAACTAGATCACACGTGGAAAAATTTGGAATTTTGGAGGCTAAACTGGGAATTTAAGTGTCACTTCTAACATTGTTCCTACAAGGAATTGCTTTCTGAATTCAAATAGTTCTGGATTATGACCTTTTTACATGTAGGGATGGGCTATATTTCTAGTTGTGTGCCTTGTAAACAAAAGTAACTTGTTTCCAAACACATCTAAATTAGTATGCTCAGAGATGAGACCATAACACTAAGATAATAAAATTTGGTTTCGGCCAGGTGCAATGGCTCACACCTGTAATCCCAGCACTTCGGGAGGCCAAGGCGGGAGAACTGCTTGAGGTCAACAGTTCAAGATCAGCTTGGTCAACATAGTGAGACTTTGTCTCTACAGAAAGCTTCTAAAATAATAATAAAAATAGCCAGGCAAGGTGGCGCACCCCTGCAGTCCCAGCTACTCGGGAGGTGGAGGTGTTCAAGGCTACAGTGAGCTATCAACAGTTCACTGTACTCCAGCATGAATGTAGAGAGAAAGATCCTATCTTTAAAAACAAGAAAGAATGAAAGAATGAAAGAAAGAAAGAAAGAGGGAGAGAGAGAGAAAGAAAAGAAAGAAAAGAAAAGGAAAGAAAGGAAAGGAAAGGAAAGAAGGAAGGAAGGAAGGAAAACTTTGTTCAAGGAGGATTAAAGGACATACTAAAATAGCTAAAATTATAGAATATATGATAAATACTACTCAGTGTTCAATTTACTCTAACAGGTGAATATTTCAGAGTAGTTACACAATTGGACTGATGAGCCATATGTTCATATTGGGGTTGGTTTTTTTTAACCAGTATTTAGAAAGATATTAATCATAGCCAACATTTCTATTATGAAAAATGAGAGGACTGGCTTAGGCGATCTCTAGCTCTAAACATATCCTACAGCTCTGCAATACTCAGAATTCTGTTACAATTGTATACAATTCCCAGGAACTTTATTGTTTACATTTCAGAACAAAAATTAAAATTATTTCCTTATTTACAGATTTTTTCCTATTAAACAAGTAATGGTAAAATAGTTCTCTTACAGACTGTATCAATATAAAATGAATCTCAGTCCCCCTTGAAGCTCTCTTGTTTGATGTTTAAACTATGCATACTATTACATAGGCCATCCTGTAGGTTTATATCTATGTCACAAAGAAGTTCATCAAAGGATGGATTTCTGAAAAATTAAACAATAGGCAGGTTGTAAAGAGTCTCATCCTCTTATAACTACAAAACACTGTAAACTCCTTAATTGTGGTTTCTGCAGGCAGGTGAAAATGTCAGCAGAGAGATAGAGTAGAAAATACATATGATTAGAAAGAAGTTGCCAGCAAAGGGCCTAACAGCCAAGCACCTGTCATCCCAAGGAACTGAAGGAGCTGAAGAAGGCATCCATTCTTCCACCCATCCCCAAAGGCAGACACGAGGTGTCCATGAATTATGAACTCTGTGTTGTCCACACCACCCGTCCTCACTGCCTTTTCATCCAAGGGCCCACAAGGGCCCTGGAGCTGCAGTGGGAAATGGGCCTGCCCAGAGTCACCCCGACCTTGGAATCCTGCTGCCATGGGAAAAAGCCAAACCTACTGGTTTAGGAACTCTGCTACTGAAAGGAATTTCCATCCCTGAAATCTCAAAATCCTCATTAGTCAGGTGATACTTAAACAAATCCAATACCTAAATGGCAGTATATGAGAGTTTAAGTAAAATACAAAAATATAGACTTGCCACTTGCACTGGGTCATCAAGAGCCTATTTCCCCCATGTACACATCCAGCTGGAAAATGAATTGAGTACTTAACTCCTGCGGTTCTTACAGCCGACTTTGTTGGCTTATCTAAGTAAAAACCCGTGGAAGGAGACTCCCACCCGCCTGGTTTGAGGCACTGTTTAGCACTGGCTTCCTGCTTGTCCCAGAACTTCAGGCTCTCTAAGGGCTCAACCTGGACAAGTTAATCTAGTTTTTCCTTCCTTATGGACAATATTGCTGGAAAATAATTCCCTTTACTTTGGAATATTCCGGTTAAGGAAATTTTTTCTCAGCCACTATCTTCCATCCCGGCTGGCCCAGGTGCTACCTTTGTCAAAAGGGCTCGTCACCCAGTACTCACTATTGTATAGATCATATCTGTACAGTCTCTGTACAAAAAGACTGTAAAGTCCTCACCCACATGGGTATCTCTGTACAGTCCTCACCCACGTGGGTATCTCTGTACAGTCCTC
>NW_016107426.1:3943136-3962966 GCF_001604975.1 Cebus imitator | reverse complement strand
AGTCCTCACCCACGTGGGTCTCTGTACAGTCCTCACCCACGTGGGTCTCTGTTCAGCTTCTCTGAAGACAATTACATACCATGAATACACTGATCTTTTTTTTTTTTTAAGTAGTGTGTGTAGGAAACATCCACAATGCTAGTATTATGGGAGAGGGAGAATGTAACCAAAGTATTTGGAATTGACTGAAACAATGATTTCAAATACAGTAATGATGGAAGAATTTCTCCATATCCTGCAAATAATGAATTGCCTTCGAGCACAAGGGGGTGCTCGAAAAGACACAGGTGGGATGGGGCCTCGTGGACTCAGGAAGACCACAGGTCCTCACTAGATCCACCATATGCAGACAAACAATCATATGAAACTCCAGGACAGGCAGTGAGTATTCTTTGAAAACAAAATCACATTATCACTTTCACATTGTGAAAGAAGGAATTTTAAAAGCCACTAAAACCACAATTTCTACATGGACAAAGGGCCCATCCTTGAGAAGATGAAGTTACTACGTGCTATAGATCTTCTTTTCATCCCTCTAAGCACCTACATATTTATCAAGCATTTTTTCTCCCTCGTCCTGACACATATATCGCAGAAAAGCCCCAACCAAAAATGACTGGACTCACATGGCATTTCTATTGTAAATTATTTGAATCCTTTTGAGTCTACCATTGCTGAACTTATAGTTAAAAATACTGATCAAAGAAGCAAAGGACAGTTACTGGATACATGGGGCCAGAGACTACAGACAGGAACTCAGATGAGATCTTCAGACAGATCCTCAAATCAAAGATAGATTACAGACAATGTCATCTTTATAACTAATAGACAAATAATCCCAGGATGACACATGGAAACTGTTTGTACTAAGAGGGTCTATCACAATAAAATAAAAGTCATCAGTTTAAGGATTTCTTATGACTTTCACTTTTAAATTTGGTTTATATTATGTGATGTTTGCTGGAAAGTAAGCCATGGGGCAAGAACTTTGTCTATTTTGTTGGATGATATGCTTCCTATGTGCTACACACCGCATATTTTTAACGTACATTTACATGAAATATACATGTATGTTTATGTATATTTATTATGTATTTAGGAAAAACTGATATTAGAAGTAAAAAAATCACAGAAAACTACTGCTCAGTCTTGTGAGGGTTTATCTAAGAAATGAGGTATTCAGTAAATCTTTATATTAAAAAAACATAAATATCCATATAACTTAAATAGAAACAAAAGAAATATTCAAAGGATCAGCTGTTAGCTAGATATTTATTGTTAAAATGTAAACTGCATGTATTCACTGAGAGAAATAAAAAAGAAATTAAGCAAGATGAAACAGATGCACATAAGTTACATGTAAATTTGCTCATAAAAATTATCCCATTGTTCTATTACAATAAGCAATTATAACCATCCATGGGCACATATGGTCTTCAAAATGCATTCTACAAATGAATTCTTAAAGGCACATGGTAAAACTAGTCAAGATTCCACATCATGTAGCTTTACCAAATAATTTCCTCCTTATCTCACTAACTTTGCAGTTCAGTCCCTAGAAATCTCAAACTTTAGGATGCATCAGAATCACCTAGAAAGCTTATTAAAAGAGTGTCATAGCCACAATGCCACAGATATGATTGAGAAGATCTTGGTTGAGGATAAAGAACTTGCATTTGTAATAAGTTCCCAGGTAATCCCAATGCTGCTGGTCCAGCAACCACACTTTGGGAACCACCGTCCTAGAATATTTATTTATTTTTCAACACGTTCATTTTCAAAATCTCAGTGCCCACTAAATCATCCTTGGACCTATGTATTTCATTATATGAATATAAGGTCACAAGTGAAAGAGGCTAAAATCAGCTTATTCATATATGCTTTGGGTAAAACTGATCTTCCAAAAGCATCTTTTGCTAAAATAAATTCTTCAAAGAAATTAATTTCTATCTTTTTAAAAGCATATTTGAATTAAGATAAATTCCTTCTAACATATGGTACATTATATTGAGTTTTGAGATCTTTCAAATGCTTACTCTGTGTCTTTTTGAAGTCATGTAATCTTAATACAGCTCAACACTTTCACCTTAAGATGTCAGAGGAAATTTTATTATAGAACATCAGCTACTCTAAAAAAATTGTAGAACAAACTGACCTTGACTTCTTCATGGAGAACCTTCATGTAATTTGTCAGTTTCTTCAAAGCATAATAATTGGGTAGAGTAAAGAGAAGATGTCAGTCTTTAAATCAAAATAAAATGAAGCAGTAATATGTTAAACACATCCAGAATAAAACTAGTGATTTACAGGAGCTGTGAATTAATCATAAGCTTAATAAAATCATTTTTAAATAGTAAAGAGTTATTTTAAACAGTAAAAACTTAATATTGAAGGCTCTCCCTTTCTTCTGAAGTATGTAACACATATGCATGGCAACTATAATACAGAATTTCTTCTGTCCCAACTCACTGCAAGGTCTGTCCTGAGGAGTTATCTTATGTTGGTGCCTTCTAGGAACTACCTAGATGAAAGTTATCATGCTAATCTTTGTCCCTCACAGTAAGATACCCCTAAACTCTTTGTAGCTCCCATTCCCATGGGCTGACAACTCTTACACTATGATGATTGTTCATTGTTATACTCTAAATGTTGGTGTCTTCCCCAAATTCGTATGTCAGAACCTAATATCCAATGTGACAGTATTAAAACTTGGAGCCTTTGGTGGGTATCAGGTCATAAGGGCTCCACCTTTGCAACTTTTGTTACATGGAAATCAAGCAAGAAGTGCCATGTTTAAAGCAGAGAGCAAGCCCTTGTTAGACAAAGAATGTGCTAATGCCTTTATCTTGGACTTCTCAATCTCCAGTCATTTTAGCAATAAATTTCTGTTCTTATATAAATTACCCAGTCTAAGATTCTTTATTATAGCATCCCCAAATGGATGAAGGCACTTCAATGCATCTGTTTATTTCTCTACAGAATCTTCTGAACCACCAGGTATCCCTGAATTTCCTGAGTTACTTTAACAATTCTCAAGACAATATTCATCTCTAGAATTGCCTTTTATCTATACTAACTGAGAAACTGCATCAACCATTTATAAGCAAAGTTCCAATATACACATTCACCACTCAAATGTTTATTTAACTATTAGCAGAAAGTTGGAAAGAAAACAAGAAGCCAAAAATAGCTGCATTTTTCGAATTATCTTTGTGATTAAATTGGCCAGTAAGGCATTTGATCAATTACTTAGAGTAGTTGCTTCAAAAGCATTTATTGATTTGGTCTATTATACATACTTAGCAAGTTTCTAATTTATCAAAAATTAGAATTTCTAATTTCTAATAGGCATGCTGTCTAAAAAAATTTATTTAAAACATCTTTGAATAATTCTAAAAAAAAAGCCAGTTTAAATGTACGGACTACATAATCCAGTGGTTCTCAATTTTGACTGCATATAGGAATTACCTGTGAAGCTTTAAAAAAACTGATGCCTGTGCCCCACCCCCAGAGATTTGGACACAAATGGTCTATGAGTGGTGTAAATGTGATTCTGATGTGCAGTCAGAACCACGGACTTAGTTGAAAGTGTTTACGGATGAATTGGAAACTTCTATTTTCCTTAAATACCAAAATGAATAATTCTTTGTTTCCTAATAATTTCTATAATTGGATTAAATGGTATTATAAATAGGGTAATCATATAATTTATTCCCCATATCAAGACACTTCTGAAAGTGAAAGAGGTCACTATTCATGATTGGCCCAGGACAACAGGGATAAACTAGGGCTGTCCTGGGCAAAATACAGAGCCAGATAGCCACTCTACTTATAAATGTTGTTGTTTTTATGTGGGATTTTTAAAAACTGTACAGTTATAAATGCCAAAAGATTTTAAGGTTTTTGATGACAGAAGACAGCTCAAATAACTCTTGAAAGGTTAATATGTAGATTCCTGATCTACTAGATAAATGCCTATTTACTTAGGATCATGTGTAAAGAGGAGATTTTTGGACTAAATTAAGATTTGCCGGGAGAGCAAACTAAAATAGTAGAGATAATATTTTAAATATCATTATTTTTCAGTGCCAACCCCATTTCAGTGGATAATCACATGCAATAATGCTGACTCTTAAAAATGGTAGATTAAAATACTTCATTTCTGTTTTTAATTAAAATTGAGAAAGTAGGAACTAATAATATAATGCATGTCAGAGCTGCATGCGTGCAGCATCAAAGATAAGAAGGGGATTGCAATGAGGGCTTGCTTCTTGAGTTCCTTGAAAATTCCCAATGAAAGAAAAGAGAATGGAAGCTCGTGGCTACCACACTGGCACATTTTGACATGTGAGGCAGCTCTTTTGTTGGCTGAGGTGCCTAAAGCCATTGCTTAGATACTCTAATCACTCAAGGTCACCAGCAGCACTGTCCATGTGCACCTGGTCTGAGAGTCTCTGCTTCCTCTATGGGGTCTGATGGATACAAGAAGTTTGGGATGTTTTTAGTGGTAATTTCTAGTATCAGATCTTACTGCCAGCTAGGCTTGAAGACAGAAAAGAAACCAGAGCAAGATGATAGGAAAATGTCCCATTTTGCATGAAGACTTAAATGAAAGGATCACAGATGCCCGAACAATAACAACAACAAAAATCAGGATGCAATATATTGCTTTATAAATAAATCCCACCAGATTTTCAGATAAGGTCGATTTACTGTCTCCCCCATGCCCTTCCTGAATTAATGAAGTCCTCAGAGTACAGTGAATATAATAGTCTGTTTCTTTATTTTACAAAAAAAGTGACATGAGGATTATCAAGATGGCCCTCTCTGCACAGATTATGAATGTCTTTAACTCAGTGCAAATCTGAATTTATAAGGCCTTTACCTAGTTGCATCAGAACTGATTGTATTTACTAGTCATCCTATCTTGTGACTGCAATCATTAAACTGAATTCCATGGAAGAGTTTATCCATAGCCAGAAATTGGAATAACAGATTTTAAAGAATTTAGATGACAAAGAATAGCTTAAACTTTTAAAACAAACAAACAAATAACCAGAAAAACCCCTCATACAGTAAGGAATTGTTATTTGCACCCCAGCGCTATAGAGACCTTAAGCCCTTAAAGAAGCATTCCCAAAAATGCACAGTTTATATCACCAGATACTTGAAATATTTATTAGTGTTTACTCAGAACGACAGCTTCCTAATCAAATGTTTCTGTAATGCTGAATTAACAAAGTTAAATGGATTTTATAACAGCAGCCTCTAAAACACACAGTGAATTCCAAGTGAGATACAGGTTGCATGTTTTCACGAGATTATGAGGTCGTGGAGTCCTTTTTTTGTTAGGGAAGTCCATGAAACTAGCAGTCTAGAATATGCTATAAGACTTTCTGCATCATGGTCAACAATTACAAGCACCTTTCCTTAACTTTCCTGGTACATCTTAAACCAGCTACTTTTTGTCCAAACTTTGTGGAAATTGAGATTATTAGCTACCAATCTAGAGGTCTAAAGTCGGGTAACTATCCTTGAAGAATTAAAGTAAAAAATAGATTTTGAAAGACAAAATTGAGTCATCACCAGCAAACTTTTCAAAATAGAAATACTGAAAGGTATTCTTTAGGCTAAAAAAGGTCCCAGACCGAAGTGCAGAGGTTCAAAACCTAAATTATAACAATGAAAATGGTAAGTTGAAAGAAGGCTTAATGGAGTTAAAATATACTACGATACTTGCATTGTCAAGAAAGGGATAAAAGCAGAATTTATATTAGACTTTAGTAAATCAAAGCCGCATGTTATAATACCTACATTTAACAGTAAAAGGAGAGTTAAAGTGTGTATAACTACTAATATAATAAAGGTAAAAATAATTTAAAATACTCAATACAAAAAGAGGCACCAAAAAAGTTAGAAAAAGCTTAGTATACATGGTACAAATAGAAAACACATAGTAAGAAACCTAATTAGACCTCTAACTATAATAAATGCCATGGCCAGGCACAGTGGCTCACACCTGTAATCCCAGCACTTTGGGAGGCTGAGTTGGGCGAATCATGAGGTCAAGAGATCCAGACCATCCTGGCCAATGTGCTTAAATCCATCCCTACTAAAAACACAAAAATTAGCCAGCTGTGGTGGTGCATGCTTGTAGTCCCAGCTACTCGGAAGGCTGAGGCAGGAGAATCTCTTGAACCCAGGAGGTGGAGTTTACAGTGAGCCAAGACCATGCCATTGCACTCCAGCCTGGTGACAGAACAAGACTCTGTCTCAAAAAAAAAAAAAAGAAACAAATGTCACAGCAGACTTCCAAAAACACGCAAATATATGCTGTTATGTTTTGAATATATGTGTTCCTCCAAATTCATATGTTGAAATGTAAGATCCAATGTGATACTATTAAGAGGTGAGGCTTTTAGAGTGTGATTAACTCATGAATGGGATTGGTATCCATATAAAGGGACTTGAGAAAACCAGGTGACCCCTTTTGCCTTTCTAACTCTGTCACATAAGGACACACCATTTGCCACTTCCACTATGTGCTTTCTTGGAAGCAGAAAGCAGCCCTAACCAGATAATAAACCTACTGGTGCCTTAATCTTGGACTTTCCAGCCTCCAGTATTGTAAGAAAATAAATTTCTGCTCTTTATAAGTTGCCCAATATGAGATATTTTGTTATAGAAGCAGAAATGGAAGAAAACATAAACTACTTACAAAGGCACATCTTAAACATAAAAATATAGAAACAATGAAAGTACAAGTATGAAAAAATAAATGCCATGCAAATGTGAGCCAAAAATGAATACATATAAGACATACATATATGTGTATATACATATATATATATATTATACATATATGTGTGTATATATATATATATATATTATACATATATGTGTGTATATATATATATATATATATATATCTCCACAAATCTGTCAGTTAAGTAGACTTTAAGAGAAAAAGTCATTACTGGAGATAAAGAGACATATTTTAAATTATAAAGTTTTAATTCACCAGGAAGACTGAACAATTGAACATTTGTATAAACTTAACAACCTAGCTTAAATATGTATAAAGAATTGAAAAGAGAAGTGGAAAAGCCCACAATCATAGTGAGAGATTTTAACACACCTCTATCAATAGTTGATAGAACAAGCAGACATTAAATTGGAAGGAATATAAGGAATATGAAGGATTTGAAAAATACAATTAACAATCTTGACCTAATAAATTATCAAACAAGAATCTCAAAGTCAAATGCACAGTTTTTTATTGAGATGAAGAGAGATGCATTATTTTAAGTTCCTTCCTAAGATGATAGAATGTTGGATTTTGAAAGAACATGAGAGATTACTACTCAGCGTGACAAATAAAGAAAAACTGACACCTGAAGAGGTTGAAAAACTGGTCAAGATCAAGGCTGTATATGTGGAAGGAAGGCTGGGAAAACAATTCAAGTCTATTTCAACTGCAGAGCATTTTCCATTTCTCTAGGCTACTTCCCCACTCCTACCTGCTTTTTGTTGTTATGGTTGGAAAATTTTTTTAACCAAAAAATACTGAAAGTAGAGTTGTGAAACCTGTATTTCGACTTGCTCTTAAGAACAAAGTCTCATTTTCATAAAGTGTCACTGTCTTTAAACCTCTCTTACACAGCACTCCTGCCAGTAATTACTATTACTAACAAATTAACTCTACCATTTACCTTCCAAATTCAGTTTTTGAAAGACAGTATACCATAATTTTAAGTAGATAAAGAGATACTTAGAGGAAAGTACCAGCTATCCAGTAAACATATATTATCTTTTATATTCAGGGCCTCTGAGTTTCCAAATTGCCCTAAGGAAACTGGTGACAATGAATGCTGTCTGTGGAGAAAATCTGCAATAAGAAACAATTCCATTTCAGTTCTCCAGAGAGTTTTATTTTCATTTTGTCTATTACCTGGTAACCAGGAAAGCATATCACAGAGACACTGTAGGAAAAACAAACGTAAAATATATACTTCAAAACACATTGGTACAAGCGATGGCCCTTTCAATAACCATCATTCTTAGACTCTTTTCTCTTTAGCAAATTTTAAGTTTTGTAACTATGTACCTAATAAAAAGGGTTTTTCTTATAGTCGAGTACTCCATAGGGGAGTTTATACTGAAGTCATGTACCATAAATGCTTATAAAGTTAATAAGGACCATCCAATATATTCTTCTAGAAGCATCTTAACACTAATCCTTTTGTGTAAAACAAACAAAGTACTTGTTATGCATAAATATCTCTGGAAGGATTCACAAAAAACTAACAGTGATTAAAGATAATGGTGATTGCTCCTGAGAGGGGAACTTTCAGAGAAAGAGTTTGTAGACAAATATTTTCATTCTCTTTTGTACTGCTTGAATTTTTTTCCTGTTTTAAAAAGGAGTAAAAATAATTAAGGCCATAACTATTTACCATCATATTTTGAGTGAAAAAAAACCCAAAATTTATACTGAGAAAATCCAACAGACTCTGCCCAAAAGCTCTTAGATCTGATAAACAACTTCCACAAGGTTTCAGGATACAAAATCAATATAGAAAAATCAGTAGCACTTCAATGCACCAACATCATCCAAGCTGAGAGTCACATCAAGAACACAATCTCATTCACAATAGCTACAAAAAGATTAAAATACCTAGGAAGATAGCTAACAGAGAGGTAAAAGAGCTCTACAATAAGAATTACAAACACTGCTCAAAGAAATCACAGATGACACAAACAAATGAAAAAACATTCCATGCTCATGGACAGAAATAATCAATACTGTTAAAATGACCATATTTCCCAAAGCAATCTATAGATTCAATGCTGTTTCTATCAAACTACCAATGACATTTTTCACAGAATTAGAAAATACTATTTTAAAATTTATACGGAACCAAAAAAGAGCCTAAATACCCAAGGCAATCCTAAGTAGAAAGAACAAAGCTAGAGGCATTACATCACCCAACCTCAAACTAACTACAAAACCACAGTAACCAAAACAGCATGTTACTGGCACAAAAATAGACACATAGACCAATGGAACAGAATAGAGAGCCCAGAAACAATGCTGCACTCTTACAACCATCTGAACTTCAACAATGTTGACAAAAATAAGCAATGGGGAAAGATTTCCTTTTCAATAAATTGTGCTGGGATAACTGGCTAGCCACATGCAGAAGATTGAAACTGGACTCTTTCCTTACACCATACATAAAAATCAACTTAAGATGGGTTAAAGGCTCGAATGTACAACCTAAAACTATAAAATCCCTGGAACATAACCTATACCATTCTGGACATAGGTGCTGGCAAAAATTTCATGTAGAAGACAATAAAAGCAATTACAACAAAAACAAAACTAACAAATGAAACCTAATTAAATGAAAGTGCTTCTGCACAGCAAAAGAAACTATCAACAGAGTAAACAGACAGAATGAAAGAAATCTCTCTCACAGGGGAGAAATATCTCTCACAGAATGGGATAGAATATTTGCACATATGCATCTGGCAAAGGTCTAATATCCAGAATCTATAAGGAAGGCAAACAAATTAACAAACAAACAAAAAAAAAAACACCATTAAAAAGTGGGCAAATGACATGACAGACATTTTTCAAAAGAAGACAGACATGCAGCCAACAGGCATATGAAAAAATGTTCAACGTCACTAATTATCAGAGAAATAAAAATCAAAACCATAATGAGATACCATCTCAAACCAGTCAGGATAGCTTTATTAAGAAGTCAAAAAATAACAGATGCTCGTGAGGTTGTGCAAAAAAGGGAATGCTCATATGCAGCTGATGGGAATGCAAAGTAGTTCAGCCACTGTGGAAAGCAGTTTGGCAATTTCTCAAAGAATTTAAAATACAACTACCATTCAATCCAGCAATCCCATTATTGGATATATATCCAAAGAAATATAGATCATTTTACCATAAAGAACATACACCTGTACGTTCATCACCACACTATTCACAATAGCAAAGACATAAAATCAACATAGATGTTCATCAATGGTAGACTGGGTAAAGAAAATGTGGTGCATATATGCCATGGAATACTACACAGCTATAAAAAAGAATGAGATCATGTCCTTTGCAGCAACATGGATGGAGCTGGAGGCCATTATTCTAAGCAAACTAATGCAGGAACAGAAGACTAACTGTTGCTTATAAGTGGGATCTAAAATTAAGTATTCAGACACCACGGCCTGCTTAATAGTGAAGGGTGAGAGGGGGATGAGGATCAAAAAACTACTTATCAGGTACTATGTTTATTACCCTGGTGATAAAATAATCTGTACACCAAATCCCCATAACACACAATTTACCTATGTAACAAACCTGTGCATGTACCCCTCAAACTAAATTAAAAGTTAATAAATAAATAAGTAAATGCTAAACTAATATATATCTATCTCTTTACATTTTCCCCTATCTACCCTTTTAAGCACAGATCGCTCCCCCAGACTATATGCATACAGGACCCTATGGTATCCTTATAAGTGTCATGTACTAAACAATTACACCACCAGAGCTATGGTTCATCTCCTAGTAAGTATACCTTGGCACCGAGCCTAGCTTTCCAAAAGCAGAAAAGAAAATCTAGCACTCACCCATTCCTACCTTCTCTTCTCTTCCAGAGCCTCCTTATAGACAATATCTCTTTTCAGATACTCAAAACATAAAATATTAGGAATCACATTCCCTTTCCTATGAAACAGAGTCCCTACCTAACCATCCCCCCTACCATTAAAAGAACTGGCTAAACTCAGGGCCTCCAGGAGTCACTAAGCTACTTCCCTATCGAAGGGGAGGTGCCATCATATTCTCTTAAGGACACTCAAAGTGATTCTGTGGCACCGATAACACTAACGAGGAAAATTTCAGTACTCCTGGATTGGGACCAGCCTCTCCTTTCACACGCTGGAGGTGGAGTTAGTCAGCCAGTTGGAAGACGAGCTGGTGGACAACAAATCTCAATTTAGTGCAGCAAATTAAGCCAAAGCCCCAAGCAGGGAAAGTTAAATTTCTCTTTTTTTCTCCACCCAGAACAGTAGGAGGCATCAACCTAAAAACCTAGGAAAGTGTTACTGCTTAGAATACTCAAACTAAGCCAGTCTGTCACTGGTAACACTGGCAGATTTATTCTCTATCTGTAATATTTTTTGTTGTTTTATTTTTCAGTTGTTTTTGAATTGGGGTAGAGAAGAAATCTGAAATCTACCAAAACCACTAACAGAAATATTATCATGTTAAATGTATATGTTGGTGATAAAACACACTCTGATTTCACAAACATTAACATGCCTCAGATTGAGGGACTTTGAATCAAACAAGCAGCATGTATTCTTATAACCCAATCAGCTCGTACATACTCCTCCTTCAGTTGTGAAATCCCCAATCTTGGCATACTTTGTTATCCCAAATCTAGCCACTCCTGAAAGCACGTTTCGTAACTAGTGATCAGATAGTAGTAGGCCATATTTCAGTGTCTTAAAAAAGAAAAATAATAATCATGCCAACCCATAAAAAAATCCTCACTAATCATATCAAATATCAGTAAAACATTCTTAAATGGCTATGTAATAGCAGGAATTTCTACATAACATAAAACATTTAATACACCAATAGCCTAATAAATGAAGCCCAATAAACTTATTGGTCAGGCCTGTTTGTGAACAGTATATATGGGTAATGGACAGTATCAGGTGAGAATTTCTTCTTCACTGCAAAAACAAATTTTAAGATAAATAATAAAATAATGTATTAAAGATAATAAATTGAAATCTAAGTTAGTATCCCCAGGAACCTGGCAGAAGAAAACATGGGGCTGATGAAAAGATAAATCCTCAGATACCAAAAGCATATTTAGACAGCGGAATCAAAAAGCCATGATCTTATTAAGAAAAAAATCTAAGAGGGAGACACCACTCAGTCACATTCTCTCTGTCTCTCCTTTCTTCCCCCCTTGATTCACTAAAAGAAGATTGTGGAAAGAGATTGGCATCTGTTCAGACTTACCCCAAGCACATTAACTCCTCACAGCATTGTTACAAGATAGGCCTGACTGTCCCTAGTCTGCAAAGAAAACATTGAAACTCAGAAAGAAAGTTACTTGCCCATAAGTCAGGTCTCAATGTAGCCAGTAAATGGCAGAACTGAGATCCATGTCCCGTTTGACCTAAAATCCCTAGTTTTTCCCATTAATTCCACCCTTTTAGTGGCTCAGACGGAAAGTCTTGGAGTCAGCCTCGGCTCTCTCTTCTTCTGACAATTCACATCTGACCGCTCAGCAATTCTGTTGGCTCTACCTCCAAATATATTCAAAATCTACCCAGTCCCAGGACTCCTCTGTGACCATTCTGTCTAAGCTCGATCATGCCCTCTTCCCGGGATGACTGCCAGGCAGCCCAGTGTCCCTGCTCCTGCCCTTAACCCCTAGTCTGTTTTTAACACATCAGAGTGACCCTAATCTACCTAAGTCAGGTCATATCTCTCCTCTGCTCAGGGTTCTTCAATGTCCTCCCAGGGTCATGCGCAGAGGCGTATGAGGCCTGTGTTCATGGACGCACATCCCACACACGCTCTGATTCACTGCCTGCCCCTCTCTCTCTCACTGCCCTCCACCACCCAACATGCCAGGCTCCCTCCCCACTGAAGTCACTGCACTAGCTGTTCCCTCTGCCCGGTACCTTCTCCCCTCATCCAGCCACCTGCTTCCTTCCCTCTTCGGGATTGTACTAAAATGTCACTTTCTCGATGAGGTCTTCCCTGAAATCATAGGTCTGCCCACCTCATCCCAGATCCCCTCACTCTGCTTTATTTTCCCATGGCACTTCCACTCTCCAACATTCTGTGGAATGTATTGTGAGTATGGTTTGTGGTCTTTCTCTACCCACTATATTGTAAACTTCATGAAGTAAGGATTTGGGAGGATTTGTTGTTGTTCACCGATAATCAAGAGTCTGGAAAAGCACCTAGCACGTGGCAGGTGCTCAGTAAATACTGATTGTGCATACTGTCTCCAGGCCTTCCACCACCACATCAGTACTTACTTCTTCATCTTTTAAAATAGCTTTGGGTCATATGGCTCTATAAGAAATTTGATGAAAGCTATTGACTCTCTTCCCAGAAAAACACAAATGCATATTCAAACAAGTCCTTGTTTTTTTCAGTAGGCCTGTGAACTTTCTGAAGACCATCATGGTGATCGAAAGCCGCAAGGATACAGACTACATACGTGCCACTGACAGGCCACACAGACACCATGAATGGAGCAACAGTTTCTTTGCAGTGAGTATGCAAAGCACCAGGTGTCCTGTGTTATGGTAAGTGCTAGAGCAGGAGCTTCTAGAACAAGGGCTTATAGACACAGGAGAGCCTGGGAATAAGACCACGCTAGAACCAAAGCAGCAGGTAAGTGGAAAGACCACTTCAGGTTCTTACTCTTTCCTTCTTCTTTGCTACTGTCAGGCCGACCATCCATCCCTTTAGAAGTCTTGCCCTGGACTGCATTAAAGTTAGATTAGGAAGCAGGAGCTGGTCTCCCATTGGTTGGGAAAGCTCCACAAATAGCTTTCAGGTCTTCGATGGTGAGTAGGAAGGACAGTACCAAGGAGAGGAAGTTAGGAAGGTGAGAAAATTCCAGTGGCTTCCCAGCTGGGACAGTCATTCCCAACTGTTCATTCATTCATGTGTGGGTGTGACTACAACAGAGACTTCCTGAACAAAGAGGAAAAACTGTATCTAATGGCTTTTTACTCTTCAGAGAAAAAAAATACCTCTACAAATGTATAATCAAAATTAATCACAATTACAAAGTACTAAGAAATTGAAACATTTTTGTTAGAACACAAAAGATGTTTTAAACAAGATTAATGGTCTCAATTGTCTTTGCAACAATACTTTAAAATAGTAGACCATTGATTGAAAAAATTTTGAACTGAACAGACAGAAATATTTGGTCTCTCATGTCCCATTTGCTTTCTTGAAACAGAAATATCACTCAGGTAAATAATAAAATGAACAGAGATGAGAGGGGGTGAAACGCCATTCCAGTAACTGGAAAGCAAACACAAAATTCAAAACAACCAGCCTCTTTCAAGTACACTACTGCAATAGCTCTCAGAGCAAAATAATGAAACTGAACTGAATAATTGCTTTAAAAATCTGCTTAAAGGGCCAATGTGAAGAGAAGAGGCTGGAAAAAGCCCAGTAATGGGAAGCAAGCAGCAGTGTGAGGGCTCAGGCAGAGTCTGTCAAGTGACAGACGCATGCAGCAAGAATGAGCAGGTTGAAGAATCTGCCAGATTGAAAAAGCCATTGATTTCAGTTGTTAGAATTCCCCAAATACTAAAATGTTGCAGTTAGGGTAGCCAGGTGAATGGTAACAGTATGGATTCTTCTCAGAACCAGATGTGTAAAATTGATGTTGAAAAAAATTCCAGACTGAAGAGAAATAAGCAGTGTGCATTGTTCTGTTTCTGTAAGGAAGTGACTGGCAGCCCTGCCTTCCCTGTTGACAGCAGGCCCTGAACGTAGCTCTCCCCTGCCTGCAGCCCCATAATCAATTTTTTAGAAACAGGAACGCCCGGTCCTGGAGAAGCACCCCATGTTTACATGGGCCTCTCACGTCCATGATCTCATCTAGTCGTGTCACGACCTCAGGGATGTGGTGACAAGGCAAGGTCACTGAGCTCACAGTGACTTCCCTGGATCACACAATGTGAACTGTCAAACTGTCCACCAAAAATAAGTAGGTCAGTGAACTTCATTAATGCCCTATGTCTACAATCTCTTCTTCCAAGCTCCAAATTTAGAGCCCTGGTGAAATCCAGGCAGGGATAGGTCTTCACATTGGCTCCAGGAGTTTCTGAACATGGCAGTCCTTTCTGAAACATACTTTAGAAACCCTGCCCCAGGTTTTAGATGAGTGATCCTCAAAGTGTGGCCTGTGAGCCATCAGCATCAATACCAGCAGGGAACCCATTAGAAACACAAATTCTTGGACCTGCACCCCAAACATACTGGAATGGGAATAGTGAGGTGGTGTCCAGCAATCAGTGTTTTAACAGGCCCTCCAGGTGATGGCAATACTCACTCAAATTGGGAAGTTCTGACCTATGTGATCAAATTTGTCTAGTAGGGAGGAGAGAATTCCTGTGACATGGATGTCAGGTCCCATCAGCACACAGGGAGTTTTATATCAGGTCCTTATTGTCAGAGCAACCTTTGGAAGCAATCATTAACAGTTTTGAGAATCTACCAAAAGGCTATTCTAAGTCAAACCCCACAAAACTAGGTAAATTTGCCACCAAAATACTACCAAGAGATCATTAACAGTGATCAGGACTTGTTTCAAAGAAAAACTAAAGGGTAACAACAGAACAAATCTTGCTAACTTCGAAACAAACCAATGGCAAAACACCAGGCCAATTTATCTGAAAATTTCCTGTTCTCCCACAGCTGAGTACAAGCTTTGAGAGAGCTACTAGAAAAAATGGCTCTGCCTCTGAAATACCAGTGAAGTTATGGCGTCATGGCGGCAACAGCATTTCCACAGTATTGTACTGACTGTGAAGCATTTTCACATTTCATGCTTTGAACTACCACCTGCCAGCCAAGGAAGGTAGGAGGGAAGTTACCGGCCTCACTTATAGATGAAAATATTGAGTCCTATAAAACTTTTTAAAAGCTAAATGATTTGACATTCTGAAAAAGGCAAAACTATGGAGACAGTAAGGAAGACCAGTGGTTGCCAGAATTTGGGGAAGGGAGAGAGGGATGAAGAGGCAGAGCAGAGAGGACTTTTAGGCCAGTGAAATTGCACTGTATACTATACTGCTGGATACATGGCATTACACATTTAACCAAACACACAGAATATACAATACCTAGAGTGAACTCTAATGTCAACTACAGACTTAAGGTGATTATAATGTGTCAGTGTGGGTTGATTAACTGTAGCAAATGTACCACTCTAGTGGAGATGTTGATAGTGGGGGGGCTGTGCATGTGTGGGGCCAGGGAATATATGGGAATCTCTGTATCTTCATCTCAATTTTGCTGTGGAACTAAAGCTGCTTTTTTTTTTTTGTTAAGTCTATTTTTTTTTTAAAAGCTAAATGAATTAACAAGACTTCCCAAATAATAAGAAACTGAGCCAGGATTAGAACCCAGGTTTCAGACTTCAATCCAGACTCCTGTATTGATTCCTGTGACCTATTCTAGAACCTTGCTGCAGGGCATATGACTGGGAGAGTGCCTTGGGGCACTTCTGGGTGAGCAAAGCCCCTCCATCCCTCAACGGCAGAACAAGTGTGTGTGAAAAAGGAGAGGCAATGATCATGGCAGTTTTGTAAAATTCATCCTGACCTGGTTAAAATTTGAATGTTCTTAATTATGTCCATAATTGTACTGTGTCGCATATAATATATATGTCATTCATGTTTAATGCCAGAAATTTACATTATTGTTTGGCATCTTTGGTTGTAGTTTTTCCTTCTCAATTTTGTTTCTGGAGTATAATATTAGACTTAATATCTATTTAGGAAATGTAAGCAACTTGGTGGGAGAGAAGAAATTCTCAGGAGCCTTTCAGAGGCTGGGAGAGTTCAACCTCAAATTCAATATTGGTCTTGGATAATCCTTAGATAAATAAGTACATACTTGAGAACACATAGCCTAGAAATCCTTAAGAGTTCCATGAAACCTTCCATTTATAATTTAGTTTCTGAGTTTCCTGGACAGAAAACCCTCCTATAAAATTAGCCGCTAGGAGTTAGGGTGAAGTGGTAACAAGATCTTACAACAGCTATGCTCCAGACCCTAATTCTCCCAATAACATATTGATATTAGTATAGTTAAAGTGATCTGCTTATTCTATAAATGCATGCTAGAAACTAAAGAAAATCATCTTTGGAAATCATCCAGAAACTCTATAATTTATAATATCAAGAGTAAGGATGAAACCAAAAAAACTAGACAACAGAAACAGACCAGCAGATGATCATTTAATCATTTATTAGATTTATCAGACACAAACTTTAAAATAACTAAGATTGATATGTTTAGGAAAATAAGAGTCAAGGTGAAAATTTTGCCAGAGAACTGATATCTATGACAAAAAATCAAATGCAACTTACAGAACTACAAAAGAATATTAAATTCTTGTCCAACAATTGCATGAGCTTGATAATAAATCTTAAGATAACTGGAACCCCAGCCAACACCTTAATTGCAGCTTTGTGAGAGACCCTGAAGCAAAGGACCCAGCTACACTCTTACCAGAATCGTGACTCACAAAAACTGTGAAATGATAAATGTGTGTTGTTTTTAAGACTCTAAGACGTTAGTCTGTTTTGCAGCAATGATGACTAATTCAATTACATAGAATAGGTGAGTAAAATATATCCTTTAATTAAAAAAATTAAATGATATATTTTAAATAAACACAAATAATTACTTCAAATGCAAATTAAATCAATATTTTATTAAACTGGATTATCGACTAGACTTTTATTTTAAAGACACAGCTATAAGCTGCTTACAAGAGATACGCTTTAAAAATAAACATGTAGAATAGTCGAAAATGAAAGAAAGGAAAAAATATGATACAATTTAAACGCAAGCAAAAAACAAAGCTTTTGTAATCATACGAATGTTTAGATATTTTGGATAATTAAAATTACTTGAGATAATGAGGGAAATTTTATAATGAAAAAGTCACATCACCAGGAAAATATAAAAATTTTAAATTTCTACTCACCTAAAAGCATAACCTCAAAGTGTATTTTTAAAATACAGCAATTTTAAGGAGAAATAGACAAATCCACAATCATAGTTGGAGAGTTTAATGTACCTTATTCAAAAACCAATAAATAAACACAAATCAGTAAGAATACAGAAAATGTCAATAGTGTAATTAAGAAATCTACCCTTATAAGCATATATAGAACATTGATCCTACAAACTGAAGAATATGCATTCTTTTAAAGAGTATGTGGGAAATTTATCATAATTGGCCATATATCATTCCATAAAACACATCTCAATAAAGATCAGAATTTATTTTATTTTCAAGATTTTAAATATTAGAATTCATTTACTTATGTTCTCTTGGCCATATCAGAATTAAGGTAAAAATCAATTACAAAAAATTTAACAGAAAATCTCCAAATGTTGCAAAGTTAAGCACCACACTTAGATAAATAATTGATGGGTCAAATAAATTTCAAAAGAAATTTTAAAATATTTTGAACTGAAATTTTAATAAATCACACAAACAAAGAAAATGAAAAAGCGAAACAATTACTAACTAGCATAGGTGTCAGCAAACTTTTTCTGTAAAAGGTCAGAGAGTAATATTTTAAGTTTTGCAGACCATATAATTTATATCACAACTATTGAGTTCTACTGCTGTAGCTCAAAAGCCACCATAGACAAAAAGTAAGTGAATGAGTCTGTGTTCCAATAAAACTTTATTTGCAAAGAAAAGTGACAGGCCAGATTTGGCCTACTTTACTTACTTGAAGAAAAACTAAGATTTGAATAAAAGAAGAAATGTAATCAGAGCATGCCTTTTAGCTCAGTGGTGAACAGTATTTAGATAGTATTAACATGGTAAACTGTATTGACTTCAGCAATAAATGTAATACAATTACAATAGGAGGAGTGAAGAAGGAAAAAGGGCAAACCCACAACCCTCAAGCAGGAAACAGACAGACTGCCTAACTGAAACAACAAGAGATTGCAACATAAGCACGTGTTTACAAAATACCAGAAAAAAACTTTTATAAGTTTAAAGTGATGGTATTTGGGTAGTGTGCCTGTAAAAAGGCAACAGAGGAGGCCACTGGTGTTGTTTGTTTGTTTGTTTGCTTGTGTTTGTTTTGAGACAGAGTCTGGCTCTGTTGCCCAGGCTGGAGTATAGTGGCATGATCTTGGCTCACTGCAACCTCTACCTCCCAGTTTCCAGTGATTTTCCTGCCTCAGCCTCCCAAGTAGCTGGGATTACAGGCGCCTACCACACTCTGCTAATTTTTGTATTTTTAGTAGAGACAGGGTTTCACCATCTTGGTTTCACCAAGATGGTCTCAATCTCCTGATCTTGTCATCTGCCTGCCTACCTCAGCCTCCCAAAGTGCTGGAATTGCAGGCATGAGCCACCAAGCCTGGCCAAGACTACTGCTTTTTTGTATAAGATCATTAGTAGAACTATTTGAATCTTCAATGTGCATTTGTTACTTAAATTTTACATTACATAAACAAGGGGAGAGAGAGAGGGAGAGAGGGGAGGAGAGAGAGAGAGAGAGAGAGAGAGAGATCATTACAATAAGAGCACCCAAATGAATCAGGGCTCTTTGTATCCATACTCCTTTGCGTTACATTTTCTTCCATCAAGATGTGGAGTCTATTTCTCCACTTGGTTAACCTGGGCTGGCTTCAAGACATGCTTTACTCAACAGAACACTGGGGGAGTTGGAACAGAAGGCACACCACATTTACTCATCCACAGCAATCCTGAAATCCAGCAGAACACATGTTCTCAGGTACTCTGGCTCTGGGGACAGTGAATTTTCCTGGCTTTACATTTTGGCGGTTGTTCCCTCATCCACCATTTCACTCAGCCTTTGGTTCCACCTTCTATGCTCTATGGCTGCACTCCCTGAACCATCCTTCTCTTTCCATTAGAAATGACCCATGCTGGCTGGGCACGGTGGCTCAAGCCTGTAATCCTAGCACTTTGGGAGGCCGAGGCGGGTGGATCACGAGGTCAAGAGATCGAGACCATCCTGGTC
>NW_016107426.1:3933589-3942866 GCF_001604975.1 Cebus imitator | reverse complement strand
AAAAAAAAAAAAAAAGAAATGACCCATGTTGAGCTCAGTTAGAAGCTCAAAAGTTGCTTCTTTCTTAGAAAGAAAAAAAAAAGAGCCATGTACAGTCGCTGACGCCTGTAATCCGAGCACTTCGGGAGGCTGAGGTGGGCAGATCACCTGAGGTTGTGAGTTTGAGACCAGCCTGTTCAACATGGAGAAACCCTGTCTCTACTAAAAATACAAAATTAGCCGGGTGTGGTGGTGCATGCCTGTAATCCCAGCTACTGAGGAGGCTGAGGCTAGAGAATTGCTTGAACCTGGGAGGCAGAGGTTGAGGTGAGCTGAGAACACACCATTGCACTTCAGCCTGAACAACAAGAGCAAAACTCCGTCTCAAAAAAAAAAGAAACGTGTACATCCTCTGATCCATGAATTCTGCTCTTAGGAGTATATACAATAGACCTGCTTATACAATATATCGATATATATGTGTGTATGTGTAGGCACATGTGTGTATTTAAATGCAAATGGCCAAAGCACTAGAAATAATATAAGTCAATCAATGGAGGGTATGGTTTAAATAATTGTAGTGCCCGACACATAACAGAAGCTCAATAAACATTTCTTACTAAATGAATGTCATGTTCATACAAAGAAATACCTTGCAACTTTTTAAAAGAATAAGGCAAATCTGTATGTTCCAACATGAAAAATGACTTTAATATGAAAATGAAAGTAAGGAAGTTCTATGACAGTTTTTTTTGTGTACACACACACACACATGTATGTGTACGTATGAGAGACATACACATACATATATGTGTAAGGGAAAATATATATATAATGTTTTTCTCTTGAGACAGCATACTACACACAACATTCAATATTGATAACAGGGGAACATGTGCCTTGTCTTGGTCTCAGTTCCATTTCTAATCCCTTAACTCCTTCAACGAGGGCCCCAAAGGCTCTGAAATTGAGCTGACAAAAGAAAATTAGAATAGCATTCATATTTTAAGAGATGCATTTGAACTTAAGCTTAAAACTGACGTTATTAATTATTTAATGGACAAATTGGCAGAAACTTAAAAATAAATGGCAAAACTAAGCCTTAAATCTAGTCTCCAGGCAATCACTGACAATGAAAAATGGTGATAGAGTAGTTATGAATTTAAACTCTCAGCCAGCGGAAAAAGATCAGACATTCAAATTAATCTTTTTAGCTCTAGGACATTATTTAATGCATAGTGTTTCAATATTACTCTTTCCATCTAGCTGAGTCTCTAAATAAAGATAAGATCCATTCATTCATCAAATAGAACAGGGTCTGTTACGATGCTAGCTAAAGAGCCTCCTGAGTTTGTCAAACCTACCAGCACAAGTCACCTTCCTCTTCTTTCACTCAATTTTAATTAAGGCAAACTTAACCACAAAGAAACACCTGTTGTTTCTAAAAGGCCTCATAAAATAAAAGGAACAAGAAGACTAAAGGAAAGATTTTTAAAACACCCAAGCTTTTATAATAAAATCAAAAGCACCCCCCTCAGAACAAAAAGAGTAAAAATAAGTATTTAAGTTAAAAGGTCATATTTCTAGCTTAGCTAAAATATGGAATAAGTAACTATAAATAAAAATAATTTATCAAAGACTTTAAAAGGCAAATATTCTTGCACAAAAAATTTTCAGTTCGGGCAAAGGATGGCAGGTATGCTTTTTTTTTTTTTTTTTTTTTATTTTGGGGGGGGTTTCCTTTTTTTTTTTTTTTTTTTTTTTAAATTTTTTTTTTTTTTTTTTTTTTTTTTTTTTTTTTTTTTTTTTTTTTTTTTTTTTTGAGACAGAGTTTACTCTTGTTGCCCAGGCTGGAGTGCAATGGTTCAATCTCGGCTTACTGCAATCTTCACCTCCTGGGTTCAAGTGATTCTTCTGCCTCAGCTTCCCAAGTAGCTTGGATTTCAGGCACCTGCCACCATGTCCAGCTAATTTTTTGTATTTTCAGTAGATACGAGGTTTCACCATGTTGGCCAGGCTGGTCTCGAACTCCTGACCTCAGGTGATCCACTCACCTTGGCCTCCCAAAGTACTGGAATTACAGTCATGAGACACCTTACCTGGCCAGGGGTATGCTTTTTAATACATATTCCAAAAATAATTATTAATATTTAGTCATAAATTTAATTTTTCCGTAAAATTTATATAACATTAAAGAAGAGTTTGACATTTTTGTATTCTTCAAGAAGGTTAAAAGTCCCATTCCAGATTTACTGAACTAGAACCTGTGATGTCTTTCAACAAACTTTTGAGAACCACCACTAGAAAACACCAAATTTAATATACATCACACCAATACTATATATGAATATTTAAAAGAAATCATTTTAATATATAGTCAACATTGGTGTGTCATAGACATTCATTAAAAAGCCAACACACTAGAAATTGTTCCTTTCATTATTTCATAAAATGAATAATATTATTTCACATTTACATGGCCAAAACATTTATTATTCTGGTATTATTGTTTAACAGATACAAACATCAGGCTCAGAAAGGTTAAGAAATTTTCTGAGGATCACGCAACTGGAAAAGAGCATATCGGATATCTTAGTCTGTTCTCAAATTGCTATAAAGAACTACCTGAAACTGGGTAATTTATAAAGAAAAAAGGCTTAATTGGCTCACAGTTCCACAGGTTTTACAGAAAGCATGGCAAAAGTGCCCTCAGGAAACTTAGAATCATGGCAGAAGATGAAAGGGAAACAAGGCACGTATTCACATGGCCAGCAGGAGAGAGAGCAAAAGGGGGAAGAGCTCCACACTTTTAAACAACCAGATCTCATTAGAACTCACTGTCACCACCAGAACAGCAAGGGGGAAATCTGCACCCACGATCCAGTCACCTCCCACCAGGTCCCTCTGCCAACATTGGGGATTACAATCCAACGTTAGATTTGGGTGGGGACAGAGAATCAAACCATATCCATGGACATTCAAACCAACGTATCACATGCCAAGTCCAACACATGTTCCACAGCAACATAGCTTCCATGAAGAGATCCAAGAAGTAAAACCAGGATTCAAGTGAAGGAGCCCTCATGGCAGCCTCCTCTGATACCACTCTGCCTTTCCCACTGGCTGTTATTATATTTGAACATGTTCCTTGTTGCTAATATCTATCTGGAAATTTCATTCCCTCTGTAGATTATGAGTGCATTCATTCATTCATTCATTTGTTCATTCATGCTCTCTTCTTTTTAATTTCCTCAGAATCCTGCCTAATGTTCTGAACAAAGAAAAACAAAATTCACAAATACAAGTGCTCTGGACCACTTCTTTATGAGAATAAGTTGTCATGAAAATTGTGATATGCTTCATCTCTTTACTCCTGGTATAGCAAAGCTCTGGATGTCCCACTCTAAAATCTTGTGAAGATTTTATGTTCTTCTGATAAATAAGACCCAAATTCCCAAACTTGAAGGTTCACCAGAAGTACCTGGGAAGCTCATTAAAAAATCAAAACCTGGACCCCAACTCAGAGCTACTGAAAAGGAACTTCCAGGGTCCCTGAAACAGAGTTTGTCAATCACTGCTATAAGACACCAGTACAAGTACGCAAAACAACTTTTATACCAAGCTGTCCATTCTTAAGACTTTGTTTATGTGTTTAAACTGAGAGATGAACACAATTTAAAGGAATCCAAACACATCTGTGTAGCTGCAGGCATCCTGTCTTTGATGAGAACGAGGCAGAAAACAGTTTTAAAGGAGAGAGGTGTGCCCACCTACAAGGTGGGAGAACTCTAGCTGGAGTTGAAATCAGTAGCCCTAGATTCCAGAGTCAGCTCTGCCCCTGTGTAAGTCATAGACTAGCACAGGCCTCAGTAGGCTTCTGTGACATTACTGTATCTTTCTGACTATTCCTTCTTTATCTCCTTTGAACTTTGTTCCCTCTGTTTGTCCTTAAATGTGGCTGTCCTTCAGATTTCTGTCCTCAGTTATTTTTTGAACTATCTACACTAAATCCTGCCTCATTTCAAGTCCCCATGTCTTGAATGACTTATCTACGTGCTGATATTTCCCAAATCTGTATCTTCACTTACTGTCCTCAGCTGTACTCTGATTTACAAGACCCCAGACTTAGAGAAGTGACACTTTACAGCCTTTCCTCATCATTGACCTATTTCTACCAGCTCAGGTGGAACACTTTTAACTTTGTGTTACTCCTTTTTAGATAAAGACAGATTACCAGCAATAGAAATATGGTCAAGTACATTATAATACTTGTACCTAATGGAACATTACACAGCCATATAAAATGGTAGTTTGAAAAAGTATGCAAAATATGGGAAAATCAAGTATATTGTTACAAAAGAGAATACTAAATTTTATCTCTATTATGATTATGTGGGAGACCAGAACATGCCATCCCAAAATATGCCTCTTTGGCTTAAGGATTGTTTTGAACAAAAGGTAACTGAGAGAGCAGGAAAGCTCTCTGCCTTCTAATGGCCTAAAAGCAGAATATAAATTTGGAAAGATAAGAGTATCCCTCCTCCCTTCTCTACCAGGGAGGACAAAGGTCAACCACTGAAGACAATTTTAGACCCTTATTGGCCTGGATATGGCATCAGATGACTCTACGTGAACAAGCTTTACCAACTAGCCCTTATCTGCCATTAATTTGTCTTCTCACAAGTTGCTGTCCCTACAGACATAATTCTTTTCCTTTGTTCTGTCACTACTATAAAAATTTACTATTCTTTGCTGAAGATGCTATAGAAGCTAGAATTCAAAACTACCTCTTTGAGAATTACTCAGCCATTAGGTATCTTCCCCATAAGTATGAAATATATTAGTAAACTTCTGTTTGTTTTTCTGTAATCTGTCTTTTATCATAGGGATTCATTCCAACTAAGAACTCATGAGGGTTGAGGAAAAAGTAACTTTTCCTCCTCTTCCACTGTAATGTAAAAAGGTCAAAAGTATTTGGACCAGAACCGGAAGGGAATATAGAAAATGACAGTTTATTGTTATTTAGATTTCTGAGTGGTTCTTTCACATTAAGAGATTTCCATTATTATTTTATAGTTTATGCAAATATATAGTTTATATATGATCATCTTAATTTGTATCATTATTCTAATCTTAATAAGTTTGTGGGAATAAATAATAATATAGCAGCTGCTCTCTAATTTTGTAAACAGTAAGACGCTGTAAAGCAACCCAGGCTGTTCTTGAAATATGTTTGTTATATCAACACATGATGGAAATAACAACCACATCCATCTGCTCATGTCTCAGAACTTTACCAGGAGTCTCCCCGTGTCCTATACCACTATATGATTATGCTTAAGAAATAAATGGGATCATTACAACTACTTTAAAGATGAGGAAACTGAGGAACAGAAGGATTTTAAAACTTCATCAAAGGCCGGTCACAAGTCAGAATGAATTTTCAACTCATTGATATTTACTTAACTAACGATCAGAATACATTTCAAATTTCCTTATTAACTGTTCTTAGCTGTTAATACACAGCATAATTTGTCTGGGTAAAGGAAATATTATGAAGGGGAGCAGGGCCAAGATGGTCTACTTGAAGGCCGGGCGCGGTGGCTCAAGCTTGTAATCCCAGCACTTTGGGAGGCCGAGGCGGGTGGATCACGAGGTCAAGAGATCGAGACCATCCTGGTCAACATGGTGAAACCCCGTCTCTACTAAAAATACAAAAAATTAGCTGGGCATGGTGGTGCGTGCCTGTAATCCCAGCTACTCAGGAGGCTGAGGCAGGAGAATTGCCTGAACCCAGGAGGCGGAGGTTGCGGTGAGCTGAGATCGCGCCATTGCACTCCAGCCTGGGTAACATGAGTGAAACTCCGTCTCAAAAAAAAAAAAAATGGTCTACTTGAAACAATGGCGTTCAGAAGCTCCCATCGAAAAGAACTATAACAAGCATGTGAATCCTTCACCTGCAACCAAGGTATCCAGCTTCTCTCATCAGAACTGACCAGGAGGCTGGTGTGATACACGGAGAGGAAGGAAGAGCAGTGTGGTGCAGCAGCCTACCTGGGAGCCCCATAGACCCTGGGAGCCCCCAACCCCAGCCAAGGGAGCCTGTGAGTGAGCATGCCACCCAGCTGAGAAAACCGTGTTTTTTCTACAGAAATGTGCAACCCATGGAACAGAAGATTCCACTTGCAAACCCATGCCACTGGGGCCTAGCGTCTCAACCCCACAGCTGGGGAGATTCTCAACAGCCTCTCAGCGGGCATCTGCTTAAGCCAACCTAGCTTCCAGGGAGAGCGGCAACCAGCACCACAGCTGTAGCTGCCTGCAGTCTAAGTCCTTTGTGCTCCCTGGGGGAGGGGCAGCAGCCAGCACTGGGACTCACAACTGCCTAACATGCTAAGCTCCCTGGTAGGGGAAGGGCAGCATTCATCTCTATAGCTCCAGACCATTCTTTTCCCCTGCTGGAGCCAGCAGGCTGGATGGCTTGCTCCCAAGATGTGTCCCCCACAACCCAACACACAGCGTGGCAGACTGCAGCCAGAGTGCCTCTTCAGGCCTGACTCTACTCATCCTTCCTCACTGGACAGGGCTTCCCTGCAGGAACTCCAGTAACTCCAGCCAGAGGCTCGGGGCCAGAGCCCAGATCTCCCTGGGCCTGAGCCCCTAGACAGAGGGATGGCCGCAGTCTCTGTGGACCAGCAGACTTGGCCCGTCCTCCTGGCAGTACTGAGGAATCCGGGCAGCCCAGACAAGAGGGTTTCCCCCAGTGAAGCACACCCCCTCCACCAAGGGGCTGTCACAGTGCTTTGTTAAATGGATTCTGTTCCCCATGCCACCCAACTGGGTGAGACCCTCCAACAGGGGTTTTCAGACACCCTATACAAAAACAATCCTGCTGATATCAGATTGGTACCCCTCAAGGTCAGAGTCCCAGAAGAAGGAGCAGGCACACGTCTTTGCTGTTCTCCAGCCTCCTTGAGTGACATCTCCAGGCACCAGAGCAAACCAGAAGAATAGAGCCTAAAGTGAACCTCTAGCAAACTGCAGCAGCCCTACAAAAGAGGGACCTGACCACTGAAAGAAAACAAACAGAAACCAACAACAGCATCAACAACAACAAAAAAGCCCCCACAAAAACCCCATCCAAGGGTCAGCAGCCTCACAGATCAAAACTAGACAAACTCATGAAGATGAGAAAGAATCAATGTAAAAATGCCAAAAATCCAAAAAGCCAAAGTGCCTCTTCTCCTCCAAATGACTGCAACATCTCTCCAGCAAGGGTACAGAACTGGACAGAGGATGAGATGGGCAAACTGACAGAAGTAGACTTCAGAAGATTGGTAATAAAAAGCTACACTGAGCTAAAGGAACATGTTCTAACCCAATGCAAAGAAGCCAAGAGCCTTGATAAAAGTTTAGAGGAGCTACTAACTACAATAACCAGTTTAGAGAGGAACATAAATGACTTTATGGAGCTGAAAAACACAGTATGAGAACTCTGTGAAGCATACACAAGAATCAATATCTAAATCAATCAAGCAGAAGAAAGGATATCAGAGTTTGAAGACCACCTTGCTGAAATAAGGCATGCAGACAAGACTAGAGAAAAAAGAATGAAAAGGAATGAACAAAGCCTCCAAGAAATATGGGACTTCATAAAAAGATTGAAACTGCAATTGATTGGAGCATCTGAGTGAGAAGGAGAGAATGGAAACAAGATGGAAAACACTCTTCAGGATATTACCCAGGAGAACTTCTTCAGCCTAGCAAGACAGGCCAACATGCAAATTCAGGAAATACAGAGAACACCACTAAGATACTCCATAAGAATTCAACTCCAAGACACATAGTCATCAGATTCTCCAAGATTAAAATGAAGGAAAAAATATTAAGGACAGCCAGAGAGAAAGGCCAGGTAACCTACAAAGGGAAGCCCATCCAACTAACAGCAGACCTCTCAAGCAGAAACTCTATAAGCCAATATTTAACATTCTTAAAGAAAAGAATTTTCAACCCAGACTTTCATATTCTGCCAAACTAAGCTTCATAAGGGAAAAAGAAATAAAATCATTTTTAGACAAATGCTGAGGGATTTCATTACCACCAGGCCTGCCTCACAAGAGCTCATGAAAGATGAACTAGATATGGAAAGGAAAAACTGGTATCAGCAGCTGCAAAGACACACCAAAATATAAAGATCAATGACACTATGAAGAAACTGCATAAACTAGTGTGCAAAATAACCAGATAGAATCATGATGACAGGATCAAATTCACACATAACAATACTAACTTTAAATGTAAGTGAGCTAAATCTCCCAATTAAAAGACACAGACTGGCAAACTGGATACAGAGTCAAGACCCATCAATGTGCTGTATTCAGGTTACCCATTTCACGTGGAAAGGCACACATAGGCTCAGAATAAAGGGATGAAGGAAAATTTACCAAGCAAATAAAAAGCAAAAAAAGCAGGGGTTGCAATCCTAGTCTCTGACAAAACAGACTTTAAATCAACAATGATTTTAAAAAGACAAAGAAAGGCATTATATAATGGTAAAGAGAACAATTCAACAAGAAGAGCTAACTATCTTAAATATATATGCATCTAATATAAGAGCACCCTAATTCATAAAACAAGTTATTAGAGATCTACAAAGAGACTTAGACTCCCACACAATAATAGTGGGAGAATTTAACACTCCCCCCATTAATATTAGGCAGATTAATGAGACAGAAAATTAACAAGGATATTCAGGACTTGAACTCAGCTCTAGATCAAGTGGACCCAATAGACTTCTACAGAACTCTCCACCCCAAATCCACAGAACATACATACTCAGTGCCACATGGCACTTATTCTAAAACTGACCACATATTTGGAAGTTAAACACTCCTCAGCAAATACAAAAGAACTGAAATAATAACAATCTGTCAGACCACAGTGCGATCAAATTAGAACTCAGAATTAAGAAACTCACTCAAAACCACACAATTACATGGAAATTGAACAACCTGTTCCTGAATGACTCTTGGGTAAATAATGAAATTAAGGCAGAAATCAAGAGGTTCTTTGAAAACAATGAGAACAAAGAGACAATGTACCAGGATCTCTGGGACACAGCTAAAGCAGTGTAAAGAGGGAAATTTATAGCACTAAATGCCCACATCAGGAAGCTAGAAGAGCCAGGCATGGCAGCTCAAGCCTGTAATCCCAGTACTTTGGGAGGCTGAGGTGGGCGGATCATGAGGTCAGGGGTTCGAGACCAGCCTGACCAACATGGTGAAACCCCATCTCTACT
>NW_016107426.1:3930702-3933324 GCF_001604975.1 Cebus imitator | reverse complement strand
AAAGAAAGAAAGAAAAAAAGATAGATAGAAAGATCTCAAATTGACAGCTTAACATCACAAAACAGCTAGAGAGGCAAGAATGAACTAATCAAAAGCTAGCAGAAGACAAAAAAATAACTAAGATCAGAGCCAAATTGAAGGAGATAGAGACATAAACCCCCACTCACCCCAAAAAAATCAATGAATCCAGGAGCTGGTTTTTTGAAAAAAATTAACAAAATAGACAGCTAGATAGACTAATAAAAAAGAAAAGACAGAAGAATCAAATAGACACAATACAAAATGATGAAGGGAGTATCACCAGTGACCCCACAGAAATACAAACAACTATTAGATAATACTATAAACACCTCTATGCAAATAAACCAGAAAATTTAGAGGAAATGGATAAATTCCCGGACACATACATCCTCCTAAGACTAAACCAGGAAGAAGTCAAATCCCATAATAGGCTGATAACAAGTTCTGAAATTGAGGCAGTAATTAATAGCCTACCAATCAAGAAAAGCCCACGACCAGATGGATTCACAGCTGAATTCCACCAGAGGTACAAAGAGGAGCTGGTACCATTCATTCTGAAACTATTCCAAACAATTTAAAAGGAGGGACTCCTCCCTAACTCATTTTGTGAAGCCAGCATCATCCTCATACCAAAACCAGGAAGAGAAACAACAAAAAAAAGAAAACTTCAGACTAATATCCTTGATGAATATCAAAGTGAAAATCCTCAATAAAATACTGGCAAACTGAATCCAGCAGCACATCAAAAAACTTAACCACCACGATCAATTCATCTTCATCCCTAGGATGCAAGGCTGGTTCAACATAATGCAATCAGTCACATAAGCAGAACCAAAGACATATATAATCCATCACATAAACAGAACCAAAGACAAAAACCATGTGATTAACTCAATAGATGCAGAAAAGGCCTTTGATAAAATTCAACATCCCTTCATGTTAAAAACTCTCAATAAACTAGGTATTGATCAAACATATCTCAAAATAATAGCTATTTATTACAAACCCACAGTTCTTACTGAACTGGTAAAAGCTGGAAGCATTCCCTTTGAAAACCAGTACAAGACAAAGATGCCCTCTCTCACCACTCCTATTCAATATACTACTGGAAGTTCTGGCCAGGGCAATCAGGCAAAAGAAAGAAATAAAGGGTATTCAATTAGGAATCGAGGAAGTCAAATCATCTCTTTTGCAGTTACATGATTTAATAATTAGAAAGCCCCATCGTGTCAGTCCAAAAACTCCTTAAACTGATAATCAAGTTCAGCAAAGTCTCAGGATACAAAATCAATGTACAAAAATCACAAGCATTCTCTTACACCAATAATAGATAAGCAGAGAGCCAAATCATAAATAAACTCCCATTCACAATTGCTACAAAGAGAATAACATACCTAGAAATATAGCAAACAAGGGAAGTAAAGAACTTCTTCAAGGAGAACTACAAACTACTGCTCAAGAGAGGACACAAACAAATGGAAAAACATTCCATCCTCATGGATAGGAAGAATCAGTATCATGAAAATGGCCATATTGCCCAAAGTACTTTATAGTTTAAATGCTACTCCCATCAAATTACCATTGATATTCTTCACAGGTTTAGAAAAAACTACTTTAAATGTCATGTGGAATCAAAGAAGACCTTGTATAGCCAAGACAATCCTAAGCAAAAAGAATAAAGCTGGAAGTATTACACTACCCAACTCCAAAATATACTACAAGGCTAAAGTAACCAAAGGAGCATGGTACTGGTACCAAAACAGATATATAGACCAATGGAACAGAAGAGACCTCAGAAATAACGCCATACATCTACAACCATCTGTGGTTGTATAGATGTTGTAACACTACAACATCTGCAACCAACTTTGACAAACCTGACAAAAACAAGCAATGGGAAAAAAATCTCCTATTCAATAAATGGTGCTGGGAAAACTGGCTAGCCATATGCAGAAAACTGAAACTGGACCCTTTCCTTACACCTTACGCAAAAATTAACTTAAGATGGATTAAAGAATTAAATGTGAAACCCAAAACCATAAAAACCCTAGAAGAAAACCTAGGTAATACCATGGACACTGGCGTGGGCAAAGACTGCATAACAAAAACACCAAAAGCAACTGCAACAAAAGTCAAAATGCGATGTAATTAAACTAAAGAGCTTCTGCACAACAAAGGAAACTATCATCACAGTGAACAGGCAACCTACAGAACAGGAGAAAATTTTTGTAATCTACTCATCTGACAAAGGTCTAGTATCCAAAATTTACAAGGAATATAAACAAATTTACAAAAATAAAAAATAAAAAACTGAGCAAGGATATGAACATACTCTTCTCAAAAGAAGATATTTACAAGACCAACAAACATGAAAAAAAGCTCAACATCACTGATCATTAGAGAAATGTAAATCAAAACCACAATGAGATACCATCTCACACCAGTCAGAATGGCGAGTATTAAAAAGTCCAGAAACGGGCCGGGTGCGGTGGCTCAAGCCTGTAATCCCAGCACTTTGGGAGGCCGAGGTGGGTGGATCACGAGGTCAAGAGATCGAGACCATCCTGGTCAACATGGTGAAACTCCGTCTCTACCAAAAAT
>NW_016107426.1:3927320-3930148 GCF_001604975.1 Cebus imitator | reverse complement strand
GTTGCGGTGAGCCGAGATCGCGCCATTGCACTCCAGCCTGGGTAACAAGAGCGAAACTCCGTCCCAAAAAAAAAAAAAAGCCAAGAAACAATAGATGCTGGCAAGGATGTGGAGAAACAGGACTGCTTTTACACTGTTGGTGGGGAAGTGAACTAGTTCAACCATTGTAGAAGACAGTATGGCGATTCCTCAAGGATCCAGAACCAGAAATACCATTTGGCCCAGCAATCCCATTAATGAGGACATACCCAAAGGAATATAAATCATTCTACTATAAAGACACATGCACATGTATGTTTACTGCAAAACTATTTACAATAGCAAAGACTTAGAACCAATCCAAATGCCCATAAATAATAGACTAGATAAAGAAAATGTGGTACATGTACACCACAGAATACTACACAGTCATAAAAAGGAATGAGATCATGTTCTTTGCTGGGATATGGATGAAGCTGCGAGCTATCATCCTCAGCAAACTAACAAGGAACAGAAAACCAAACACTGCATGTTCTCACTCATAAGTGGCAGTTGAACAATGGAAACACCTGGACACAGGGTGGAGAATAACACACACCAGGGCCTGTTGGGGGTTAGGGGGCAAAGGGAGGAAACTTACAGGATGGGTTAATAGATAAAGCAAACTACCATGGCAAGCATATACCTATGTAACAAATCAGCACATTCTGCACATGCAGCCCAGAACTTAAAGTAAAATTTTAAAAATTAAAGAAAAAAAGAAAATATTATGTTGATTCATCTTACAACATGCTCCTTCTTCCTATTTGCTTAGGAGAGCTTTAGAAATTCTTATACTCATTTATACATGATGGATTACTTTCAAAAACAATATTGTAAATAGAATCTCTGATTTCAGGTACTCAATTTACATGGAAAATAACAAAATTTAAATTAAAGTGCAATTTTACATACCTTCACTTATTTTCCAACTCAACAGACTAACGACCTTTGGTAGGCTAATTCTGATGCTGTTATGACTACAGGTTACTGAGTGTCATAAAATGACAAAAAATAAATAAATTACTAATAAGAATTTGTTCAACATGCTATATCATTGTAAGCCAGAATTCTTCTGAATTACTTGGAGAACTGATTTCATGTTTCAGAGAAATGAAAACCAAAGCAGAAGTAATGCTAATCTACCTTAGAAGCACTGCCATTTAAAAATAACATTATTCTAACCAGTATTCAGCTCATTCTAAGCTTGTCACCTCATGTGTGCTAAACTAGTCAGCCACAAGACTTCCTCTATAAACACACAAGTCATAAGAGCTCTGAAAACTCAGACAGCGATGGGTTTTTTTGGTCATTTCCTAAAGTGTAAGCAGTTACAGACTGGGGAATAAGAGACATTTTATTCTCTTTTGCATTAAGTTGACAGTTTCAAACATCTGTCAATAAACTTATTTTTAGACCCTCCAAACTCCCCTTTTTTTTCCCTTAAGGGCCTAAATCTTGAAAAATTCTGCAGAATGGAATGTTTCTTAACTTGAAGTATTTGGGAATGCTTGGAAATATCATCTACCAATAGTTTATTGAATGATCTACAAATGTGAGCCTCTGATTCCAGCCTCTTCTTGATCAAAGCCACAATAATAAACCTTGTTCTTTTACCCTTTTGTGTGCGGTGTTGTGGGTAGATTTTATTTTACCCTTCAGATGAGAAGCACAAACTGGCAACATTCGGGCTGCAGCGAGGCCACTGACTTGCTTGCTTAGCCCACACAAAATTTACATGAGTTAAATCAACATGAAAATCAGTTTAATTCCCACAAAGCTCAAAATATCAAGTTTCCCTCAAAAATTTGGAATATTTTGGCAACCCTGGGCTTCCATTCCTAGGTAATAATTGGGCTATGGTGGAGGAGTGGTTGTCTCTTTACACAGCAGTGAATCTTCAGATGACCACAGTGCCTGTTAACCTTCTTCCAACACCTATCATGTCCCTGACATCAAGATTCCTATGAAATCCAGCTCACTTTATATAATTATGCCACCTGCCTGGTTTCTGTAGGCATTTGAATTTCTGACTTCTTCTGATAAAAATGTTTTCTGTTTTATTTCATTAGCCCATACTGTACATCTGACAAATTTTGTAGCAGTGAGGAATATAGCAAGTTACAAGTTCCTGACCCCAGACTACTTAAACTCTAGTAGCTGGGGCTGAAATGCACACAGAGAGTGATTATTCAAGGTGCTTAGCATTGAATCACATATAGTGGTTTAAAGCAGGATTCTTCAATAGAATTATAATGCGAGCCAAATATGTGAGCCACATATGTAATTTCAAGTTTTCTAGTAGCCAGATTTGAAAGGTTTTTAAACATGAAATTAATGTAATATGTTTTATATAAACTAAGAACCAACATATTGTCATTTCAACATACAATCAGTGTAAAAAACTACTTATGAGATAGTTACATTCTGTTTTTTGTACTAAGTCTTTGGATTTAATTCTGTAATTTAAACTTACACAACATCTCAATCTGGACCAGCCACATCACAAGTTGTCAAAAGTCACATGTGGCTAGTAGCTGCGCTATTGGACAGGGCAGGCCTAAAGTGACAAGAAGCCAAGTGAGGGCAGCAACTCTTCTGACTAGAGATAGCAAAAAAAGACTTCAAAGTAAAAGTTCCACTGGAGAATAAACAGGATGCTGAGGAGAGATGGGCAGGTTAAGAAGCTGTTACAATGGTAGGAAAGCAAAATAAAAACAAGTGGTGGCCGGATGCAGTGGCTCACGCCTGTAAACCCAGCACTTTGGGAGGCTAAGGCAGGCAGATCACTTGAGGTCAGGAGTTCAAGA
>NW_016107426.1:3918415-3927074 GCF_001604975.1 Cebus imitator | reverse complement strand
AAAAAAAAACACAAGTGTCATACATATTTGTGGAAGGGGTAAGGAGGAGGTTAAGATGGAGAAATTGTTTAAACGAATTTATCAAGGACACTGTTCTGCTAAGGAGGTTAGATTTCATTCTCCACGCAATGGTAAGCCACCAAGACTTTTTGAGCAAGAAAGTGGCTTATCAGATATACATTTAGGATCCATAGTATATGATGCTGGACTAATGTTACTCAAATCAAATTAGTCAGGTCTGACTTCCTGCAAATAGTTACAAGGATGGAACCTCCAGAAGGCTGATACCAGCTCAATACAAAGAATAATTTTCTAAATTGTTAGTATTGCACTACACATGATGTGCTGGCTTAAGAGGTTGTAAATTCGACTTTGGGGATGTAGAAGCAGATGCTAGATAATTACTCATCAGTAATCAGGCAAAGTAGAGAAGCTCTTTTGTCCTCTGCAACATACAGATAGCACCCCTATGCTCAATTCCCTTTGAGCGAGCTGTAACTTCATGCCTTTCAATGCCATTCAAGACAGCATATTGGAATGCAAAGGAGAGAGACGGTGCTATTATTACCAAGATAACCTTGAGTCTGTTCTAATTTATTTTTTAAAAGAAAATAAATCACTCTCAACCTTTGTTGCTTTATTATTAGGGGGGTTAGATGAAGAACATTTTATTCTCCTGGCAGGTGGTATGAGAATTCCTCTTAGTTAGAGAATTGCCTTTGTTGAGAAAATGCTTTAGTAGGCGCACTTGGGGTGGATGAGTCCTGCAGGGCAGGAATGTCACTTAAGGCCAAGGATTCAGGGAAGAGGGTGAAACTACACAGCGTGAGACAGAGAAATTTGTTTGCTCTGAAGAGAGAAGGAGTAGAAGAAAAGAAGCTCAGGGTAGAGGAAGAAGAGGGAGCAACTAATGAAATCAATGAGAGACTGAAGCTCTCAAACATTCAATCAAGTTACAAACTCAGGCAATGGTTGATATGAGTGGATATGGAATGGTAAACTAGCAGAGGCACTGAATTTTGCATCCAGGTTGACAAAACAAAACACTTACAGATGAAAAACATTACAACAGAGAAAGCTGCCAGAAAACAAGCCCTTAGGAATGCAAATAAATTATGGGGAACACTGAAGACTGGGGTTCAAGCCACATTAACTTAGAATTCCAAGGGTCAGGGAGACTCTGTCTGTCTCCTTAGTTATGCTACACTGGTCCCATAACTAGGGGAGCTCCCATCTGTCCAAATAGGAGCTCCCATCTGTCCAAACACACAGGAACATCAGATGACCATGACTAAAGAAATCAGTTTAAAGGGTAGTCAACACTAGACTTCGGATTTGCAGAGACTGCCGTGTGGACCCTCTCAATTCTGACTTAGTATGACAACTGTTTTAAGTGACCACATGTTCTAAATACATCAGTCTTGTTTGACCAGTGCTCTTCTAAGTGAAGTATGATGAGATGGTATGCCAGCAAATCCTCAGGGTTGCAGAAAATAACGCCATACCTCCTCCATTTTATTTGATCGTAAATAATTGAAAACCTGTCGTTTGTTTTTTTTGAGACAGAGTCTCACTCTGTCGCCCAGGCTGGAGTGCAGTGGCATGATCTTAGCTCACTGCAACCTCAAGAGATTCTCCTGCCTCAGCATCCCAAGTAACTGAGACTACAGGTATTCAACACCATGCCCAGCTAATTTTTTTGTATTTTTAGTAGAGATGGGATTTTGCCATGTTGACCAGGCTGATCTCGAACTCCTGATCTCAGGTGATTTGCCTCAGCCTCCCAAAGTGCTGGGATTACAGGCATGAGCCACCACACCTGGCTTGAAAACCTTCTCATTTCTTAAGCATGGATAGTCTTTAATTATTATTAGATTGTTAAAGTAAGCATTTAATTTTGTGATAAAATCTGGAGACTTACAGGGAAACTCAGGAGTAGGTGCTTCACTGTCCATTGCTATAGGGAGACATCAGTGAACATGTTTATGAACGATTCATCCAAACCACGCCAAGAACTTACTAAAACCAAGCTCTGAAGATCAGTGGTCATATCACGGCTATCTTCAAGCTGCCCTTACATTTTGTGCCACAGTTTCCAAGCAGCCTTGGAGACCCATCTGGTAAGCAGCATAAATCAGCTTCATTATAATCATCAAATGGCATTTAAAGGCTCACACAAATGCAAACATCTGTCTACAAGCTTTACATACAATTAGATAAATATAGATGTTACCTGTTGTCTACAGTGTACAGTCTAGACGCTATGACCTAGCTGTGGACTCATATTTACTATAACATACAAACACAGCCCACAGAACCTTGGGGACATAGAGTAAAACAAAGTTCCACATGGACTAAAGTTGTGCTGTTGATTGTATGACCTGCAGACTGGAATGATGAGAGAAGAAAATTAGTCTAGAATCACAACCAAAAGCAAGGGCCCTGGAACCAGAGTCTGTGGTTCTAAAGCCGGGCTCTGCCACTTCTTAGCAGTGTGATTGATCCTGGGCAAATTAATTTAAGTGCTCTGTTTCTCAGTCTCCTGCATGTGAAATGGAGGAACTAATCATTCTGGCTCTGCAGGCTTTTGAGAAAAGTTAAATGAGATGGCTGTAAAGTACTTATCCAAGTGCAGTGTACAGAATAAATGCTCAATAAATGTCCTCTCTCTCAATCTATAATTGAAAAGGTTTGATGACACACACTTGTGGGTCCTAGGCACTAGGCTATGGCCACAGGCTACATACATGAATCAAAGTGCTCTAATTATGTCCTGTAATAAAGGCAGGTTGTGATAAGCACTACAATAGGGGTAATAAAACGCTCTGAGAATATTAACCTGAGGTCATGGACTGGTTTCGTTCATCCTTATATCCAGCATCCAGCACAAAATCAACCCTCAGTAAATGACCGGAGAAGAAACGAACGATTTATAGGCCGGGGCAGGACAGAGCTAGGAAATGCTTCAAAGAGAGGCTTGGTAATGCAGATGGAATTTCAGGAGGGTTTGAGAAAGGAATAAGAGAACGTAAGTTAAAGAGTAAAAAGGAATCAAGGAAATGGGAGAAAACAGGACATGTTTTTAAGCATGGATAGAGCCTTTGATTATTATTAGATTGTTAAAATAAGCATTTAAATGTGTGATAAAATCTGGAGACTCAATGCTGGATATTTAGGCTGTTTCCACCTTTTGCCTACTGTGAATAATGCCACTATGAACGTTGGTATACAAGGCATACAATTATCTGTTTTGTTCCAGCTTTCAATTCTTGGGGTCATACACCCAGGAGTAGAATTTCTAGATCACGGAGAGGTAGGCCTGTTACACATACTACAGTGCTGGTGTCAAAAGAATTTCAAAATATTTACAAAGATTCTCTCTAACCCTATGGAGATTACAGTCTTACCAAGGGTCAAAGTGAAAACCCATTTTCAAGCTACATGTTTAGTAGAAAGCCCCAGACGAGAGAAAGAACCCCACATATTTCCAAGGCCTGGACTTCTGGAGATGATAGGAAGCATGTGCTCACTGAGGAGCTCTCCCACTCCAGCTCTGGCCCACCCAAACGACCTGGCTGCCCTCCAGGCTTCATACTTTCTCTTGCCTCAGCAACTGGAAACAACCACGTCTTTTCTTTTTCCAGATTCCTCAAATGTTCCATCCCTCTCTCTTCTCTCCCACTCTACTTGCCAAACTCCTCTTTGTGGGAAGGACTCAGTTCAGACACAGCCCTTTCTAAAATATCTTCCCTTCCTCTCACGACCAAAACTGGAGGTAAAGACCCACCCACTCTATTTCTTTATCATCCACACTCACCCCCATATTACCCTATATTGCAACTGCCTGCTTATTGGGTACAATCCCCCATCCCACTGTAAGCTCATCATAAGCAGGCACTGTATCTTATTGTTAAATGTTTGATAAATTAACAACCAAGAAGAAAGTTGAAATTCCTTTAAGCTGTAAAGTGTACAGTTGAAACCATACCATATGTGTCATTAACCCAGCTTTAGCTAAGGCTATTTGAAAATTAATGAATAACATATCACTCAGTTCTTCACGTTATCAGTTCAAATACAGCTTCCATTAGCTCACAGGCTAAAAGGTCAAGTATGCCTCATCTTCCCCATTCATACACATAAGGATGTCGATTCCAGCCCCTCAAAGAAGTTTACAGGCATGGTTTCCTTTTAGTATTCTTAAAAAGAGCAATTGAGTTTTCACCTATCAGGTTGCCAGAGAGAGAAAAGTTTAATTAAATACATCATGCCAGGATGTGAGGAAACAGGCAATGTCATACACAATTGATAGAAAGATAACCAACAATCTTTAACCAAATAACAATATTATAAATACACATACATTTGCACACCTTAGAAATTTATCAAGAAAATGTACTCCATACATGCAAAATCACAGGTGTACAAGGTGGCTCGCAGTTGCACTTTTGGGTGACATTGTTACTGTGGTAAAAGACACACAACAAATTTTACCATTTTGACCATTTTTGAATGTACTGTTCAGTGGCATTAAGTATACTCACATTGTTGTGTAATCGACACCAGTATCCATTTCCAGAACATTTTCATTTTCTCAAACTCTGCACCCATTAAACAATAACTGCCCATTTTCCCCTTCCTCTGGTAACCACTGTTCTACTTTCTGTCTGCAGAAACAGAATTTGCTTATCCTAGGCACTTCACATAAGTAGAATCATACAGTATTTGCTCATTGTATCTGACATTTCACTTAGCATGTATAAAGTCTCATCCATATTGTAACATGTGTCAGAATTTCCTTCCTTTCCAAGGTTTAATCATAGTTGATTTTACTCATTTGTGGATGGACAGTTAGGCTGTTTCCACCTTTTATCTACTGTGAATAATGCCACTATGAACATTGGTATATAACATATATCTGTTTTAGCTCCAGCTTGTGATTCTTTTGGTTATATACCTAGGAGTGGAATTTCTGGATCATATGGTAATTCTATCTTTAACGTTTTGAGAAACCATACTATTTTCACAGTGGCTGCACCATTTTACTTTCCAGCCAGTAATGCAGAATGATTCTTGCTTTTTTTTTTTTTTTTTTTTTTTTTTTTTTTTTGAGGAGGAGGAGGAGGAGTTTTGCTCTTGTCATCCAGGCTGGAGTGCGGTGGCGCGATCTTGGCTCACTGCAACCTCCGCCTCCTGGGTTTAAGCAATTCTCCTATCTCAGCCTCCCAATAGCTGGGATTACAGGCATGCGCCACCACCACCCAGCTAATTTTTATATTTTTAGTAGAGAAGGGGTTTTGCCATCTTGGCCAAGCTGGTCTCGAACTTCTGACCTCAAGTGATCCGCCCACCCTGGCCTCCCAAAGTGCCGGGATTACAGGTGTGACCCACTGCGCCTAGCCTCATTCTTGCATTTTTTTATAAGAGCAAAAGATTGGAAGCAACCTAAACATCTATCAAAGGCAATTGACTAAATGATTTATGGTGCATTCTCAAAACAGAATACTACACAACCATAAAAATAGAACAGGGACTCCTTTTGTATAAGAATAAGGAAAGCGCTCCATGTATGAAGTGAAAAAACAAGATGCAAATGGGAGGTATGTTATGCTAATGTTATGTAAAAGAAAAATATGTGTACATGGAAATTTGTTTAGAAATACATAAAATACCACTGGAATAATTAATGATAATTGGGATATTAATCACATTTGTTGCCTCTTCGAAGGGGAACTAAGTGGCAAGGGGTCCAGGGAATACCGTGAGTTTTCACTGTTTAAACTTTTACACTTTTTGAATTTTAGCATATAATCACATGATCTATTGCTGGGTTAAATTTGAAAACGAAATAAAACTCACTGATTTTTCTAAGCAAAATACATTTGACTTTTCTTCATACTGCAGGTCTACACCACTTAGAGCAGGTGCCTTAGAGGGGGTAAGGAAGAGAGTCTCTCGTTACAGCATCACGGGCGTCTCTCAGAAAGCTTCCTAGATTGACTTTACATTTCCTGTCCACATTTCTTCCCTCATTCTCCTTATTTCCTAAAACAAGCATTTGAGCCCCAAATCTAACCTGCTCCTTCATGACCCCTCCTCTTTATCTCCCACAGAGGAGGACGACCTCACAGTTGTTTTGCGAAAGCCAGAACCCCACTTCAAGCCTCTAGCAATAACTTTCCCAAAAAAAGTGAAAACACGAAGTGAAAATGTCAATCAAACACATTGAAAATAAAGATCTTTCCTAATATGGTAAAATCACAGCATTAAAGTAAAAGCATGGAAAATATAAACATGAATCCATCATCTCATCTTTCAAACACCTTACTATCTCTATATATCTGTGACCCTGTCTCTTTAGCACTCCAGATTGGGAAATGAGGATAATGTTTTTTTCTATATCTTTGAATAAACACAGAAAAGCATAATAGCTCATCATTATAGAGAAGACCATAACAACAGCAGAAGGAACAAAAAGTCAAATGCTTGCATTTCCATTATATAACTAGACCAACTAGTTCAACAAATATATATATATTTTTTAAGTGATTATTTCCCAGAGTTTATTATCTTTAGGATAATGCAGCAATATTTCCAATTTGTGTTGCTTGTTGACTACAGGTCCTAAATTAGTTACATATGCTTTGAGTCATTTGCCTTTTTGCATCTTTCTTGAAAATCTACAGTTGATAATCACGAGATTCAAACTGAGGTAAAATATTGTCAGTATTTTTAAGCACCATTTGGCCGAAAACATTCCTTAAGGACACACACACACACACACACACACACACACCCCACCACCACCACTACCATCATACACACACATGCTGGTGAGTCATAGACAGACTGTAGCATCTTATTTTGAGACTTCCCTGCCCACCATAACATTGCCACACATCTGGCCCGTCTTCAAAATGGTGACTCGTCACTGGGGCAGTGTTCATTCTACTCTCCAAGGCCGAATGGCACTAATGTAAAATAGTACAACCCTTCCAGCTCCATACTTCCACAGAAATGAAAAACATGAAAGGAAATATTAAAATAGGAGCCAATATGAAAAACATGTGTTTTCATTACCTTAAATAAGGCTTTTTATTTTTTCAATAAATGTAATTGATATAAAAATACAGATGTAGTTATTTGAAAAAGTATAGATTTAAATATTTTAATGCTGTAGCTTAAGATTTAGTAAAAAAGGCAGGTTGTGATATGAAAAAGATGTAATGAAGTAAAAAATGTGCAGTAAAGATTTTATGGGGTGCCCAATAGTGAGAAGTTGGCTGGAATCTCTTCAGCTTGTGTTTAGCCAAAATTTGCTCTACATATTTTCATAATAAGAGTGTTGTCTAAATCAACAAACAATAATACAGTTATTGCACCTCCGTATTCCTATACTCTTCACCTGGAAAATTTGCATTTTAAAGGCTTCTATTTTCTCCTAATAAAATAATTTTTAGTTATATAAATAACAAGTGACAAAATATTCTTTGTATTGTAATTCCAGTTAATCTTATTTTTCAAATACATAATTTTAATTCTGAATTTTTTATATGTTCAAACCTTGCTTTTAATGGTATATATAATTTAAAGCATAATTTAAAAATTGATCATAAGTATTAATGTAAATAAATGTGAACCTAAAGTATAATTTATAATTAATTTGACTTTTCTACAACTATTCAGTTAAATACTTAATATTTTAATAACTAAATTGAAAAATCTCATGAATTAAAAATTTCTTTTTATAAGAAACCAACTGTTGTTATAGTAAGTATTTTCTTTAGAAAAATGATGATAGAATCAAAAGCATTAGCTAGTACCAAGCATTGATAATGAAATGAGAGAAACACGTATGTTTGTTTCTGTGATGATATGGGTGTATTTTATTCTGTTATTAGAAAACAGTATCAAAACATTCCCCAGAATCAGTTATTAGAACTCGCTGTTATAACTCTGTCTGGTAAGCAAAAGTTTCTGGGCCTTTTGAAATAATAATAAATATGTAAATTATCATTTCAAACACAGATTCTGCAGATCAGTGGTTTTCCTCAAAGGAAAAAAAAGCCAAAGTCAATCAAAGCCTATTACTGAATAATAATCTAATCAGATATCTGACTTCAAATATACTAAAAATAATGTATTCAAAAGTAAGGTGATCATCTTTTGTTTTAGTGGAGCTAAATGAAAAGCTGTGAAAGAGCAACATGAAAAAACAAGTAGCAAGAGCAGGTTTAGATATGTATTATCAAATCATGTTTCTCGTTTTTCATTGGAAGCAAACAACTTCAGAAATAATTCAACAGAGTTAATTTATCCTTTAGTTACAACCCTTCATGCATGCTCCCTCAAATGAACAAAGGCTTGGTCCACTGCATGCTAACTACTTTAAAATATAAATATATATCCAGGACAACTGTATATCGGATATTGCAAACAAAAATAAATCTTGAGTATGGAAAATTCCTGTAACAAGCTGTGGAATTTGAAGAGGATTATTGTTACATTAATGTTATTTTAATTGTTTTTTTTGTTTTTTACTTGCATTTTTTGTTTAGTTGGCTTGTTGTTAATTTTTCCTGCCAGAGCAATAGTGTTGAATCACTATGGTGTCCCTCTCACAGGAAAAATATATGATCAGTGAAACAACCTCCCTCCC
>NW_016107426.1:3865915-3913415 GCF_001604975.1 Cebus imitator | reverse complement strand
ACTGTCTCTGAGACAGATGCACCTCAAAGTTTAAAGTTAAACAGGGTAATTAATGTAAAGTGCCTAGTCCCTGAATGAAATTAACTTTCCTTACTAACACTTGGGAGGCTCAGTGGTAAAAGCCTCTGGTTTGTCCCAACTGTTATCCCCACCTTGGATAACTACAATGTGAAAGAAGTATCCTGATTGTTTTTTAAAAACACACGAGATAGGGCTTTTCCTGCTAAGTGAGCCCTGAAGTCAAATTTCAAGCATTGTGAATGGTTTGTAATTTTTCAGAAAACTTCCATACAGGGCAAATAGTGACAATTCACTGGGGATAGAGCTTTTAGTCTTGGCACTGCAAATCCGATCTGTTCCCTCCAGCGGCTACTAGGCTACTGGTTTTTACAAATACTGAGACTATGAAGCTTCTGGTTTTCAACGTTACCATGGAGCTGGCAAAAAGGGGATGGGAATAGGACAAATGCCACAAAACGTGCTCTTCTTACTAAGATTTAGGACCCACGTTTTTTTTTTTCAGTGAACACCCCTAAAATTGTTGCAAACATTTGATTAATTTCTAGAGTTCTGAAAAAGTTTATTTTGGCAATATTTGTCAGTGTAGTCATTGCTTTTATGGAAAAGTAAATATCCAAATGTCTTTATTCCACTATTTTAAAAGTCAGTGCAGCCACTCTGGAAAACAGTTTGGCAACTCCTGAAAATGTTAAACTTAGGGTTATCATGTGACTGAGAAATTATACTCCAATGTAAATACCAAAGAGAAAATAAAACATAGTCTATACAAAAACATGTACATAAGCCAGGTGTGGTAGTTCACACCTGTAATTCCAGCACTTTGGGAGGCCAAGGCTAGTGGCTCAGTTGAGCTCAAGAGTTTGAGACCAGCCTGGACAACATGATAAAATCCTGTCTCTACAAAAATTAGCCAGGCCTGGTGGCGTGGGCCTGTAGTCCCAGCTACTTTGGAGGCTGAGGTGGGAAAATAGCTTGAGCCCAGGAGGTGGAGGCTGCAATGAGCCAAGATCACACTACTGCACTTCAGCCTGGGTGACAGAGTGAAACTCAGCCTCAAAAAAAAAAGTATGGCCGGGCGCAGTGGCTCGTGCCTATAATCCCAGCACTTTGGGAGGCTGAGGTGGGTGGATCGCAAGGTCAAGAGATTGAGACCATCCTGGCCAACATGGTGAAACCTTATCTCTACTAAAAATACAAAAATTAGCTGGGCGTTTGGCTCGCGCCTGTAGTCCCAGCTACTCAGGAGGCTGAGGCGGAAGAATCGCTTGAACCCAGGAGGCGGAGGTTGCAGTGAGCCAAGACTGTGCCACTGTGCTTCAGCCTGGTGAAAGAGCAAGACTCTTTCTCCAAAATAAAAAAAAGTACATAAACGTTTATAGCAACAGTATTAATAAAAGCCAAACATAGAAATAATCCAAATGTTCCTTAATTAATGAATGAGTTTAAAAACTGTGATATATCTATAAGAGTTAAAGAAAGAGGAAAGAAACACAAAAGTCTCAAAAATAAAAAAAGTACATAAACGTTTATAGCAACAGTATTCATAAAAGCCAAACATAGAAATAATCCAAATGTTCCTTAATTAATTAATGAGTTTAAAAACTGTGATATATCTGTAAGAGTTAAAGAAAGAGGAAAGAAACACAAAAAAGTGGCTGAACAGTCACAGACAGGTTTATTTTGGAGAATAAACCTGAGAGGGGCTTCTGGTGAATTTCAGTCAGAAGTGCTTTCTTCTATAGGCTAAGAGTATTTATTGGTTTTAGGTTGAGGGATCTTATCACAGGCTTGGAATGCTTCCGTGTAGGGGAGAAGTCTATTGCGGGGTTGGAATGTCTCTGGTTGGAGAGGAGGTGATTTTGGGGCTGGTATCTCTCCAGCAGGAGGGGAAGTTATCTCGGGACTGGCATGACTCTGGTTGGGGAGGGGCTTATCTTATGGATGGAATGTTCCTGGTTGGAGATGTCATTTGTGTTTTATGGTCACGCTGACCTTACCCATTAGGCTGATGCCCTTTCAATTTAGGTGGGTTTTTATCAAGGGGAACTTTAGAATGGTGGTACGTGTCCAAGATGGCCGTGCTCCTGCTGTGTCAATATCCACATCAATGAAATATTATTCACCAATAAAAATAAAGGAAGTATCAATACATGCTTCAACATGGATGATCCTTGAAAATATTATGCTAAGTGTAAGAAGCCGGTGAGGACTAAGCTCTAATTTTTGATCTTGCCCAAATTCCTGTCTAAGGGGTCTAGGGAGTCATGCCTTACAAACCATAAATTCTCATCAGATGGGTTTTATTTAACCCTGTATATTGTGACTTACTTTTCAATCTGACTCTGGCATAACATTATGAAACAAGGAAAAAAATATATTTAATCCCAAAATATATTTCCTTGCCATACCTTGAAATTGCCCTGTAAGGTCTCTTGAGGGAAAAAATCCACATTCTATAGGGAATCTCCTTTCCCCTTTGTTTTCCTTCCTTTCTTTCCAGATCCAGGAGATAATCAACCAAGAACCAGGTACGCTTTTAGGTCTGATAAGAAAGAAACATTTTATAACCTGCTCTCTCTCTGAAGTCTGCTATCTGAGAGATTCCTCTGCACAATAATACTTGGTCTGCATAATCCTTTATCTTAAGCTGAACATTTCCTTTCCATGGATCCCATATCTTCAGATAAACTCAGTCAACTGTCAACCTGAAAATGTTTAAATTTACCTATAGCCTGGAAGCCCCCACTTTGAGTTGCCCCGCCTTTCTGAACCAAACCAATGTATTTCTTAAATACATTTCTTAAATGTATTAGATTGATGTCTCATGCCTCCCTAAAATATATAAAACCAAGCTGCACCCTGACTACTTTGGGCACATGTTCTCAGGACCTCCTGAGGGCTGTGTCACAGGCCGTGGTCATCCATATTTGGCTCAGAATAAATCTCTTCAAATATTTTACAGAGTTTGACTCTTTTTGTCAACACCAGTCACAACTGCATTTTGGAGTGATTCCATTCCTGTGAAAGGTTCACAATAGGTAAATTTATACAGAGAGAAAGTAAATTAATGGTTGCCTAGGGCTGGGGGAGGCGGGGGAATGGGGAGGGTGATGGCTAAGCGGTATCGTGTTTTTTGGGGGTGATGAAAATATTCTGGAACTTATAGTGATGAAGGTTGCAGAACTCTGTGGCTATACTAAAACCCACTGAATTGTACCCTTTAAAAGGATGAATTTTGTGCTAAGTAAATTACATCTCAATAAAACACCCACTTTTAAAAAATCTGCCTTTTTCCCTTAGGTCTTGGTGTTTTGCAGAATCCAAGTTTCCTTTGTTTTGCACTCAGAGCACTGACTCTGAGGAAACCCGGAGGAGCCTGGCTTCCCCACCTTCTTCTCAAGCATTTGCTGGTGCCTGTTCCCTGCTCCCTCCTATCACACAAAGCAAAAAGCCTCCAGCTGCTGGGAGAGGAGCAAGAAACCCTTCCTCCCTCCCTCAGGGCCCAGGCAAAGATGCACCGTTTCAAAGGGCAGGTAGCAAAAATATTTTTTTAAATAATGGCCCAAAAAACAACAACAAAAAGAAATAATGGCCCAAAACTTCCCAATTTGATGGAAAAAAGTAATGAAAGGCAGCCAGTGTCCTATCCTGACTCTAATCTTTCCCAGGGTACCAAAAGGAGGCCTAGAAAAAGAGTTTGTGGGTACATGTGATCTCCTCTTGCATCTGGAACTCCCTATCATTTCAAATTATTAGCTCAGTCAACCTTTAAAAATTTATTGAAATCTTAGCTATTGTCTTTTTATCTGCTTTTTTGAGGGGGTGAGGAGGGGGCTTTTTTGGCAGCCAAAAATCCTCTTGCTTTCAGGTTCTGCCAAAGGCAGACCAATTTCTGTGTCCACCTCTCCTCAGAAGGGCTTTTAACTCTTGCTCTATGACTTCAGTTCTTTGATGGGCTCAAGAAAAGTTATGGCTTAAAAATTATTCTGTTTTCTGCTCATAGTTAGGCATGGTTAGCCATGTTCAACTCTACATCCTAAGCAGAAGTTCAGTCAATATATTTTGTCATTTCCAACATTATATTTTTCATGTGTAGAAATTTCATTTAGGTCTTTTTATATCTTCAATGTCTCTGTTCATCATACATCTTTGAGCATATTTGTGAGATTTATAATAGCTACTTCTGGCCCTTATCTACCAATTTCATCATTTCTGGATATATCTCTATCAGCTGATTTTTCTCCTATTTATGGATCCTTTTTTCTGCCTATTTCTATAATTGATAAAGTATCATTCAATGTCAGACTTTGTAATTTTTAAAAAGTTAACATACAATTTTGTAGAGGGCTAGATTTTGCTGTTTACCTTTAAAAAGTATTGAATTTTTTTTTCAGGGACACAGTTAATTAACTTAAGGATGATCCTTTGAGACTTACTCTTTTTCCTGAGACAGAGTCTCGCTCTGTCACCCAGGCTGGAGTGCAGTGGCACAGTCTGGGCTCACTGCAACCTCCACCTCCCGGGTTCAAGCGATTCTTCTCCCTCCTCCCTCAGCTTCCTGAGTAGCTGGGATTACAGCATGCAACATCACGCCCAGCTAATTTTTGTACTTTTAGTAGAGATGGGGTTTCTCCATGTTGGCCAGGCTGGTCTTGAACTCCTGACTTCAGGTGATCTGCCCACCTCAGCCTCCCAAAGGGCTGGGATCACAGGCATGAGCCACCAATCCCAGCCCTGAGGCTTTCTTTTATGCCCTATTATGGATGATTCAGATAAGCCTTTACTGTAAAACTAATTTAGTCTCAGTGTTAAGGTATGACACTTCTGAGGAGTCGACCATGTGTATTAGGAGTTCTCTTCACTCAGACTAGTAGAAACATAAACTATTCTCAGTCATTTGTGAACTAGGCCAATTGTTTGGCCTATTGCTTTCTGATTCCTCTTCTCTCGCCTCAGGAAGTTTCTTCCCATGCATGCACCTATTCATATTCATCAAAGACCTGAGGAGAGCCCTGTGCAAACGTCTGGAGCTTTCTTCAGCCCAGCTCCCCTTTCTGCAATACTCTGCCCTACAACTTCTAGCTGTCTGGGTTTTTCTGATCTATCGCTTCAATGTAGAAGGCCACCAGGCTCGGCTTCGGTTCTTCCTCCCTACTCTGTGGAAACTACCTCCAGGCAGAAAGTTGGTATCATCACAGTCCTTGTCTCATTTGCTTCCCTTCTGTTAGGGATCATGGTCCTATGCTAGTGGTACAGTCTCTGAATATAGGTGCTTGATTTTCTATTTATTTATGATAGGAAAGTTATTCCCATAGCAGTAAATTATTGTGGGAGAAAGCAAAGTCTTAATATATTTTTTACTAATATTATTTCTAATTGACAAATTATAATTGTATACATTTATGGGGTATAATATGATGCCTTGATATATACATATATACAATGTGAAATGATACTTCGTACATTCTAAATAGCAAGTCAGCCTTCACATTTGGTGGTCTGCATTGATCTGGAGAAAAGACAAAGGCAAAGGTGATGACATTTAGCTACTTTTTTTGGCCCCAATCTTTAGAGCCAAGTCTATGTGCAATGCAAACATCCAGAAGCTCTGCTCGAGGTGGATGTCCTCAGTTTCTTCCTCCAACCCTCATGCGCAGGTCCTCAGCTCAGAGGACTGCTTCCAGCTCTGTGCCTTCGTCTAGTGTTCCAAACTCTCACAATTCTAATTTAATGTCTCCAGTTCTTATCCTGTGCCACATTCCTAGTCTCTACTTCTCAGATCGGCTCTTTCTGATATCGCATTTGACCTATCCTATTAGCTTCGGTTCTTTTCTTACCTCTTGTATGAGATAGCATGCATTACATTGTAAGTCACAGAATCCAACTCAAATTAGCTCTCATACACTTAGGGTTTATTGCTCACATACTAGAAACCTGGAGGTAGGTCAGGATTCTGAGTTAATTGATTCAGTGGCTAAAAGGAAACGCCATTTCTCAGTCTTTCTTAGCTTTTCCTTGCATGATATCAGCTTTATCCTAAGGCCAACTTCACTAATAGTAGCAATATGACTACCATAACTACTATCACTACTATTGCTAATATGGCTATACCACTGCCCAGCTGCTTATCCGAACAAAATGACCCAGAAGATGAGAAAGATAAAGAGATTTTTTTTTTTTTTTAAGAAATGGGATTTCACTCCATCACCCAAGATGGAGTTCAACAGCACAATCATAGCTCATTGCAGCCTCAAACTCCTGGGCTCAAGGGATCCTCCTGCCTTAGCCTCCCCAGTAGCTAGGACTACAGGCACATGCCACCACATCAGCTAATTTTTTATTTTAATGTTCAGTAGAGGTAAGGTCTTACTATGTTGCCCAGGACAGTCTAGAACTCCAGGGCTAAGCTATCCTGCCTCAGCCTCCTAAAATGCTGGGATTATAGGCATGCGCCGTCACAGCTGGCCAAGAGACTATTTCTTAGATATTGCCAGAAAACGTATTTTGCAGTGTTTTTGTCCCATTCCTTCAGCCTATATGTCACTTCTAAACCTAAACCTTGACGAGGTGATGAGATTGCATTGCCGCATATGCAGATCCTTTCCTAGTGTCAGGGGTGAAACACAGGGGCTGAGTCAAAAAGGAATAGATTCTTAAATGAGAATCAGGAAGTGGCCAGGAGAAGAGAGAACAGATGCTGAGGAAGCACCACAACATCCACTACACCCTGGACTTTGCTTGTCAGAGTTCCCTCAGCTCCATGTTCTGAAATGAAATGGCCATATTCAATCCTCCACCATACAACTTTGGGAGTCCTGACCCTAACCAAAAAAAGCACCTGTAGCTCCCACATATTCAGGAGGGGAATTAGAATAAATAAACACATTGAAAATAAATTGATTTTGTGACTTTATTTCTCTATAGAAGCTACATATATTTATAATGCACTATATATCCACACTGAGCTGAAATAGTTTCAAATACTTAAACCAGTGCTTAAGTATTTCACCCTAGCTCAGCCTCATGCTCTGTGTGTGACCTTGGTTAATTTACTTCTCTTCTATGTGCCCCACTTGTGTCATTTGTAAAATGGGAATAATAATTGTACTTACTTATAGAATTTGAGAATAAAATAAGCTTAAATGTATTAATACTTGTAAAACACTTCAAACATACCTGAATGTAATAAGCATTCAGTAAATGTTCATTATTGCTTTGTTATTTTTATATTATTATTTTTAGTCGTAGTAACACTATCGCTATCCATAAGTGAATAGGTTACAATATTCAGGTCCATTCATAACATGATTCAATTATATACGATTATTCTTTCTGTGTTTATTCCTTAGTCATCTCAAGAGCATATGCATAATACTGCCCCAAAGCATGTACGTCCATGCCAACTCTGTCTCCTTAAAAACTTACAAGTTGAAGTAAATTATGTTGACATCAACAATACACAAAAGGACCTTCCTGGTCTGACACAGTCCTAGCACTTTGGGAGGCTGAGGCGGATGGACCTGCCTTGCCAACATAGCAAAACCCCGTCTCTATTAAAAATACAAAAATTAGCCAGATGGTGGCAGGTGCCTGTGGTCCCAGCTATTCAGGAAGCTGAGGCACTAGAATCGCTTGACCCTGGGAGGCAGAGGTTGCATTGAGCCGAGACTGTACCCTGTACTCCAGCCTGGGTGACAGAGTGAGACCCTGTCTCAGAAAAAAANAAAAAAAAAAAAAAAAAAAAAAAAAAAAAGACGTTCTTGGTTAAACAAAATTGTAAAAACATTTAATAACATTTGATTGTACAAATGACCTATAATCATTATTGAAATTGAATTTTAATATTGAAGAATATAAATAATAAAATATATAAGCAGCAAATTCCACAGAGGTCATGATGATGAGAGATCTCCAACTCAGTCCCAGTGTTTGGAGATAAGGATTTCTGAGAAGGTGGGCTTCCGGAAAAACTGAGATTAGATAAAGGAATTAGCTTGATGAACAATCAAGCAACTAGATGAGCCAAATTTGGTAAGCTCAGATGACAAAAAAAATGTTTTAAAAAAGGATAAAGGGAGGAAGGCAGGCATGGGGCCAGTGAAGGGAGGAGGAGGAAAGGCCATAGAAAAGACCCGAGAGAGAAGGATCTGGGTGGGTTTTCTGACTCTGCCAACTACTAATTATGTACTCTTGCACAAATATCTGAACCTTCCTGAGTCAATGTATTCATCTTTTAAAAGAAACAGAAATAAAAGTATCTAATAGTGTTGTTTCATCATTTCTGACATTTTAACATTCTGAAAGTAAAACATGCCTTTTAATTTACGGCATCTTATGTTCAATGAAATGTGATTGTACTCTGATGAGCACTGAAGAAAACACAAATAAAAAGCACCTAGCACCCTGACAGGCAATCTTCTTACATAACTTCTCTGGCTACATTTGTATTCATTTTTTAAAATCTGAAAAACCAAAGTTGATCCATCATAATTAAGCATCTTGCCTGTGTAATAAAACCAAATTTTTGAAGAAAGAATATTTTTAAAGTTTACTAACTTAATATAAAATTAACAAGAACTGGGGAAAGGAAACAAGCCCTAAAATTGATTGAAAAAAGAAACAATAACTTAGTTTCCTTTGAATTAAGTAGTATAATCTTAAAAAAAAGAAAAGAAAAGAATCCAGGGAACTGACGTTCTATGTCTTTTGTCTAAAGACAAAATGTACTAAAAAAGAAAAAAAAAGGAAATCTAAGTAATTTTAGAATCCAAGTAACTATGGCTCGCAGGACAAATTCAGCTTTCTATTTGCTTTTTGCACATAAGGCTTCATTGGAACACAACCGTGCTTTTTCGTTACCTATTTCTATTGCTGATTTCCTGCTGCAGTAGCAGAGTTAAGCAGTTGTGAAAGAGATCTTATGGTCCATAATATCTAAAATAATTAATATCTGGCTCTTTATAGAAAAAGTTTGCTGATCCCTGCTTTAGAACCCAATAGTTCAACTATGAGACCAAAAGAGCTGCAAACAAATCTTGAACTCTATTTAGTAGAATTACGATTCACAGTGAGTGGGGAGCTGGGGAGAGATAGCAAGGGGAGAGATGCCAGATGTAGGTAATGGGGAGGAAGGCAGCAAATCACACTGCCACGTGTATACCTAATGCAACAATCTTGCATGTTCTTCACGTGTACCCCAAAACCTAAAATGCAATAAAATAAATAAATGGGAAAAAAAAAAAGAGTCGTAATTCTGAAACAATACTGTATGTATTGTAGTATTAAGCAAATGAATAATACTACAGTTACTGGGAGCCAGAGATCTCACTGTGGGAAAAGGACAGTGTAAATATTGAAGGGAATAAGGCTAGAAAGAACCACCAACCTAGCTCTGTCGGCAGAAGAGCTTAAAAGCAGTGACCCTGCAGTAGCAGTCCGCATGCTTAGAACCTAGATCTCAGTTTCTGAGTACCATTCTCTAATAAAATGAACCAGGATTCTTTGGAGAAACAGCAAATTTCATTGCAGAAGAAAAACATTCAATGTGATGGGAATATCTTATTGTGCAATAAAGTAAAAACAGCTCAAAAATTGTTGAGACGTGAAAAACCAAGAAACCAGCCTAAAGAGGTTCTCACTATCCAAATCTCGGAAAAACAATATTTATAATCAAATATCAATATTATAATATTTGGAATAAAATATTATCATAGTATTCAAAACAATCAAAATAAAAAATAATAATTGGCAAAATAGCTTGTTCTAAGGTCTGAGGAGGGGAAAATAGAAGAGAAGCCTGGTGCTCTTGTAATACCAGATAGCAGGCCAGGAATATGTTAAGACACAAAAGCCAACCTGAAAGAACTACAGAGGGCCAAAACTGGAACAATTTGAGCAATAAAGAAAACAGTACTGGATTGTAACCCAAAGTGTAAAGTGAGTATGTACGGATCAATACTGATATAAATACAGGGCTAAATAAACAAATGGGAGTGAAGAGATGCATTTTCTTCACAGAAGAATTCCAAGCAATATGTGTAGATAGTACTCCTTTCAGAAGTGGAACTTAATTTAAATCCTCTGATAGTTTCTAAAGGATAAAGAAAGAAAAGGGGAAGATGATAGTTTTCTGTAGAGAAACCTGGCAGATACTACCTTGGCCAAGCAACTGAAGTCAATAGCATCAGCGATGTCATGTTAATATAATGTGCCATCTAATATAATGCAATGAAAGAACACTTTAGCTTTGTGGTATTTTTCCACAAAACCCATAACCCCAGTCTAATAATGAGAAAATATCAGACAAACCCAAAGTGAAAGACTTTGACTACCTGACTTTGACTACCTGAGCAGTAAACTTCAAAGCTATTAGTCATGAAAACAAGTAACAGAAAAAGGATATTAGTGAGAAAACTGGTGAAAAGCAAATAGGGTCTCTAATTTAGTTAATAGTTAACTGTCCAGAGTTCATGTCTTAGTTTTGACAGATACATTCATGTAAGATGTTAACATTAGGGAAAACTGGTTGAATAAATGATAAAAATCACTATTTATCTCCTGTAAAGTTTCGATTAATGGGAAAAAGGACTTGTGAGGCTCATCTTAAGTCGTAGCCAATCTGATGCATTTTGTGTGTCTTTCTGTATTGTTCTAGCATAAACAGGGGTACCTTACGATGGAAATGGGCTTAGGACACCTGTAAGCCTGCTTTTCAAGAACAGCTTAGCAAATTGTCCGTCATGTCCTTGGGAGCTTGACTTTGTAGCCATGTGGCTGTGCTTTCTTTAAGTACAAAGAAAAGTAGCATACTGTTCTGGATTTATACAATCAGATCTAAGGACTGACATTATTGTAATTGCTTGGTCCTTAAGTCAACTGGCAGTGCATCAACCGTTAAAATCAAAAGCATGTAAGGAAACAGGAAGATGTTGGCAAGCATAAATGCACTTACGAAGAAAAGTCTAATTTGAACCTATCAACCTTAGCAGTTTTCCTTTAAGAATGCACAGAAAAACCACAGTGGCTACGGAAATTAAAACTGTGTCCTAATGAAGGAGAGGTGCTGTAGATAAGAGGAGCTGAGGAAAGAATAACAAGTAGTTGAATCCTCTGTACACCAATCAGGGTTTTAAAGATACATTTGGGATTCATGTAATAGATGAAGCATTGGAGTGAATAATAAGACTAAACTATAAGAATAATTCTCTTCTTATTCTAGACTCAGACCAATCGGTGTCGTAGTGTAAAATTTATATTTAAATGTAAATTTCAAAACTAATTATGATTTTCAAATAGCAGATGGTAATTCAGTTAGAAACACAACCAAAAGAGAGATTCTTGTGGTTTGCTAAAAAGGATTTTAGAAAGCAGGGTGGAAAACATTCATACTGGCTATGAGTTTTAAAAAGTGCTTGAAGCTATGGACTTCTCATGGGTGTTCTAATTAATTTATCAGGGTCTTCACTGAACCAGAACCTTCTGTTTTATTTCTAAAGTTGTTCCAAAGACATACAGAATGTTCGAATCAATCCATTTCAATAAAGTTTGCTCTCTATAAAATGTTCAGACCAAAAGAAAATACTTCATACCCTCACCTTCTCTGCCGGGGATTTTAGGTCTGTCCTTTCGGCTACCACATACCATGTCATATACCCGAGATTTGCTGGAATGTTCTTTTTTATTTATTATTTTGCTGAGACAAGATCTCACCAAAATCTAGGCTGAAGTATAGTTGCATGATCACAGCTCATTGCAGCCTCAACTTCCTGGGCTCAAGTGATCCTCCCACCCCAGCCTCCTAAGTAACTGGAACCACAGGTGCACGCCACCATGCCAAGCTAATTTTTATCTTTTTAGTAGAGACGGGATTTTTCCATGTTGCCTAGGCTGGTCTCAAACTCCTGGGCCAAGTAATCTGCCTGCCTCTGCCTCCCAAAGTGCTGGGATTACAGGAATAAGCCACCATGCCCAGCCAACTTTGATTTTTCTATCCCATTATCAGGACCACGAATCTCAATATTTTGGCAAGGGAAATACAATCTCCTTGACGTGGCACAAAGGGAACCAATAAAACCACCTTAGGAGGCTCACAACTCTTTAAAGCAGGCCTATAATTTGACAGTAGGGATGAGTTCTTGATTAGCATCATATGGAAGCCAATTTCGTGTTTGAGGGGATGAGGGTAAATGGACAATGAGACAGCATGTTTCTAGGAATCTAGTGACATGGACTGGTAAGTCCAGAGCACCCTCCCGTCCTGCAAACACTGCCCTTAACTAGCTTTACCATAACTAAGTCCATCTACTACAGCCTGACACTTTTGACACCAGTCTGAAATATCTGTGTTCAAAGAACATTCTCCAATTAAGGCAGTATATGCATGTGTAAACACCATCTAAGAAGAAAATATGACATTTATTGAGTAGTTCCATTTCCCTCTGTAAAATAAATTCTAAGAATTCTGGATTCTTCACTGCTAGCGGCATCTACATTGGTTCCATTTAGAGAGGGGAAAAAAAGTGTTCATAAACTTTAACTCCCATTATTACTTCTTTACTTTTAAATTCTAGTAATCAGTTGAAAATATTCAGTTGACTGCTTCCATATAACAAGTTCTTGTTTTCACTAACAGGAAAGCAAATCCAAGGAAAGTTCTGGCATCTGACTGTCACTCAACCAGGCAGGAGTGGCTAGTGACGCAATTCATGTATTTTCTTTGAGAAGCTGATTTGTAGTCTTCCTTTCTCCTTTATTTTGAAAATTTGCATACCTGCCTAGTAAGAAAAGGCACAGCTGGCTTCGATTTTAGTTACATCAGGAGACCAAGAAGATCTTATAGATTGAATTGTGTCACCTCAAAATTCATATGTTGAAGCCCTAACCCCAATATGACTATATTTGCAGATAGGACCTTTAAAGAGGTAGCAAAAATGAGATTATAAAGATATGACCCGAATCTGATTGGATGGGTGTCCTTACAAGAAGAAGAGACTGCAGGGGTTTACATACACAGAGGAAAGGCCAAGTGAGGATACAGCAAAAAGACAGCAATCTGCATCCCAAGGAGAGAGGCCTCAGGAGAAACCATCCCTGCTAGCACCTTGATCTTGTACTTCCAACCTCCAGAGCTGTGAGAAATAAACGTATGTTGCTTAAGCCACCCAGGCTTATGTGTTTTGTTACGGTACCACTAGAAGACAAATACGGATGCCAAATATTCAGTACAATTTTCCATGCAAGATGACGCCTGAAACCTCACCTTACTTACTCCTCTTTCCATTAAAGACAAGGGTTGGGTGCAGTAGCTCAAGCCTGTAATCCCAGCACTTTGGAAGGCCAAGGCAGATAACTTGAGGTCAAGAGTTTGAAACCAGCCTGGCCACAATGGTGAAACCCCATCTCTACTAAAAACACAAAAAATAGCTGAGCATGGTGGCCCATGCCTGCAATCCCAGCTACTCAGGAGGCTGAGACAGGAGAGTTGCTTGAACCTGGGAGGCAGAGGTTGCAGTGAGCCAAGGTTGCACCACTGCCCTCCAGCCAGGGCCACAGACTGATACTCCGTTCCCCACCCAAAAAAAAGACAAAAAACTGCTCCAACAAATGATGCTGGGAAAACTGTTATGTCCACATGCAATAACGTTGGACCCTTATCTAACATCATATACAAAAGTTAACTCAAATTGGATTAAAGACTTAAAACTATAAAACTCTTGACAGAAAACATAGGTCAAAACCTTCATAACACTGGATTTGGGAGTGATTTTTTGAATATGAAAGCAAAGCCTCAAGCAAACAAAAAAAAAGTAGACTTCATGAAAATATTTAACATTTGGTGTATCAAAAGGCACTATGAAAAGATTAAAAAGGCATCCTAGAGAATGAGAGAAAATAGTTGCAAATTATATGTCTGATAAGAGATTGATATCCAGAATATATAGAAAACTAAAAGTTAACAACAAAGACAACCCAACTCAAAAGTGGGCAAATGACTTGATAGACATTTTTCCAAAGACATATACAAAGAGCCAATAAGCACATACGAACATATTCAATCTCATTAATGATTAGAGAAACGCAAATCAAAACTATGAGATGCCATCTCATACTCATTAAGACAGCTACTATCAAAGAACAGAAAACAATAGGTGTTGGCACAGATGTAGAAAAACTGGAACCCTTATGCAATGTTGTTAGAAACCAAAAATGGTATTGCAGTTTTGAAAAATAGTATGGTGATTCCTCAAAATAGATATTGGTATACCCATGTTCACAGCAGCATTAGTAGTAGAATGGTGCTTGCCAGGTGCTGGAGGGAAGGGAGAATGGGGAGTTACTCTGTAATGGGTACACAGTTTCGGTTTGATAAGATGAAAAGAGTTCTGGAGATGGATGATGGTGATGGTTGGACATTATGAATGTATTTAATACCAAAGAACTGTACACTTAAAATAGCTAAGATGGTAAATTGTATATGTATTTTACCACAAGAAACAAATACAAATTTTTTCTTAAAAGGCAAAAAACTGAGGCCCAAGCTCATGACATTTGGAGAACTAAAAACTAAATAAAAACGCACAGTCTTATTAGCCCGAAGTGCTGAAACCAGCTACTTTCTCCATGGACTTGTCCACTCTGGACATCAAGGTAACCACAAGATTTGGAGAGTAAAGGACACCCCAGAAAGAAAACAGCCATAAAAGAGTGGCCCAAATTTTGTGTATAAACTCTCCAAATCTCTGGCTGACTTTTACACCATGTTTGTAGAGGGCAAACATCAATCAGACCAGATGACATAAAATAACTAAATTGAAATTAAAGCTATCATTCTCCACAGGAAGACCAAGTTTAGTTTGAGCTGAGGGAAATTAACGACTTGATAAAACAAAAGAAATCAATATCTTCCAAATAAACAAATAGCAGGACAGGTTATCACCAAAAAGAGCAGAGTAGGGTACTCTAAAACTCAGTCCCTACATTAAAGTAATAATTAAGCTCACAAAAAACGTTAGAATCAACGTTTTCAGAACTCTGGAATCTAATAAAAAACTTACAACAGTGAAAGGAAAACTTAATGAGAGGGAAGCTACTAAACTTTGATTAAAGAGTGTCATAGCACTGTAACCCATCTACCATCTCCCACTTCTCCAGTCAGGCAGTGGATGTGAAAATGGTGGCCCACATTCCTGGTGCTGCTTGCTAGGGCCAGAGGGATCAATATGGACCTTCTTCTCAAAAACTTTGGTTGTGTGTTTTTACTTGTCTGGTGGCTCCCTGGGAGATCCACTCAGGAGCTTGCCCTTTTTTCTTTTCTTTTCTATTCTCTTCTTTTCTTTTCCTCACTTGCTCAGGAGCTTTCTCAGGCTGAACTTTGGTGGGAAATAAAATTGTGCAGTTGCTTAGGAAAGTAAAACATAAATTTACCACGTGACTCAGCAGTTGCACCCTTAAGTATGTATCAAAAAAAGTAAAAATAGACATTCAAGCAAAAACTTGTACATGAATGTTTCTAGCAGCACTATTCACAGTAGCCAAAGGGTAGAAACAAACCAAATGTCCATCAAGAGATGAATCGATAAACAAAACGTGGTATTTCCATGCCATGGAATATTATTCAGCCATAAAAAGGTATAAGGTATTCATGCATGTTGCAACATGCATGAACCTTTAAAACATCAAGCTAAATGAAAAAAGGTAGACACAAAAAGCCACATATTACATTATTCTATTTCTATGAAAGGTCCAGAGTAGGCAAGTCTATGAAGAAAGAATGAAGATTAGTGGCTGCCAGGGGTTGGGGATAGGGAAAGAAATGGGGAGACAGTGATGAACGCTGGCACCGGTTTCCTTTCAGGGCAATGAAAATGTTCTAGAGCTAGACAGTGATATAGTTAAACAACATTGCAAATGTACTAAACACCAAGGAATTGTACTTTAGAACAGTTAAAATGAGAATTCTATGTTTTAGAAATTTTACCACAATTTAAAAAATACCAGAATCCAGACTATCAACAATGTATTCTTCACAATGTCCACCATACAATCCCAAATTACTTAACCTATGAAGAAACAGAAAAAAACACAACTCAAGAGAAGAGACAGTACATACATGTGGCCTAGGAGGACCCAGACATTAGATATAGCAGACAATGGTTTTAAAGAAATTATAAAATTATGCTCAAGGATGTAAAGGAAATATGTTTATAATTAATAAAAATATGAAAAATCCCAGTAAAAAAGTAAAAGTCACCCTCAAAAACATAGAACTATTGAGCTGAAAGTACAGTATCTGGAGAGATGTCAAATGTTCATAAATAGACTCAATATTGCTAAGCTGTAAATTCTTCCAAATTTGATGTATAAATCCAATGCAATCTCAATTAAAATACTGGCAAGATTTTGTTTGTTTGTTTTTTATTTGTTTGGAGTCAAGGTCTCGCTCTGACACTTGGAACGGAGTGCAGTGGTGTGATCATGACTCACTTCAGCCTCAAACCCGTGGCCTCAAGGGATTCTCCCACCTCAGTCTCCCAGGTTGTGGGGACTACAATCACAGGCCACCATGTCAAGCAATTTTTTTTTATGTTCTATAGAAATGGAGTCTCACTATGTTGTCGGGGCTGGTCTCAAACTCGTGGCCACAAGTGACCCTCCCACCTTAGCTTCCTAAATTGTTGAGATTATAGGAATCAGCCACAGTACCCGTTTACCAGCAAGTTATTTTGTGGCTATTGACAAACTGATTCTAAAGTTCATATAGAAACGGTACTGGTGAAAGAATAGACAGAGCAATGGAACAGATTAGAGAGCTTATATGAAGTAGCTAAGATAATCAAATTCATAGAGCAGAAAGTAGAAGAGTGGTTACCATGAGAGCCAGGGGGAGGGGAGAATGGGGAGATACTGTTTAATGGGTACAGAGTTTCAGTTGTGTAAAAATGTAAAGGACCCAGAATAACCAAAGTAATTTCAAAAATAAATAATAAAACAAAATTGGAGGACTCACACTACCAGACTTGATGGCTTATTATAAAGCTATAGTAATCAAGACATATTGCATTTATATATGGATTTATAAATTCATCAGTGAAATAGAATAGAGCCCAAAGGTATACTTTCAGACATACAGTCATTTGATTTTCAGCAATGATTTTTACTAACAGGACTATTCAATATTGAACACAGTGGGAAAAAAAGACCAAACAAGTAAAGACTGTGCATGATCAGGGAAGCTCATCTGACTGCCATCGTCTAAGGCTGCAGGCCTAGAGGACAGCGGTAAAAGCTCAGTTTTCTGAAACCTTAAGTAATCAGTTACCCAAATCCAGTATGTTTTCCAGACAGCTAAGTTTATCTCTCCTAAGCAACAAAATTTTAAATTATTAATATTAACTATTTTAGGTGGAAACCTTAACATGATGTATTCTATGTTTACCTGCCTTCTTAAAAAGAAAGTAATAAAACCTTTTCTTTAATGACTTAAATTTTTCATTACTAATATCAATTATGATAGCCCCGACCTCACTGATCTTCAGAATCTCCTGAAGAATGTTTAAGCACAGGTTTTTATACCTCATTGCTAGAACAGTCTTTTGACACAGAAGGTGTGGAGTGGAGCCTAGGAGCCTGTGTTCACCTTCCCAGGTGATGCAGATGATCAGCCTGTTGGGGAATACAGTGGTGTGCAGTGTGAAATTCCTAGAGGCTTCTGAGCAATGCACAACTGTACTTCCTCTGCATGTGGGCTTCAGTTCTTGTGCCTGAATTTAAGGGGTCTTTTGTTTTACTTCTTTGCTGCCAGTTCACCAGTTGTCTCTCATCATTCCTGTCAATATGTCTACCTGCAGTAGTGACTTTCCTTATCTTCAAGGCATTGCTTTTATTTTAATTTATTTTTATTTTTTGAGACAGAGTCTCACTCCATTACCCAGGCTGGAATGCAGTGGTGCGATCTCGGTTCACTGCAACCTCTGCCTCTGGGGTTCAAGTGACTCTCTTGCCTTAGCCTCATGAGTAGCTGAGATTACAGGTGCCTACCGCACCCAGCTAATTTTTGTATTTTTAGTAAAGACAGAATTTCACCATGTTGGCCAGGTTGGTCTTGAACTCCTGACTTCAGGTGATCCACCTGCTTCAGGTCTCCCAATGTGCTGGGATTACAGGCAAAAGCCACCACACACAATCAAGACATTGCTTTTACATTCTATGAATTTACAAGATAAACAAAATTACGGAAATTATGTATAAATTAAAAATAAATGGAACATCTTTGGCTTCAAAGTCACCAAAACAAAGTGTTGCAACACAAACCGAATTCTGGAGAGGGTCAGGACTTGGAGGCAGCAGCTATAATTGAAGGTAGAAGAAAGAACAAGACTAAACTCAGGGACAATCATGAAATTGAGTAAAGGTCTATATTGCCACCACCACTGCCATCATTTCGTCAACAAAATCATTCTAAAGAAATTGAACAACCTACCAGGGAAAGTTAAGGTTGTTCGTGAGTAACAGTAACCCATGGTGATTGTACTAATATGTTTTTATACTGCTATAAAGAATACCACCCAAGACTGGCAGTAGCATAAACAAAGGAAGTTTAATTGACTCACAGTTCCGCATGACTGGGGTGGCCTCAGAAACTTACAAACATGGTGGGAGGGGAAGCTGCTACCTTCTTTACAAGGCAGCAGGAAAGACAGAGAGAGCGAAGGGGGAAGAATCTCTTATAAAACCATCAGGTCTTGGCCGGGCGCGGTGGCTCACGCCTGTAATCCCAGCACTTTGGGAGGCTGAGGCGGGCGGATCACGAGGTCAAGAGATCGAGACCATCCTGGGCAACATGGTGAAACCCCGTCTCTACTAAAAATACAAAAAAACTAGCTGGGCATGGTGGCACACGCCTGTAGTCCCAGCTACTCGAGAGGTTGAGGCAGGAGAATTGCTTGAACCCAGGAGGCGGAGATTGCAGTGAGCTGAGATTGTGTCACTGCACTCCAGCCTGGCGCCTGGCGACAGAGCAAGACTCTGTCTTAAAAAAAAACATCAAGTCTTGTGGGACTTACTCACTATCACAAGAACAGCATGGGGAAACTGCCAGCAGGATCCAGTCACCTCCCACCAGCTTTCTCCCTTGACATATAGGGAGTACAATTCAAGATGAGATTTGGTTGGGGACACGAAGCCAAACCGTATCAGTGCTGTTTTCTCAGTCCTGATATTTGGGGTCCTCTAGCACAATGGCTGGCCCCTCACACAGAGTTCCCAGTCACCTTCATTTTCCTTTGAGCAAGAAAAAATTACCAGACATTAGAGAAAAACCTGCTGCATGAAAGAGAAAAATCACAAGAAGCCCAGAAAAAAAATTTTCCTGGAGGAAAGAGACAGTATGTGAAGAGACAAAGAAAGCAATTTGAAAAGCATGTCTTGATTAAAAGAGGATTTGCTAAGCCCAATATTTCAAATTTCTCTTTTGTCTGATACACTGGGATTTTGACGCCTTGAAGTAACATACCACGATAAGATTCAGACAAAAGCTGTGCTATCCTTACATTCTCATAAAACAATTAGGGCCTACAGACACTTAGGAAAGTCATCACATATCCTCAAGGGTACGTATATTCTAAAGACTGCTATTATTTTCAACTCTAAACTAAGCATTAAATAATCCAGATGAAATAATTTGTTACATAAGGAAAATTACCAAAAGTGACTCAAGAATCAGGAATGAAAGACTAGAAATCCAAGGAGTTACCTCAGATATTAAAAAGATAATAAAGGGATATTACAAACAACACAAGGCAAAAAAAGTGACAATTTAGATGAATTGGACAAGGTCTTTGAAAAACACATATTAATCAAGATCAACACATGATAACACAGAAAATATGAATAGTTCATAGAAAATATTATTTATGTAATAAATTGAATTTATCATAAAAAATGTATTCCCTTCAAGCCCAGATGGCTTTACTGGTTAATTCTATCAAATCTGAAAGACATAATGCCATTCTTACAAAAAGTATTTCAGGAAATAGAAAGAAAAACTTCCACCTGGTTTTATGAGGTCAGCATTGCACTGATACCAAAAACAGATGAAAACACTATAAATAAAGAAAACTCTATCTAATAGAAATAGAACCCCTCACGAATACAGACGTAAGAATTCTATAAAATACATCAGCCAATTGATTACAGATGGAATAGCCCTGTGGTCAGTGGTCGGCATCCCCCCCCCCCCCCGTGAAGAAATACAGCAGTTTTCAATCTGCAGGTTTTCCACACATTTTGTTTAATTTATCCCTAAGGTTTTTGTGGTTTTTCTATATACTGAAAATAAAAATTTTTTAAAAGACTACTTACTACTAACCATGTCAGCAAACAATGACAGAGCAAGGTACTCTGAAAGAATACTATGCAGCCATAAAAAACAATGAGTTTGTGTCCTTTGTAGGGACAAGCATGAACCTGGAAACCAACATTCTCAGCAAACTGACACAAGAACAGAAAATCAAACATTGCATGTTCTCATTCATAGGCAGGTCTTAAACAATGAGAACACATGGACACAGGGAGGGGAGCATCACACACTGAGGTCTGTGGGGGTGAACTAGGGAAGGGACAGTGGGGGGTGGGGAGTTGGGGAGGGATAACATGGGGAGAAATGCCAGATACAGGTGATGGGGAGGAAGGCAGCACACCACATTGCCATGTATGCACCTATGCAACAATCCTGCATGTTGTTCACATGTACCCCAAAACCTCGAACTCAATAAAATATGTATATATTTTAAAACATGGAAAAAAAGGTCATAATAAACTTTTTCAAAACTCTGGAAATTAACCAAAGGCTTCCAATAACCCAGGGAGCATTCAGTCAAGAAAAACAGTTAGATCTTGACAAAAACTTGAGCTTTTAATTTTACACTCGTCTCATTTCCAACTTCCCAGCTCTTTAGCAGCCTTAGAAAGACAAGAGAGGAAGAAAGATAGGCTTGGAGCTAATTTAAAGTCACATTTTTTAACTGAAATTATTATTTGATCAAGTCTCATTATTTTCTGGAAAACCCTACTCAAAAGGCTTGTCTTTATCAACATGCAAGAGGGAAGTGTGGGATGTCATATTCTAAGTGCTGAAAGAGCCAGGCATGGTGGCTCATGCCTGTAATCCCAGCACTTTGGGAGGCCAAGGTGGGCAAATCACCTGAGGTCAGGATTTTGAGACCAGCCTGGGCAACATGGTGAAACCCCGTCTCTACTAAAAATACAAAAATTAGCTGGGCATAGTGGCGGGTGCCTGTAATCCCAGCTATTTCGGAGGCTGAGGCAGGAGAGCTGCTTGAATCCAGGAGGCGGAGGTTGCGGTGAGCCGAGATCACGTCACTGCACTCCAGTCTGGGCAACAGAGCAAGACTCCATCTCAAAAAAAAAAGAAAGATGCATTAAGAAAAGACAGCCATAAGAAAATTCTGACTATTAAGAACTTACTCCCTCGTGATATTTCCTCTAGAGAGTACCATAAAGCAGTGGTCCTCGACCTTTTTGGCACCAACTCCAGGGACCAGTTTTGTGGAATACAATTTTTACACAGACCCACGGAGGGAGGGAGGATGGGTTTAAGGATGATTCAACCACATTGTACTTATTGTGCACTTTATTTCTATCATTATTACATTGTAAAATGTAATAATTCTACAGCTCACCATAATGTGGAATCAGTGGGAGCCCTGAGCTCATTGTCCTGCAGTGAGACGGTCCTGTCTGCGGGTGAAGGGAGACACTGACAGTGGATTCTCATAAGGAGCGTGCAACCTAGATCCCTCAGATGCACAGTTCACATCCACGGTTCACGCTCCTATGAGAAGGTGATGCCACCACTGCCCCGACCTGGCAGGAGGTAGAGTTCGGGTGGTAAAGAGAGGATGGGGAGTGGCTGTAACTGCAGTCAGAGCTTCGCCCACCCACTGCCCGGCTCCTGTTGTGCAGCCTGGTCCCTAACCGCTTCCACAGACTGACACCAGTCCGTGACGTGGGAGCTGGGACCACTGCCACAAAATACCTTCACATGCTTCAGTGAATTGTATGTGTAGCTTGTTTTATTTCTTATTTTTATTTTTTGGTTCACTGTTGTTACTTTCAATGCAAATCTGTGCTCAGGATAGAACTCAATATGACAGAACATTATTTTGATTTCATGAGAAAGATCGTAGGTTCAGAATTCAAACAGACCTTAAAGTCAAATCTTGACTCCTTTACCTAATAAGTAAGTGATTTTCATAAACTACCACCAATTATTAAGCTCTATGTGCCTAGTCTAAATGTTGCTTAATTTAGCTTGTGATCAAGATATTGCCTCTGGTAGCCTTTTCACCTTCTGTAATGTAGCTAAGTGACAATAATGATCAGCAGTTGATCTTGACTGATAACAAGATAACTAAATGCAGTTGAAGTATTCCCCCTTATTCTCAGGGATAGGTTCCAAGACCCCCCAGTGCATGACTGAGACCATAGAGAGTACAAAATCTTTTATATACAGTCATGTGCCACATAACTATGTTTGGTCGATGACAGCCATGGTCCCAAAAGATGACGATGGAGCTGAAAGATTCCTATTGCCTACTGACGTCATAGCAACCATAGAGCAACACAGTACTCACACAGTACTCACCTATTTGTGCTGATGCTGATGGATACAAACCTAATGCACTGCCAGTCATGTGAAAGTCTAACACACACAATTATGTACAGGCCAGGCACGGTGGCTCACACCTGTAATCCCAGCACTTTGGGAGGCCAAGGTGGGTGGATCTCTTGAGGTCAGGAGTTTGAGACCTGCCTGGCCAACATGGCGAAACCCCGTCTCTACAAAAATTGCAAAAACTAGCCAGGCATGGTGGCATGTGCCTGCACTCCCAGCTACTCTGGAGGCTGAAGCACAAGAATCACTTGAATCTGGGAGGCAGAGGTTGCAGTGAGCTGAGATTGTGCCACTGCACTCCAGCCTGGGTGACAGAGCAAGACTCCATCTCAAAAAAAAAATTATGCATAATACATAATGCTTGATAATGACAATAAATGACTATGTTGCTGGTTTATGTATTTACTATATTGTACCTTTTTAACACTGTTATAGAGCGCACCTTCTACATTGAAAAAGAAGTTACCTGTAAAACAGTCTCAGGTATGTCTTTCAGCAGGTATTCCAGAAGAAGACATTGTTATCACAGGAGATGACAGCTCCATGAGTTTCACTAACACTGAAGAGCTTTCTGTGGGACAAAATGTAGAGATGGAAAATTATATTGATGATCCTAACCCTGTGTAGGCCTAGGCTAATGTGTATGTTTGTGTCTTAAAGAAGTTTAAAAAGTAAAAACAAAAAAAAGCATATAGAGTAAGAAGATGAAGAAAGAAAATATTTTTGTACAGCTATACAATGTGTTTGTCTTTGTGTTTTAGGCTGTTTCTACAGAAGAGCCGAAAAGTTAAAAAAGTTTTTAAGTGTATAAAATAAAAAGGTTGCAGTAAGCTAAGGTTAATTTATTGTTAGAAAGACAAATACAGTGATGTCCTAGACCTTCACATTCACCACTCACTCATTGGCTCACCCAGAGCAAATTCCAGTCCTGCAAGCTCCATTCATGCTAAGTGCTCTATACATTTTTAAATATTTTATACTGTATTTGTACTGTAATTTTTCTATGTTTAGATACAAAATTCTTACCATTGTGTTACCACTGCCCACAGTATTCAGTGCAGTAACACGCCATACATACAGGTTTGTAGTGTAGGCGTAACAGTCTATACCACATAGCCTAGGTGTGCAGTAGGCTCTACCAATCTAGGTTTGTCTAAGTACGCTCCATAATGTTGATGCAATAACAAAATTGCCTAAGGACACATTTCTCAGAATGTACACCTGTCATTAAATGACTCACAACCGTACTATTTTTCTTTTTTTCTTTCTTTTCTCTTTTTGAAACATAGTCTGACTCTGTCGTCCAGGCTGGAGTGCAATGGCACAATCCCAGCTTACTGCCACCTCTGCCACTCAGGTTCAAGCAATTCTCCTGCCTCAACCTCCCAAGTAGCTAGGATTGCAGCTGCCTGCCACCACACCTGGCTAATTTTTATATTTTTAGTAGAGACAGCATTTCACCGTGTTGGCCAGGATGGTCTTATACTCCTGACCTCAGGTGATCCACCCACCTCAGCCTACCAAAGTGCTGGGATTACAGGTGTGAGCCACCATGCCCAGCCTATTTTTTTCTATACATGCATACCTATGGATAGAGTTTAATTTATAAATTTAATAACAGTAAGAGATAAACGACAATAATAGAACATGTATAACAATATGCCCACATCACTACTCTTGCAGTTTGGGGCCATTATTAAGTAAAACAAAGATTACTTGAATACAAAAACTATGACACTGCAACAGTTGGTCTGATAACTGAGAGGACTACTAAATTATTAATGGATGGGTAATATATACAGTGTGGATACACAGGACAGAGGGATTCTTCACTCCAGGGTGGGAAAGAACAGAACAGCTTGGTAGTTCATGCACTCAAAATGTGTGTAATCTAAAACTCATGAATTGTTTATTTCTGGAATTGTCCATTTAATATTTTTGGATGGTGGTTGACTGTGGGTAACTGAAACCACAGGAAGTGAAACTACAAAGAAGGATTACTGTAATTGCTTCATAAATTCTTCAGGTAGTTGGGCATATTTTAAAAAATAGCTCCAGCTACCTTAGGTCTACAATCAATGTCACCCTTCACTAATACAATTTTTATTATTTCTCACACCCTGGTAAACCAAGTGACAAATACTATTATCAAGTCAACACCATGAAAAATAGGAAAGTGAAGTTGAGACAAATCAGGAGGAGAGCTCATCCTAAGATAATGCTTCCAGCCTACAGTGCAAAGCTTCACGGGGCTGAAATTTTTGTCTTATCCATTGATATCTTCTCAGAGCCTAGAATGGTGTCTCAACGAATACAATATTTAATAAATGAAATTATTCCATCTCTAATTACCAGGTGTATTTATGATACCCAAGGCCTGGCTAAGGGGTCCATGGTAATGATGAAGATAGAAGACCTACCTAGCTCTCATAAAAGTAAGAGCTTAAGAGTTAGAAATAAACTATATTCCTTCTGGAAAACATCATAAGTGACATGCTTTCTTTCAGAGATCTTCAGTCTAATAGAGAAAATACTTCTATACCAATAATTTCCAGACATTATATAGAAACTGGCAGTGTGACACAAACAAAATTGTACAGGAGTTTAGAGAAAGGAGAGATCACTCTAGGCCATGGTTTGGCAAGCTATGTGCCATGAGCCAAATTCATCCTGTGGTCGGTTTTTGAATGCTCAATAGGCTAAGGATCATTTTTATACTTTGATTTAAAAAAAGAAAGAATACAGAGTTTATATGCAGTCTGTAAAACCTGAAATATTTACTATCTGTTCCTTTATATAAAAAGTCTGTAGACACCTGTTCCAGACTTGAGTGAACAAAGAAGGCTTTGCAGAAGGCACACTTGATCTGGATATTTAGTCGAGGGACAGAGATGAGATTTGGGAAAGGCACTTGGAAAAGCATGAGTGACTTGGCTCAAAGCCCAGGGGGCAGTGGACTTTAGGGCACATTTGAAGAATAGTGGTGACAAATCCCATTTGGTAGGGCTATGAGGTTTATGAAGGGGAGAAGTGAAAGAGAAGTCTGGAAAGAGTCTCTGCGGTGCTGGCCTAAAGAAGTTTGCTATGCATACAGTAACTGAGGGCATAATAGGTGCCAGAAAGAATTTTATGGAGTTTTTGCGGTGGCCTCTCTTCAAGCACTCTAATGACAACAGTGAAGATAATTTTTCACAGTAGAATATTATAGAAACATCATTTTTATGATAATTAGCAAGGGATATATCCCATGCTTTATTCTGGCCACCAAATAACGTAAAACAGTGATGTATATCCTCTTAACTTCAGCCTAAGTCAAACTGAAACTCCTAAATTGGTGCTTAAAGACATTTTGCTTTACTATTGCTCATCTCCTCAACCATCTAGCTCCCTGAAAATGTGATTTAAATGGGATTTGAGACAGACCCTCCAGTGTAGCTTTGTTTCACATGACACTGTGTTATTAATGCATGACACTATATTATTAATAATATTCACCAACAAGCCTCAGACCCACTATTTCATCCTCATTTAGCAGCAATCTGCAGCAATCAAATAATTGTGCTTGTCTGTCTGGCCTGGGCACAAGAAGCACTTACACAGATTGTTCTGTTGGTCAGTTCCATTCACTGACAGCTCAGCAGGGAGAGCTCAATTTATTTAACGCATAAAGGTGCTACATACAATTGGAACCCCAGATAACAGAAGAGAAAAAAAGACTGAGAAAGGCAATGGGCAAATACATGCTAAGATGGAATGAAATGGAGGGTCAGTTGAGGAATCTCCATTTTGGAAAGGCACTTAGGCTACCCCAACTTTCAACTTTTCTCTGAAATCCGGAGTGCCTCAGTTTTCTTTCCTCACTGCCTGAGAAGAGAGCAAAGCCTTTACCCTGAAATATATGTTTCCTGGATGCTGTCATTCTAATCAAACACATTGCAGTTCTCTCACTGGTCCACCACCCATGCTCTAGACCTACACACACACACACACACACAGGTCCACCACCCATGCTCTAGACACACACACACACACACACACATATCCCAGTCTTTGTAATTAGAAAGGAAAGGAAAGTAGGTCAGTCTAAAACAGGTGCAAGCTGGGCATGGTTGCTCATCCCTGTAATAACAACACTGGGGAGGCCAAGGCCCAAGGATCACTTGAAGCCAGGAGTTCCAGACCAACATGGGCAACATAGAAAGACACCATCGCTACAAAAAAAAAATTTTTTTTTAATTAGCTGTGGTTGGTGGCACACACCTATAGTCCCTGCTACTCAGCAGGTGGAGGCAGGAGGATTGCTTGAGCCCAGGAGTTCGAGGCTGCAGTAAGCTATGATTGCACCACTGCACTCCAGCCTGGGTGACACAGCAAGACTAAGTGTCAAAAAATAATAAAATAAAATAAAACAAAAGAGATGCAATGAGAGAAAAATGAAGCAAGTTGAGGAAAGGGGTGAGAAAATCACAGAAGAAACAGTTATAAATTATTTTATAATAGCCACAGGGCAGAGCAGGGCCACCTGACTTGGATGCAGATGAGGCCAGCAGGAAGAAAAGGTGACTGGATGCTGGGTCTTCCCTTCTGGCTTCCCAGCATCCCCTCTTCTTCCTCAGTGCCCTGGGTCCTCACGTCTTTCCTACCTGGGCCTGTCCTCAACCCTTCTCTTGCTCTAAATGTCTTCTCCTTCTTTTCTTTCTTTTTTTGCACTCCAATTAAAATCTTCCTTTGACTAGTTATAATACCAAGATGATCTATTAAAACATGTCATAGAAGCGTCTGTTGATCGTATCTCAGTCCGGTCATTTACGAAGAATTTCACATTCAGACAGGCAACACAGGATGAATTCCCAACGGTAGTGTAAACCAATAAGCACCTGAGACAGGTCTCAATCAATTTAGAAGTTTATTTTGATACGGCTAAGAACATGCCTGTAAGAAATAAACATAGGATCACAGAAACAGTCTGTGGTCTATGCCATCCTCCAAAGATAATTTTGAGGGCTTCCATATTTAAAGAGGAAACATGCGCTGGGAGAGAAAGTATGGTAATCCACATGTTGCAAGAGAAAAAGAGCAGGCAAGACATGAGTCAGCAATGCATTTGTCTCATGCTCAGTTAACCAACACTTTGCAGAAGATAAGGTGAACAGAGAGGAGCTACCTATGGAGATATTTAACTTTGAATCTGCAGCTATCTGCTGAGGAACAAAAGGAAAGTCAGCTTTTTGCTTCATTTCTTTCTTTTGGAGTAGGGAACTGGGGTCCCATGTTTTTATTTTCTTTTCACAGTAGATTGTCAGAAGATGGCAGGATCATTGAGAGAAAGGAGCGAGGCCAGGCACGGTGGCTCTCACCTGTATTCCCAGCACTTTGGGAGGCCGAGGCAGGTGAATCATGAGGTCAGGAGTTCGAGACCAGCCTGGCCAATATGGTGAAACCTTGTCTCTACTAAAAATACAAAAATCAGCCAGGCATGATGGTGCATGCCTGTAGTCCCAGCTACTCAGAGGCTGAGGCAGAAGAATTGCTTGAACCCGAGGTAGGGGTTGCAGTGGGCAGAGAGAACGACAGGAGAGAAGGAAGAGACAAAAATGGGTGGAACAAAGAAGAAGGGAAAGAAGGGAATATCTATCAAGTGCCATTGAGTTTTAGGCAAAGGGCTTTTCCATTTAGCATTATGTGAACAGCTGCCCACACAAGATAGATCTCCTGGGCTTAAATGGCTACTAGTGAGGAATTCAGATGTCACTAATCCAGACATCGAATAATCCCTAGAAAGAGCGGCAAGGAGATACAGGCAAAGACAATTCTAGGACCTTCTAATTTTATGACCCTAACATACCTTCTGGATAGCTAACAGCAAGGCAAACAATTACTGGACTCTGTCAGGGATTTAGAAAAGTCAGTCAACCACTCTGAGGCCCTGTTTCCTCATTTATAAAATAAACTGCAGGAGAAATATGGTCTCTACATTTTCTTTGCATTCTTAAATTACATAATTCAATAAATTTTTCCAATTTTTCTCCTCTATAAAATCATTCCTATAGCAGATAAACATGCTTCTCTTTTCCTTTCTTTCTTCTTTTCTTTCTTTCTTTCTTTTTTAAGACAGTCTCACCCTGTTGCCCAGACTGGAGTGCAGTGGTGCAATCTCACCTCACTGCAACCTCTGCCTCCCAGGTTCAAGTGATTGTCCTGCCTCAGCCTCCCGAGTAGCTTGGACTACAGGTGCGTCACCACACCCAGCTAATTTTTGTATTTTTAGTAGAGATGGGGTTTTACCATGTTGTCCAGGATGGTCTCGATCTCTCGACCTCATTGTCTGCCTGCCTCAGCGTCCCAAAGTGTGCGATTACAGGCGCAGGACACCGCACCCGGCCGCTTTTGTTTCTTCTACCTTATCAAAGCTCATTCTTGTCAGCATTTTTTAGAAAAACAAAGCTCTCCTTACACTGCTTCCTCCTTTCATACTGCCCATTTCTCTAATTTCCTTTTCAGCAAAATTCCTTGAAAGTGATTTTTTAGAATCTGTATCTTCACTCTCTCTCCTCCCAACCTCTTTTGAACCCACTCCAATCAAACTTTCATTCCCATCACACCACAGAAAGTCTCATGATATGACCTTCGGTAGTCAATTCTCAGTTCTTTTTATTATTTGACTACTAGCAACACTCGTTTGCTTGTCTTGCTTTTTTGTTTCCAAAGGCTCTCCCTCAGGATATTAGCCGCATTTGACACAGCTAATGACTTCCTCCATTGAACACTTTCTTCACTTGGCTACCAAGACACTACCTTACCTGGCTTATGCCTACCCTTTTTCAGTCTATTACATCATTTTCTGTTTTTTCCTCATGTACCGAATTCCAAACACAGATGCATCCCAAAACACAGTTCTTATTCCTTTTTCTGCTCCAGTCATGCAAAGGATGACTTCATCTGTTCCATGTCCTCAAAGACCACCCATGGGCTGAAGACTCCCAAACCTCTCTTTTGACACCAGAGCTGTATGTCCAATTACTGACTGAACGGCACTATGTGGATATCTCATTGGCATTTCAAACTGAACATGGCAAAAGCCTTCCACTTCCTGCTTCTTGCTCTTTCTGAAGTTTTTCTAGCCCCATTCAGCAGCAAATCCGTCATTCCAGTTGCTAAAGCCTCTAGCTTTGGAGACATTCTTGACTTCTTTCTCTCACACAATGCGTCTCATCCGTCAGCAAATTCTATCAGCTACACCTTAAATATATAAGCAAGAGTCCAGCCCCTTCACTCTACCTCCACTGTTACCATCGTTTCTCATTTGAATTATTGCAATGGCCTTTTATAACAGTCATCATCAAATTGGGCTCAGTGGCTCATGCCTATAGTCCCCTTAACTTGAAAAGCTAAGAAGGGAGGATCGCTTGAGGCCAGGATTTAGAGGCTGCAGTGAGCCACTGCACTTCAGCCTGGGGAACAGGGCAAGGCTTTGACTCAAAAAGGAAAAAAAAAAAGCATAAACATAATAGTCACTATTCATGTTGGAAATAGATGGTACGCTGCCTTAGTCTGGGCTGCTGTAACAAAATACCATAAACTGGTAGCTCACAAACACAAAAATTTGTTTCTCAGAGTTCTGGAAGGTGAAGTTTAAGAATAAGGTGCTGACTGATTTGGTGTCTGATGAGGGCCCATCTCTTCATAGACAGCCATCTTTTCACTCTAAGTGAATCCGTTTGACAACAGCTCCCTTTCTGTTTCACAGACAGTTCCTTCTCAATGCGTTCTCACGGGGTGGAAGGAATGAGAGTCTCTCTCACGCCTCTTTTATGAGGGCAATAATCCAACTCACAAGGCTCTACCATTATGATCTAATCACTTTCCAAAGGCCCCATCTCTTTGTATCATCACATTGGTTATTAGGTTTCAACATATTAATTTGTGGGGAGACAAACATTCAGACCACAGCCAAGTGGAAAGTTTGATTAGAGGGCTGTTTACCAAGATGTGGACAGGATTAAGGGAAACTAGCAGAAAATGTTCAAGTGCCCTGTGACTAGCAAGGCAGTAGGGGCCAGTAGTAAAGGCATGACAACCCTTAAATCTAAAGGAGGGAGAGGCAGGAGTAATTACCAGAACACATGCACACAGTAGGAGCTGTATTCTTCAGCAAACCAATTCAGTCAGCCTACAGCAATCACCAGAAAGTGAGAGGTGGAAACAAAAACCACGAATTCACTTTCCTCCTGCCTTGTGATCTCCTGACTACAGACCTAAATGAACTCTAAGCCAGAAAACGAGGGAGCTGCTCATTGACAGAGTGCATTAAGGTCACCTCCTAACCTTTTCTGCTCCTCTGGAACACAGAACAGGACAAAAAGGTAGAGAGAGGATCTGGGGAAAAGTGAAATGCCTCTAGCAATATAGCCTCATCTGCAAAACAGAAGTAAATGTTACTTTCACAGAGTGAAATGAAACAATCTAGGTAAAGCATTTAGCAGAATGTCTGGCACATGGTTTTTAGCTGGTGGGGGAACCCCTTATTTGCCTGGCATTATAGTTACGAATGTGGATTTTTGCAGAGTGATAATTTACAAACTTTAGATGATGACCAATTAGTGGGCTGTGAGTTTGGTAGGTTTTCTAGAACTTACTTTTTAAGAAACAGAAAAGACCAGCATGCATTTCATGAAGTAAGGATAAGTATTGTCTCATAAATACATTTCTACTACGTATATTTGCGTGTGCAAATATGTATTTTCTCCCTGGGTCACAGTGTAAAATGTATTTCTTACTAAGGATGATAGTCAAAAAACTGTTGGAAAGCCACAGTGCAAGAACCCTCTCAGCTACTGCTCTTGACTCTCACTTATTTCTTTCCAAGGAGAAGTGACTTACCTGATTTACAAATTTGGGACAAGAAACTAAGAAGATGTACCTGAGTCCTTTCTCATTCTTTTGTCCCTACCCCCCTCTTTTGTCTTTTATTACTTTCTATAGTAAATAATGTGCCCCAAAGATATCATGTCCTAATCCTTGGAACCTGTGAATGTTACCTTACATGGCAAAGTCTTCTAAACTATGATTAAGTTAAGGATCTTGAGATGGGGAGATTAGCCTGGATTATCTGGATGGCCCGTAAATGCAATTACTTGTATCCTCTCAGAGGAAACCAGAAGAAGACTTTACGAACAGAAGAGAAAGACAATGTAAAGATGAAGCAGAGTGAGATTTCAAGATGCTGGCTTACAAGACTGCAGTGATTCGGTCACAAGTCAAGGAATGCTGGCAGCTGCCAGAAGCTATAAGAAGCAAGGATTGATTATCCATTCATCAGTCGGTGGACATTTAAAAAGATTACTTTTCAAAGCTCTTTCTAGGATCTTGACAGGTAGGTAAGAGGTAACCAGACTTAGATTCCTGAGTGCGGTATCATGAGAATCAGGAAGGCTTTGCACTCTGGCTTCCCTCATAATAATAACAGCCCCACACTGAGTGACGACCACATGCAGAACACAATATGTGCATAATCTCTATGTTCACAAAAACTCCACAAGGTAGTTACCACTACCTTCATTTTACAAATGAGGAAACTCAATCAGAAATAACTTGTCCAAGTCACAGTGCTAGTAAGTGAGAGAGCCAGGTTCCCTCCAGTTTGATCTGCCATCAAAAACAGAGCTATCTCCCGCTCAACAAAGTGTCTTTCTGTGTTGCCACTCCCAATTTCCTGAGTCCGGGCTTTTGTAAAGTCTCAAAGCTAATTAGATTCTATTGTAAATCTATTCCTCCAGAAAACTGCACGCCATAGTTTGTACATACCAAAAGTACACATAATAAAATTTTCCAGATAGCATTCTAGCCAATTTGGTCCCAGTATCTTATGCCTCACTTCATTATTTTGCAATTGTTCGGTAAAAACTAGATAAAAGAGAGGCAAAAGAGAAAGTTATAAACTTAATGCTAGTGTCTTAGTGCTGGATGTCACCTTAAATCATGTGTTGGCAATAAATTATATTACAAAATCTTTAGAGCTAGAAGAGCTCTTGGATTGTCAAATGCAAACTTTTTACAGATAAGGAAAACGAAGCCAAAAATTTTGCATATTTGTTTAATAACTAACCAATTCATTAAAGCAGAACTGCGCTGCAATGTAAACAGGTTTTTAATACTCTGTAAATTCTAAGTGGGAAGTGATTCCACACTTATTTTGATCATGCAAACACTGCATTTAAAAAATTATTGTCTCCATTGTTTTTCTCTTCTCAAGCATTTAAGTACGGATATATAAAACTGATGTCCACGTAAGAGCAAAATCCAGCCCTACTTATTATTTTTGGTGAGGGGGAAACTCTTAAATAGCACTTTTCAGACAGAATATGAACTGTCTTTAATCCCCGTCTACAAAATGAAAACCCAAACATTCACAGAAAGCCTTGTCAAGTCACATCCTTACATGAAGTTCTTTCAAATTAAAAAAAAAATGTTACCGAGCAGCGCCTGAAACACAGTGCGGTTGGCTTCATTTGTTTTTCTGGGCATCTCATTTCCCACACTGGGTGACAATTTGTTTGGGTTCGTGGTGGAAATTGGTTACAGCAAAGTTTAAGTAAATTCACTGCCCTTGACAATTGTTAACATCAACCAAATAAAGGCAAAACGAGGTGCTAAGAGGTAGGAAAAGAAACGCGTGCTGAGTAAGGTTGCCCGCGCCCTTCCCCGCAAGAATTTCCGAACCCCCACCGCCCAGGAGCAAAGGGCAGAAGACACAGAGAAGCCCCACCCCGACGCCGAGAAAGGAAAAGATCCGCCCACCCTTCCACCAACCCGAAGTCGCCATCTCCGCCCGTCCGCCGCTGGCGCGACTCTCCGTCTCCTCCGCGACCCCTTTTACGACAGTTTTGCGGCTTCGTTTGCGGCAGCGCCGGCGGCGTGGCGTCGGGGGCCGGTGCTCGGCGGTTCGTGCGTGCGGTCGCAGGTGCGTCGCTCTGCTCGGGGCGTGCGGGCGTCCGCCGCGGTCAGTGCGCTGGGATGAGCCGGGCTCCCGGTGGAAGCGAGGGAAGCCAGCAGCAGCAGCCATGGTGAGTGCGGCCTCGGGTATCCCTGGCGACCTCAGCTCCCGGGCTCAGAGGTGTGCAGCTTCGGGCGGGAGGGTTCGGCTTTGGGCGCGTCCTGCTCGCCAGGGCACAGCCCTTTTGGCTCGCAGCTCGTGGGTCTTTGTGTTTGTACCTCGTCTCTCTGACGGCGCTCCAGCGCCGTGTCCGCCGTCCCCGGGCTCTGGGCGCTAAGGGGTTGCTTCCCTGGACCTGTCGTGGACCCGGAGACGAGTGGAAGCTTATTTGATTGTAGCTGCCCTCGCCCTGACACGTCGTCACGGCACTGGCTGCACGCTGCTGCATCCTTCCTTTGCTGTCGCTGGCAGGTGTCTTCTCCCTCCTATCCGAAAGTATTTGGGCCTCTCCTTAGGAATCAACAGGGCAGTGCCGAAGGCGTTAGTCTAGTTTAGCCCACGTGTAGCCTCGAAAACGCTGTATCAGAATTTCACAGGAGCCGTCTGTGAGCAGTTTTTCCTCCTCTAGCAGAAACCTTATTTCCACTACTTTTGATTGAACTTCAATGTGACCTAATTTGTCCGGGGATGAAAGAAGTTCTCAAAGGGACGGTATTTTATTTTTCACTGTTGTAGGGGTAAATAAGCAAATCGACTTGCCCTCTTTTCCATAGTAATAAATCCGGTGACTTTAATGCATTGAGTATAACAGATACAGTTTTAAGGATCATTGAGCAGAATATTTTCGCCTTAAAAGTTGTTTCTCGGCTAGGCATGGTGTCTTATGCCTGTAATCTTAGCACTTTGGGAGGCCGAGGTGGAAGGATTGCTTTAGGCCAGGAGTTTAAGACTAGCCTAGGCAACAAAGCAACTCCATCTCTTTAAAAAAAAAAAAAAAAAAAAAAAGGGCCGGGCACGGTGGCTCACGCCTGTAATCCCAGCACTTTGGGAGGCCGAGGCGGGTGGATCACGAGGTCAAGAGATCGAGACCATCCTGGTCAACACGGTGAAACCCCGTCTCTACTAAAAATACAAAACATTAGCTGGGCATGGTGGCGCGTGCCTGTAATCCCAGCTACTCAGGAGGTTGAGGCAGGAGAATTGCCTGAACCCTGGAGGCGGAGGTTGCGGTGAGCCGAGATCGCGCCATTGCGCTCCAGCCTGAGTAACAAGAGCGAAACTCCGACTCAAAAAAAAAAAAAAAAAAAAAGTTGTTTCTTCTATTAAAATGTAGTTTGTAATGAGCTGGGGGATGGGAGAATGGGCAAAATGAGAAAGGGTGGGAATCAGAGGAGTAAATGTTTGCTCTTCTCCCCTTCACCAGGCCAGTACAATGGTAGCAGTTGGACTGACCATTGCAGCTGCAGGATTTGCAGGTTTGTTTATGGTTTGGGGGCGGAAGTGAAGTCGGAGAGATTGGAGATTTAGTTTACTTATTCTGTTGCTTTTGGTTTTAGGCCGTTATGTTTTGCAAGCCATGAAGCATATGGAGCCTCAAGTAAAACAAGTTTTTCAAAGTCTACCAAAATCTGTAAGACTTAATGAACACTTTTGCTAATTCTTTGCTGCTTATGTTTAAAACCTAGAGCCACACTTCAGGAAGGGTACATTTCCAAACATCCCTGAAGCTCTAAGGGATTGCTTTGGACCCTTTTCCTTGCTTCCCGCAGGAGAGTAGAGAAGTTCTGAACTTTGTAATGGTGCCACCCTGAAACATCAGATGTTATATGCGACAGAGTTGGGTGGGGTGTTGACAAATCTAGTACCCCACTAGACCTAACTTTCTTGTGGAAGTTAATATCACTTTTTTCATATACTGTCAGCTTCAGTATCATCTGTACATGTTCTTGTTTTCCTTCATTTGCATCACACACACAGAGGGATGTAAGATTCTAAAGTGATCTGATCTTACCATGTGGCCCTGGCACTCCCAAACATCATATGTAGTGAATTAGGCTATAGGGTTTGACCTGATGTTACGGTCTTACCCTCTGTGGTCACAGTTAGGAATAGATTGGGCTGTGATAGCCTGTTGAATATTTATGTTGTGATTAAGTGTAACAGAATGGAATGATTGTAGGCTTTACCAATATGATTTCTGACGTAGCAAGCTCAGAGGACCTGATAGTGGTATTTTCTGTATCTATATCTTAAAGTCTTACTACAAATACCCTTGAATCTCTTGTCTCAAAAGACCTCCACATCCTGTTCCTAAGGCACTTCTTGCAGACTTTTATCTATAATATGGCTAATTTGGAACTATCTTTCCTTTACTCCTGGAAGAGCTGGCTTTCAGAGACTTTTTTTTCTTTTGTCCTGTATTTCTAAGGTAGTTCATATTGGCAGAAAAAAAAAAAATGGATCTGTTTAATAATCATTAAAATACTACATGTTGCTATTTATTTATAAGCTTTATTTAGCTTTAGCTAAAATACCTCAGGAATTGCACTTAAAGTCCTCTTAAGTATCAGTTTTTCTTCTGGTTCTGTGAACATTCCAGACTTCTTTTTTAAAGCAACTTCGTTTATTCTATTAACCTTTATTTACAAATGCATTTCTTCTTTCAGGCCTTCAGTGGTGGCTATTACAGAGGTGGGTTTGAACCCAAAATGACAAAACGGGAAGCAGCATTAATACTAGGTGTAAGGTAAAATCATCTCTAATACTTTTAGCATTTTTCTACCACTCTAGAGCCATGAGGAAATATAGGAAAGACCTTGTCGCCTTTAATAGGAGGGGTTTATGGAGGATTTTGTCCTAGGAAGATTGGTGTTATCAGTTCTAGTCAGCGAAGCTGTCCTGCTCCTTTTATGTTATTTCTAAGGTCTTAGCACTCCTTCAGATGAGAAGGCACACTGGCACGTAAGCACTTTTTTTCCCTAGAGTGTTTGCTAAAACACAGGCACTTTTCCATTTAGTGAAAGATAGACTCCTCAGCAGATTATCAGTGTTCAGTGTTCTCTGTTACCTGACATTTTTATGGTGAAATTCTGCCTTCGGCCGGGCATGGTGACTCACCCTGTAATCCCAGCACTTTGAGAGGCTGAGGCGGGTGTATTACTTGAGGTCAGGAGTTCGAGACCTGCCTGGCCAACATGGTGAGACCCATCTCTACTGAAAGTACGAAAATTAGCCAGGTGTGGTGGTGTGTGCCTGTAATCCCAGCTACTCGGAAGGCTGAGGCAGGGGAATCACTTGAACCTGAGGCTGAGGTTGCAGTGAGCCAAGATCAAGCCACTGCACTCCAGCCTGGTCACACAGTGAAACTTCATTTAAAAACAAAAGAAAATCTGCCTTCATTTTCAAATCCTTAAACATGTTTTTCTTATCAATAAAAGGACTGTGGTAATGTATATTACAAGTTCAGTACATTTTTGAAAATGCCTTTTCTAAGGAGCAGTTTAGTCCCCCAATTTAGGACATGCATTTTGTGTGTGTTGAGGTTTCTAAACAACTTTTCATACTGTTAATTTACTAGTTACACATGTCTTTAATTGGCCTTTATGTATAGTTTTTTTGATGTGATGAGGAAGTAGGCTGAAGTAAATACTTTGTTTTTAATTAGCCCTACTGCCAATAAAGGGAAAATAAGAGATGCTCACCGACGAATTATGCTTTTAAATCATCCTGACAAAGGTAAGTAGTCATTAAATCCTTGTTGTAGATGCTGGTGTGACTAATTGTTACTAATGGAATAATTTTATCTCAAATTCCTGGCTATTAGAAGGGAAACACCTAAATCTGTGTGTAAGTATTGTCTCCTAGGCTGGAGCCATATATTTTTGGTGTCTTAAAAGGAATTGAGTGCAAACTTTTATTTATAGAATGAGCAGATGTAAGTGCTACTATTAATATGTTTTGTGGGGTTTTGGGCCTACATTTAATTATAATTAAAATGCTAAATTTCAGTAAAACTAAACTGTAATTTTTCCTCATCCATTTTGGATACCTTGAAATGGAGATTACCTAGATAGAAACTTACGGGCTTTATTTATTCGTTTCTGATGCACTTCTAAGCAGCCTTGGCTGTGCTGAAGAAAAGCAAGAAAGAATTCCTTTGAATACCAAAAAATAGACCACAGAATTCATGTTCTAGTGGTCATATCCTTTTCCTTATACAGAAGAGAGCTTTCATTAATAAAGAGGGTTTTGACAGTTTAAACAGGGTTTTAATTGTTCAACATCTGACTTCACAGTCTCTTTCATGAAATTTAGCTTGTATTATATAGAGGGCTTCTGATTCAGTAGGTCTGCAGTGGCGCCCCAAAAACACACACGTATACTAAATCTGCTGCTGTTATTTCTTGCTGGTCTTCGGACCACACTTTGAGAATCACTCCTCCAGCAGATTCACAGGACAGCAGCTGTAGATGACATTGTGAAGGGACAGTAGATAATAGGAAAAGAAAAACTGGACAGAAGAAGAATGTAAAGCAAACAGCTTTTGAGTAAACTCAGAGCTCAGAAGCCTCTGAGAATATCATGGTTTTAAAATAACATGGTATAATTGAAGTTCACTCATGACCTGTAATCATGAATAGGCTAACGCCATTTGAAAGGCATATACATATATATCTATTATACGTTATAGAAATCCTTTTTCTGTCAGCTTAAGCTTTCTAAAAAGGTGTCATTTTTGTAGAAATCTCTCCCATGTAAGTTTTCATTTCCCATCTGGTCATCCAGTTGCAGTGTCAAGGTTATTTTTTAAAAATTAAAAACACCATTTCTGCTATTTCTACCTCAGATAAGCACTGGAGTCCTTGAAACAAGAGTATCAGGCAGAAATCGAGAATCTGTATTGAAACTGTTCTTTTTTCTTTCTTCCTATAGGAGGGTCTCCGTATATAGCAGCCAAAATCAATGAAGCTAAAGATCTGCTAGAAGGTCAAGCTAAAAAATGAAGTAAATGTATCATGAATTTTAAGTACATATTACTTTATGTATATGAGTACTAGCTTTTTATAATAAAATGCCTCAGAGTTACAGTTTTAAAAAACGATTTAGCACAAGCTAAATCTCAAAGCCTTGGTATAATTTTTGTTTAAACATGAGGATTTTAAATTAGACCATAGTTTAGAATATTTGCATATTATGGGCAAACACCATTTGAAGATTAATATTGTTCATTCCTCATTTAGCAGATGATTTGGGACCTATGTCTACTCTTCAAGGCAAAGTGAAGATGACAGTCCTTGCTCTCAGGGAGCCCCCACTTTAATGGGAGACCGATAAACTGGTAATCGGACTGTGTGATAAATAGTATGATAGAAATTCACTCAAGCTGTTCAAGTAGGGAGTCTTATGAGGTTTAAAAAAAAAGGCTGTTCCAGGTACAGGCAACTGGCCCAGCAACTTGGATACTTGGAACCTTGTATTTAAAAGTGAATTTAGCCACAGCTTAGACCTGAGAAATTGACCTAGGGGTGTGGGTGGGTGTGTATGTATTCTATTTACATACATATATTAATAAACAGTATTTCATACATTAAAAATAGTATGATAAAGATTTCAGAGTACAGGTCTGGCACAATCAGCTCATTGCAGCCTCAACCTTCTGGGCTCAAGCAATCCTTCCACCTCAGCCTCCCAAAGTGCTGGGATTACAGGCACGAGAAGTATTTACTTTGTATTCAGCTAGCCCCTTAAAGGTACTGACCATTTATAAATTATTCCTTCAGTTGGCTATTTCTTGACAATCAAACTTCTGTAATTATGATTAAGCTTAAACATTGTTAGCAAAACTGAAATGTTCTCAATATCAAAATATTCAATTTGGACTATTAATTTATACACTAATAAATGATGTTTAAAGGCAGATTACTTACTGTTAATCTAACATAAAATATATAAGGATCTCAACCAGAGGACCTGTATAAAACATCTGACATAAACTTGTATTTCCCAAGAGGAGTATTTGTTATACGTAGCTCTAATATGATAAAGTATACTACCTACCATCTAAACGTCCTTAAATCATTAGAAGGTTCTTAGTTATTAATGGAGGATACAAGGACTTCTGAGGTTAAAAAGTAGTGGAGGTAATATTTATCTGCCTCTTAAAGGTATATCTGCTGTTTGTGTTTTCTGTCCTATACCCTTGTTTAAAATCTGATGGAGTCTGTTATGATTTAGTGTTATGATGAAGCACTAGCTTCTAAGACTTTTATACAGGATAATTATTTTATTTCCAGGGAAAAGCAGACAGGAAGGTATAGTTGGTTCTTGTTTGTGGTAATTCTGTTTTTCAAGGCGGTTGTGAACACTGAAGTCGCAAATAAGTGACAAGTTCCTAAGAGAATTAGATTCTGTGACCCTTTTGTCACAGTTTTGTCTGCCAGTCAGTATGTAACCTTCATCTACATGCTTCTGCTGGAAAACACCTTTAGTAGTATTTCATTAACTGAATTCACAGCCAACAGCACTGTAACTCACGCTGGGCACATCACGGCCGCCTTTGCATTTAAGAATACTAGGCAGCACACTGCACTACTCCTCTTGGGAACCATCTTAAAACAGCAAAATCAACAAAAAGTATGCACATGAAACCTGGCACTAAATAGATCCCAAAAAGGATACCTGTTTATGATTTGAGAGCTGATACGTGGCACAGCATTGCCTTGTGCACATAAAGTGATCTCAATTTTTTATCACTGCAAATATTCACAAATGACCAGAAAAGGATGTTGATTTTGGAGTTACAAATAAATTCTAGTGAGTAGGCAAATTCACAAGTAAGGAATCCTAATAATGAGGATCAACTAGATTTTGGTTTACTAACCTTTTATTTCAGTCCATTGGACAAATCAAAAAATGTTTCTATGAACAAGAGGTTTATGAAGAAATAGTTCACTTAAAAGCAAATTTTTCAAAGACAGACAGTAATAATGTGCCCACAGGCAATGAAGCATTAACTCTAAAAAGGGAAATTTAATAGGTATAAATACTTGAGTGTTTAGTGCAAATAGCATACCTGTTCTAAGACAGGTGTTGAGACAATGGAAGCCACTCTCATACTGAGCAGCACAGCAGAGCACATTTTTTCTTGCATAGTCATCAGTTTTACTTTCTCTAGGCTTACCTTTTTCAAGTAGAAGAATCCGTATTTCATTGAAGGCTATTAGGCAAACTGAACATTTAAATGTCGTCTGTGAGGGCTCTAGATCATGGTAGGTAATTGATGCAAATACAATCCATAAAAACTTTTATTCTCTTACAAAATACTTGATCTGTAACATTTATTGAGTACTTATAATGTGCTAGTACTGTGCTAAGTATTCTTCCTTATATGTGCTAGCACTGTGCTTAGTTTCACATGTGATAACTAGTTATGATGAGTACGTTTCACGTGAGGAAATGGAAGTTGAGTAAGATGAAGCACCCAAGGTGACATGCTGAGAAAGGCTGATCTTTCTCAGATCCTGAATTCTATTCTCTTTTGTACTACAGCCTTCGCAATTCTGATAACCTAAGCATGTTTTCCTTGATGGTACTGAGGTTTGAGTCTGGTACTTGTCTCTACGGATGTAGCTTGGGGTCTCATTGGTTTACTCAGTGTTTACTCATTGGTGCTTCGAGATATATTTCAAAGGAGAAGTCAGCATGATTAAACACACTTAGGAAATGGGAGGTAGGTTGCAAGTTAAACTTCTGCAAAAGCTAGGTAAATCTGAGCTTCAAAGCTCCGGCTTTCTCTGTAAAAGGGCAAGATACGTGAGCAACTTGAAATTCTGAGGATTCCTCCACATTTATGGCTAGGGAAACAAAAGTCCAGAGCAAATGGTTTGAGGCCCCACAGCTGGTGAAACTAGAATTAGGTCCTGAGAGTCTTCTCCAATTCACTGTGTTCATATTAGTCCTCTTAGAAGTTTGTGGGGAATTCCGATCTAGAGCTTTCATATTAGACCTGAATATCAAAAGTTCTTGTGAGTCACTTAAGCCTCTTCCCTTTGGCCTTTACTGGTCACCTGAGTTGACATTATTAGAAATGAGTCCTAAGGTGCTGTATAAAAACTGCTTTGTTGGTAAAAAAGTGAGCTATAATGGGTGGTCCTAGAAGTTAAACTCTCTTCCCACCTTTAGGTCTCCTGCCGTCAAGTATTTTTCCAAATGATGTACTCATGGAAACATTTAAATGGAAAAACAGTGAGAACTGAGAAAAATTAGGTAACCGTCTTAACATACAGCCACACTGAAAGCTGAATAAATTCAGTATACTGAATATATACATCCTCCCATACAGAAAACCTTGTATCAGAAATGTCTAAAAACAAAACAGGCATAATGCTTCATTTAAAGGGTTAGTGGGGTTTTAGTTAGAATGCAGAGTTCTATCATGAGAAATTATATAAGGCATCTCTCTGTTGACAGTAACCTATCAAGGTTTTACAGTCCAGAAGCTTGTAGCAGGTTCACATTTTGAGTGCACGTGATACTCCAAACATGGTAACATGAAAATTTAGAACATGGCTCAACAATGTGAAAGAACAGACTAATTTTTTAAAAACTGGTAAATTTGATGTAAACGAAGTAAAAAAAAAATCACTATGTAGAATGCTCTCCTAGGTTTTTGGTTATGTAAAGTATCCTGGAGTGGGTAACCTTGAGTACCAGGTAACTTGAATGACCTAAGCTCTGCTTTTAGTTTTTGGACTGCTGTTCAGTGTGCTGTTAATTGGCTTAGAGCCAGCTACTGCCTTAGCAACAAGATATATTTAAATGAAAGTTGCCAGGAAAAAAAAAAAAGCAACAAGATATAGATATATAGATATAGATATATGAAGAGCCCCTATGTTGTGTCACCTATTACTCCTCACCCAGTGATACGAGATAATCTGTTATGGTTAACATTGAAACATTACTGCTGTTTCAATTAATGAAATTTCAAATATATGTTTGCATTTTCATTTACAACCTAAAGACAGCAAGTTAGTTGAAAAGGGAAGCTTAAAGAGGTTGAAATATAGGCACCAGGCAACAATTAAGTATAAATTGTTTATCTGAAAAAGCTATTGGAAAATACTTTTAAAGAAAATGGTCTCTAAAACTAAAAAATCAATACGTACATTTTAAACAGTTAATCCAGTTAAGAGGATACAAATGTGTAAAAACTTTTAGCCAAAAAAAAAAAAAAAACCACAAATACCAGTCACTGAAATACCAAGAAATTCAAGAAGCTATTAAGTAGCATACTTATTACTGGGGCTAAGACCCAGTGAAAAATTAAGTTTGTCCTTGCTTTGAGTATCTTACCGATTGCATTCAGCATACTTGAAAATGGGATGGATACATACGTGAAACAAAAAACACTTAAATTCAGCATACTCCTTATGAGAATACTTGAGCATTTGGTTAGGTGTTAACCCAGTGTCTGACATGTGACTAGACTCAAACTGTATTAATATTGGAAGGGCTTTAAAAATACCAACTAGTGCAGCCCTCTCTGGTTGGATAAAATTGAAAACAGAAAAGTTAATAGAACTAAAATAGCGGCTTCCAATTCTGTACTGTTACTTAAAGCATCTTTTTGAGTTACCAAAGGAAGAAATAAACAAATGGACTGTGGGAAAGGATCTTACAGAACTGCAGTATAGTTTTTCCAGGAGAATTTTTGTGTACCTTGCCTCAGTACTGTAAATAGTACAGAAGATACAGATGATCCTGAATCCAAAGTAATACACTGATAGTCTTTCTAAAATTTGTAATTAGATTGAACCACAGGAAATTGCTAATAGTTGATCATTTTTGACCCACAAAAGTGGTAATTTCCTACTGTTCAATCTAATGAACATACATCAGTTTTAAGTTACCACCACTTGCCAAAAGTCTGACTACAGCAGATTGCAGTTACTGCTTTATTTCAAATACTCCTGAAATAAAACCAAATGCTATCATAGATTAACATGAGTTATGAGCAACTATAGTCCATTTAAGTACACATTCTAATAAAGAACTAAAATTTAAAAAGGGGGTGCCTGCAAATTCACCTAGCAGATATTTTTATGACAAAATATAGGGGATCCAAACCATGTAGCAAAGACGGGAAGACAGTAACAAACATCCTTTTCTTTGGAAATTTGCCAAAACAGTAGATTTGAGTTCAATTCCAAGTTCCTTGGAACCTTCCAGAAGAAAATCCAGGTATAATTTTCCTTCACTGTCATTCTTAACCACCAGTCATCTGTCCCTGGACATTACGTCCCTACACATAGCCTGTTTTCCATTTTTATCTGTCCTTAGGCAACAGCCTATGACAGCACTAGTTGGTTTGAGCCCCAAAAGTGTAAATCTGTTTGCAGAGGATACAAATGGTACTATTTCTCAATCCAAGATTTAGTTAACGTACCAACTTAAGACCCTCCTTAGGTTACAAAACACTAGACACACAGCTAACAGCAAGCAACTACAAAAACACATGACAGCACAGCAGCAGTGGAACCCAGCAGCAGCTCAGGCAAGTTTCCGTGAACTCACCAGTTTGATGTGCTGCTTCTAAGTCCACGTTAAAAATACATGATTATTTTTCAAAATGAAGATACGTGTATTCCTATTATACTTTTGCCAATTACGTCTTAAGTGTTACCAGAGACACCATTTAGGCCCCTTAAGGTTTAACAAAGGTGATGCCTAAATCAAGAATCCTAGGGCTTCCAAAGTTGCAGGAAAAGCAGGTCATTTTTGCCACCGTATAATCTCAGCTACTACTGCATGATTCAGTTCAGGTGTCATATGAATGCATATATATATGCTGAAACATTGTTGGAACTGTACAAGATCTTCCAGAATACTTTTTTTTCTTCTCTTTAAAGAGACAAGGTCTCACTGACCCAGAACTTCCGAGCTCAAATGATGCTACCGCCCGGACTCCAGAATGCCTTTTTTGCTGGGGGGGTTGTTCAGTGTGTACTGGCAAGTTCTTCCCATAGCATCATCTCGCCTAACAAGGATAGCCGCCAACAAGACAGACCCCTCTCAAATACACTTAAAAGGCTACCTGAATTAAACATGGCTACGCTCTGGGGAGTGGGCTCTAAAATAAACACATGCATGTTTATCACAATTCTGCAGTACCTGTATTTTTAAAGGACGAGACATGGGGTTTAGTCATTTGTAAAGAAATGAATTTGGTGTGGTTATTTATTGCGAGTATGAAGAACTGGTTGAGCTATCCTCACGCTTTTTGATTATTCCATTCCCACTGAAACAATCCTTGTGGAAGAGATTTTAGTGTATCTATTCTACGTGGGAGAAAATGAAAAGTCATTTTTTTCCTTTACCACAATTTTGGCATTAAAATTTTTCTAATACCTTATAATTTTTAACCCAATTATGCAAGAGAACTGAGGCAATTTAAACCTGTTCCTAGCTTTGATTTTAAAAAAGACATTTGTGGGTAAATTTTTAAAAATCAGGATATGAAATCACTTGATACCTTTTATATATAAAGGACAGGAGTTGCACTACTCAGAGCTTTAAAATTATGTTGCCAAAAAACAATTAGAAGGCCTTAGGAAAAAGCATTTAACACAACCACATTTTAACCTTAATTAAAATAAATCTGAGGGATAGGGTTATATACATTGACCTGGCAAATTTTACATTTTTAACTATATCCTTAATTATCTTTCAGATCATATAAATTAAAATCACATTTTTATGCACATAAATTAACAGACTGCACACAAAAAATACTTTTCACATGCCAAATAATACAAAGGGCTGTCACTCTTCCTCAGTGGTCCATGTAATGTGGAACAACCCTTCCCCTATGTCTAACAATAATTTGACTTGACCTCACAATTAGCTGTATTAATTATTGTACCATTGTTCTCTAAAACAAACTTCATGTTATCTTCATAAAATTAAGCTCTGGCTAAAATATATACCTAAAGTTTAATAATTAATTTTCAGTCACTGGTATGAGCGCCTTCAAAATAAGTTACTTGAAAATCAAGAAGCAAATCATTGGCCTATTACTTAAAAATTGCTTGTCATACCTGCTACCCCCCATTGTCTTCCAAAGTTGCCTTTGATTAGAATTCAGGTTTTTTTCCCTAATATCACATGTATTATTATTAATTAGCTATGCATCTAACAGCCTAAGCTTGTGTTAAGATTTCAGAGGTTTCTTAAAAAATGATTAAATAGCCAACTGACATTTTAATGCTATTTATGAGCAAGTAAAAGCAAAGTATACTATCCTATACTTTGCTTTTTAAAAATCATTTATACTTGCTCATAAATAGCATTTATAAAGCAAAGTATACTATCCTATACTTTGCTTTTTAAAAAGCAAAGCATAGGCTTATCCTAAGCCTACAAATAGCTCCAACTACTTTGCAATAATTGGTGTAAAAAGTAGAAAGTTAAAAAAAAATCAGCAAATGGAAGATCAAAGTTTATTTACTACCTGCATACAAAAACATATTGCACATCAAACAACCAAAAGAAAAAAAAAAGAAAAAAAAAAAGATACTCTACTGAAGACTAACATGTAGTTTATACAGAATAAACCTTCTGGAAATTGATCTTTTCAGTAGTTCAGGTTATGTCTGAATGGACATGACTAATTCAGCTTAGTGTTTTAACTAAAGCTATGTTTGATTTTTAAATACTGTACACTTTAATAAATAAACCAAACAAAGCCTCAAGGTAGAACAGTCACTGCCAAATATCACCCAGCGTCCCTGCAGATTAGAGTTTAACAAATGTATTCCAGTGGTCTGCAGATTTTCCTCTACATACAGCATTTAAAAAACACATTAAAACAGACCAGTTTCCAGACTCAACTAATAAAGAAATTACAATTCAGTGCAAAATATTGTAGACTGCATTTCATTCTAGTTTTCCTCGGGTGAAGAAGTGGTTGCATATTAAAAATGTAACAAAAGCAGCTAATGCTTTCATAAAGAATATTACGTTAGGGATCCCCCCACCCACCACCCCCCATCTCTGCCATATTTTGAAAACAAAATAACATTTTTTCCTATAGCCAGCAACTTTTTTTTAATGTTACATATACTATTCTCAAGGCACATCTGATGATATATTTTATAACACAGTAGGTGTCAAAGTTATGTTTAACATATGATTTCCTCAGGATCCCTCCCCTTTTTGAATTCCAAATGGAGGAACTGAAAGTGCGATGTAAAGACTGGCGATCCATATTCTATCTTTGGCAAGCTTGTACAAGCACTATTGTAAATGTAATGTAAAAGAACTGTAAACTAGGAACATCTTCAGTTTATGAAACACCATTCAGGACTGCTGCTTCTTGAGTGTTTTCTTCTTTTAGGTTATTAATCTTTTCTTCTCCTGGAGTGCGCTGTAGCTTAGCAATGTCATCGCCAGAAGCACTAGTTGGGCCATTTATTGCCTTTTCTGAAGGACCATGCTCTTCAATCACATCTTTTGCCTGCCAAAGGGAGACAACTTTTTCAACTTCTTTATAAATGAAATCTATAGCTGAGGAGGAAAACAGCTACATAAACATTAATTAGCTAATTAAAAATTTCAGTTTCATATGCCACAATGGATCAAAGTATTAAAACGTCTTTAAAATTCAAAACAAATAGCAAAGTATTCCACTCTATGGGTCTTTCAACTTTGTATCTCTTAGCAGTGCCCAAACCACACAAAACATCCATACTAATAAAAACTGTACCTAATTTTAAAACACTGGAAAGCTCACCATGTAAATCACATAAACAGTTAATACTAAATAAAACAACTACTCACCTTTTTTTTTTTTTTTT
>NW_016107426.1:3862769-3864524 GCF_001604975.1 Cebus imitator | reverse complement strand
GGGCGTGCTGGCACATGCCTGTTACTTCAAGCTACTTGGGAGGCTGAGGCAAAAGAATCACTTGAACCCGGGAGGCAGAGGTTGCAGTGAGCCAACATCTGCCATACTGCACTCCAGCCTGGGCAACAAGATCAAAACTGTCTCAAAAACAAAGAATTGAAACTTTAATTGAAACACCCTTTATTTTCTATCACAAACTGTTTTAGAAAATCGTTTATCTTTTAAATTATGGGAGCAAGTTAATAATGTAAAGAATAAAAACGCAGGTAAAATTATTTAAAGTCACTACGTATGGGGAGAATTGGTCCATAACGTATAAATTCTATGAAAACAACTAAATCATTCTGGTATAGTAAAAAGCTGGATAGTATTTACAATTCATGTTTCCTAATTATGAATTAACATGCTAACACTTTTTAAGATCCAAGAAGTTTCTATAACTATTAAATCAATCTGTTAAAATCACAAACAACCTATTTCAGAACTTAAATACATCATTTAACTAGAAAACCACTAAAGATGTTTCAAATCTGAAAACTCTTTCCTTCCAAAATGGAACTCAGTATGCTCATCTTAAAGCTTTTTAAATTTAAATTTATTGCTAATACGTTTATAACTACATTAAAGAGTTTATAATATCAGGAGCAGGGCTACTGTCATAATCCACTTTATTATGTCTACATACATGGTAGCAAACCCATTACAACAACAATTCTAGCCAGTGTGGGGAACAGTGTAGCAAATGCACTGTTTCCAAGTTCAGCCCTCAGTGACACCTAGGAAAACTCATCTAATTGGAAACCCTGCTGGTAAATTAGGTTGGTGCAAACGTAATTGTTTTTTTTGCTGTTTTCGGGTATGTGCAAAAACTACTCACCAACCTAACACATGTTTAAACAATTCTTAGAACCCCTCATCCACTGTGTACAGAGACAGAATAATATATTTTAGTTATCAACTAATATAATTTAGTTATCAACTAAATTAACAAGCACTTAGCTGGAATATCCCCTACCCAAATAAAATGAAGCCAAAAGAAACCTGTCAATTCAAATAAAAACCTGTTTATAGCCAGTCCTTATAATACAAGCCCCTTACAAGTCCAATACAGATTAATAAATAATATCTAGAAAAAATACAGGCAATTTGTGTAATGACACACTCTGGAGCTTCCTCTAAAGGATCCAAGTTAATCAACTGGACACAAGTGTGTACTGTCACATTCTAAGTGTGGTAAAGAATATTCACTGCTTGATTTACACTAAGAGCAACAAGAAATTTTGAGCAGATGAGATCAAATTAAGTGAATGTTTAAAAGAGGATGTTTAGATATTAACTCTGGATGGAGGCTGCCCCCAACTGCTGCCAGGATCAAGGGTAACAATTTTGTGCTTGTTTCACCACCCTGTCTTTTGGGAGAAGGGGCAAGCTAGGGAGTGCAAGGAGTTTTAAAAGAGAAAAACTAGTAATCCCAAGCAGAAGTAAAATAGGAATAGATGCAGTATGGAACACAAATCATTGTCAAATTGTTGAAACCTCCAAACTACTCAAGTTGCATTTAATACCATACAGAAATTTCTGCCTCTTCTCCAACAAACCTCACTGTTACTCTTTTCATGCCTGTTGACTAGTTAATAAATGTAATATATCCTATGTTAAGCCCATACGGGTATCCTGAATTATAAAGTAGGGCCAGATAATGTATTCACTGCTGTGTCATCTTCAAACAAATGAAATAATCTCTTCATCTAAAAC
>NW_016107426.1:3857925-3862694 GCF_001604975.1 Cebus imitator | reverse complement strand
ACCGCAGCCTCCACCTCCCTGCCTAAGGTGATTCTCCCACCTCAGCCTCCAGAGTAGCTGGTGCAAAAGGTGCGTACTACCACACCCAGCTAGTTTTTGTATTTTTAGACAGGATCCCACTACGCTGCCCAAGCTGGTCTCAAACTCCTGGGCTCAAGCAATCCTCCTACGTTGGCCTCCCAAAGTGCTGGGATCACAGGTGTGAGCTACCAAGCCCAGGCCTAAAATATATTCTCAACATTAAAGGAGGGGAGGATAGAAGGGAAAGGAAAACATATTTTTTCTGGACACTTAGAATTTCTGACAATATTTAATTGATCTAAAAATTTCCAACTATCTTTAAAACATGAACTTTCAGGAATGGGAACTAATTCCCTTAACCAGTTTTACCAAATGTCTCTACAACCACTAAATTTAAAATAGTAAAGAAGCCAGAATTTACATTTTTATTTGGGGAAAACACATGAAAGAACTGGTTTTGGAAAGAATGCAAAAATTGATTTGTTTGAAAGGGGTTTATTTCTGGTGCACACAATTTCTTCATTGTGAATATACATGTGATTCTCTGTACACAGGAAATGGAATTATGTTCAAAATAATAGACACAGCAAACAAGTTTCTTTAAAGTTAAAAATTAATGACTACATAAAATAAACATTCTAAAACTAAGTAAGTACTATTAATTTGAATAGTTAGTAGGTGTAAAAGGCATCACACTATAGTAAACAAAAACATAACATGCATTCCTCTTATTAGGTGAGAGACACTTTCAAGTATTTTTCTCTTTTATACTTTTTTTTTTTTTTTTTTAAACTGTGGGTATTACAACTCCCACAAAACTGAGGTGCTGAATTCAGATATAGTAAGCAGGCACCATGCAAAAGCTGCCCAGTTTTGCCAATCAACCTCAATCACAATCTACAACATAGCCCCTGGGATGGCAGGCCCCATCTCAAGTGTGAAGAAACTGCCAAGTGAACAAAATGGTCTTCTCAACAGTCTTTCCATGTAAACAATTGAGACACAACATTAGTTCAATTAGACAAGTTACTAACGCTTACGCTGTGAAGGAAGAATGCATTTTCTTAATAGTAGTAGTCTTATTAGTTGAATAAACAACTTATGCAATGCAAATTTTGAACGTATATGCACACATGTGTACATGTAAGTATAATATATTTAGAAAGCAGGCATATGACATTTTTTTCATGCTTGTGACCTGATGTTGTCAACAGGTCCACTCAAGTTACCTGGCTGTCTATCTTCTGCCTGACCCCTGAAGCGACGCCTGCGGCTACGATTGCGTCGCTGGGGTTTTTTTTCACTATCATCTGTAATTGCAAAGTTTACCATGAACTATTCTGACAAAAACAAACAAAAAAAACAAACAAAAAACCTTCTTTCCTTCAAAGATTTAAAGAAGGGGAAAGAGAAACTTTTAATTAAACACCAAAAATAAAACAATAAATGTTTACTGACAGGAAATACGTTTTTGTAGCTTTCAGCATTCCAAATGGATTAAAAATGGAATTATCCTCTGGAAATTAAGAGGGTTTTAACTCACAGTAAAACAAACTCTCAAACTGCCATCATTCAGGGACACCATTTTCCTCTCTGGTACAGTTACAGTTTGGTTTATACTGAAGTTAATGACATTTTAGCCCTTAAAAATTAATGCCTACTCTTGATATATATATATATATATACTTTTACCAGTGTCAATTCTTTATATATATATATATATATACCTTTACCAGTGTCATTTATAATTATTTTAAAAGAGGCATGATGAAAGCCTGATTTTAGTTTGGGGACAATAAAAGCACTAAGTACCCTGCAGTTTGAGTATTTGTATTGATTTAATGGCATCAAAGGGCACTTTAAGCCTCCAAGTTTCAAATAATTTGGCTCTAACAAATCTGAGAACTAAACATTTAAGACAGACAAAAAAGCTATCTACCTTGTTCAAAGTAAACACTAAGAAAAAGTCAATTTGTGAATTGCATACTTTCTTTGAAAAAAGCTTCATCACTAACAATAGTATACAGTTATATACGTGTGTGTGGGTGTGTGTATATATATGTATCTTTTCCCTAAGTGCTTACATACCTAGCCCATTTTCATTAACTGAGGCTGTATCAGATTCAGTCATTCCATCCATCAGAACAGCATCTTCATCAGTCCTTCGTCTACGAGACCGCCTACGACGGTTAGTACTGTGATGAGACTCGCTGGCATCAGTGTCTGCAGTCTGATCTGATTCTGTATTATCAAGTAAGCTGTATGGATTGCTGTCTGGATCTTTGAGCACTATATTCATGTCAGAGGCAAGAAATATTCGTTTAAGAGGGCTGCAATTATGAATGTTTGATCTATACTGAAATACATCAATTAATGATAAACTTCAATCTCCCCCAATAAAAATGCACTGTCTTCAAATAAAATCTTTCCAATATCATTATTTTACCTGGAAAATAGCAAAGATAATTAAATATGATGAAACTTTAAATGGTGATGAAAAAATTAAAGCAGAGAGTGAGCAGACATCTTGGCTTGCTAACATTTCTTATGTTTTTTTTTTTTAATATTCATTAGAAAATAGTGTATTAAATACTAATTTTGACATTTACATTTCAAGGTAATCCTGCCCAGAAGCTAGAAAAACAGAAGTGAAAAGAAATAAATATTCAGCTGTTAAAAATCATTACAAGAAAGAGCTTTCGTCCCCTTAACTGAGTTCAAAATGACTGCAGCTTTGTTGTGCTGATGCTGATGGACTATTTCCAAATAATACATGCACTCCATGACATAACAGAAATCTGTAACTATGAACTGAAGCAATCAAAACAAGTTTAAATAAAGCAGCCAATTAAATAAGGTTGAACTTGTAACTGGTTATGAAAGGAAAATGTTGAAATGAATGTTAACTAGCACTCTATCTTTAGAAATAATGTGTGAAGGAGAGGTGAAGGTGGAAAAGGAAAAACTGTAAGGTGTAATTTGTAAAAAAATAAAAATAAAAAAAAATAGAAAATAAAAAAAAATATATATATATACCCATCTTACCTATGTGCATTTATTGTCTCCAACAATCAAATTTATAGGAGAAATTCACCTAATTCCGATTTTTCCTAAGATTCCTTTGGTAACAGCTAGCAAGCTAAGCATCTTTGCAAAAGACACTAAGTTTATCCATTAATTATAAACACTAGGTCAAGTACATTTATTTTGCAATTCAGTATACCATAATTTTAAACACCTTGGTAACAGTGCACAGTGTGCTAAAATATAAAAACTATTTCCCTGAAAGCCTGTGAACTAAGCTTAGGGGTCAAAGAATAGTACTGTGGAAAGAGAGAAAATCTGGTTTGTTCCAGTTTTTGTAATTTGTAAACAGTTGGCATCTGTATTTCATATACAAATACTTTCTGTACTATTAAAAATACTACATAAGTTTTCACGAGTGTAACATTAAGAAAAGTGTGAGGTTCTTAAAAGTGGTATACCATAATGATGTGCTGAAGTTATATCCTTAATATCGTCTATGTATCCCTGGCAATTCTCCCCCTAGCCCATTATGCTAACCAAGAATATTCTGGAAATTCCTAAAACTTAACGTAAACCATAAAGAATTTTAAAAGACAGAAGTAATCAAGTAAAATGTTGCTTATACACTCAAATCTTTAGTCATCCAAACACTCCTCGTTACAGCTGAATTCCTCAAATGATTAAAAAACTTAATTCCACAATGTTTCCCGGTTTCCAAAGTACTATATAGTGTATCTAAGGACACTCTTCACTTGGTTTTCAGTATTAAGTATTGAAAAGTATTGAGATTTCTCTGTACGTTAGAAATCTCTGGGTCTGTCTTGCAAACAAAAATACATAACCCAAAAATTCTAGGGAAAACAAAAGATTTCTAATCAATAAGCCTCTAAAACCTGAAGAGATAAACATCTGACTCTCATAAAGAAAAGCAGCCAACTAAAGTTCTGACCAGAATATTCTACGTAAACCTTCACCGAAACACTCTACAAGGGCTTTTCCTGATACTGCTATGTGGTCCACTACTTTCTGTAAGACAGTGAGTAGAAAGAGAAATTTCAAAAAATGCATGGCCCTGGGAGATGAATTAACTTTTGTAAAGTTATACTGTTTACACAGAACGGATGCTGACAGAGTATATAAAAGACTACCAGAACTGATGGAGGATTTGCCACCACGTGGTCCACCACGACCTCGACCCCCTGAAACACTTCTGCCTCTTCCTCCTGGGCGTCTCCTGCTGTCACGCTGATGTCGACTGTCTCGATCATCTTCTCCTGCCAATGACCAGTCACTCAGCTCGTCTTTACGCTCAGATTCTGTTTCAGAGGGGTTAGACAGCTCAGAATTTGTACCTTGGAAAAGACAAGAACATAAGCCAATTAGATTTCTATAAAAAGAGGCTTTAAAATGTTCAAAATTATTTCCTACAAATTATTGTTTAAATAAACAATAATGTTTGGCTGCTTCAAAGAAAGCTCCATGAAAGTTGAAATCAATCAAAAACGTACTAAGGAATCATCAAATATTATACTATTAATATTACACTAATAGTATCAACTAATATGGATTAAAAACTGATGTGTAGAAGGCTGCTCACTTCTTCAAAACCAGAAGAATCCCTCACTGCAGTCTCAGATGTGTTGTTATATAATATATTCAAAGGTGTCACCATCCCATCAGCAAAAGGGGATAATATCCAGAAAATATAAAGTCATGGAAGT
>NW_016107426.1:3838951-3857825 GCF_001604975.1 Cebus imitator | reverse complement strand
AAAGGAGAAAAAGGAAAGAAAGAAAACATACAAGAACATCATATATCAATATTAAAATGTACTTTAGTCAAATGATTCTGCTCATTTGAGTTTTAGTAACCTAAATTATTAGTACAATAAAAATAACTTCTATCCAATATTTGAGAGTAATATTTAGAAAAATGAATAGTTTAACTGTATAGTGTATCTCACCATTATTTCACTGATTCTAGGGTAGACTTTTTTTCATATATTAACATCTCTAAAATGTATGAAATAAAAGTATGAAACATTTTAAAGTATGAAACAATTATAAGATACATTTCTTATAATTGAGGGCATCTATATAATAAGTTCGAAGTGTCTTTCCCAGTAGGTTAAAATAATAGCATATTTTACTGGCAAGTGCCTTAAATTGCGGTTTTGGTCATTAAAAGTAATTACTTTTACTTTTTGCATTTAATGGCTCACGCCGGTAATCCCAGCACTTTGTGAGGCCAAGGCAGGCAGATCACGAGGTCAGGCGTTCGAGACCAGACTGGCCAACACGGTGAAACCCTGTCTCTACTAAAAATACAAATTAGCTGGGCATAGTGGCACCATTTCTAACACCACAACTATTGTAATGGTGACCTTTCAAAAATTTATTTAAACACTAGAAAGATTTCATCAGAAACCTACAGTATCATTATTTAATCATTGTTGTAATTAAAGTGTCAAATGCATATGACTCAATCACTATCATACTCATTTCCACTTACTGGTTCTGGGATGCCGCTTCCTCTTTCCCTTATATATGACCAAATACGTCTCCTTCATAGCCTAGTTCAATTTCTAACTTCAGACCACCATAACTAAAAACAGATCTCACCCCATTTTTATTATCCTAAAATCACCCCTTATCTATCATAGGCTGTGCTGTGTTATTTTCTTCCCCTTTGGAATTACTTCAGAATTCATCTATGATACAGGGTTGTACTCCATCTTATAAGTCCTCAAATGCCTAGCAAAGTATGTAACAATTTTCCAAGCAAAAAATCTGCTGCATTATTTTGAAGTTCATTTGCTAAACTCTCAGACAAGAGTGATTTCATGAAACACCTTGAAGTTCCCTATATTTAAGCTCCACAATCATTTGAGAAAAAATGCAAGCAAGAGCTCTTCAGACATAAAAAGTTGTAAGTATTAAGGGTGCAGGGAATAAAATGTAAACTTGAATACATCAAGTTTCTATTATTCACTCACTTTCAATTCTTTGTTGGGAAACAGAACCTCAGGAAACGGAATTAATCTTCCCTAACATTTATTTCTCCAAATGACAAAAAGCATTTTATTAATACAGAAGTTGCAATGAAGGCAATTTATCTTTCCTTGAATAGTGAAAAAAACCTTTGGAATGTTTAAGAACTTCTGAATTTATTTACAAACATACCCTACCTGAAAACATTACCAAAATTCAGGGCAAATCAAGAATACCTAATTTTGAAGATTCTCTCAAAAGTTCCTATTCAAATATCCTTAGAAATCTAGTGTAATATTTATCTAACCCAGTGTCACAGCAAGGAAAGTGTTCCTTAAATTTAACCTACATATAGAATTCAAGATACTCAGAAGAAATGTCTAAATAATAGATTTCGACAGTTAACACAGATATTGAGGCCAAACCCCCCAAAATTTTAATGAACTGACTAGTGCTCAAGATTATTAAAAACTCTTAATAACTCATATTAAATGTTTCTGGGATAGCAAAAAGGACTCTGCAAATGTGACTAAGGTTAAAGACCATGAGAGAGAGAGAGATTATCCTGGATTATCCAGGTGGGTTCAAACTAATCTCATTGGGTCTTTCAAAGTAGAGAAACTTTCTCAACTTCAGAAAAGGGAATCTCTGCCTAGACCTTCCAGAAATAAAGGTACCCCAGCTGACAAGACTTTAGCCTAGTGAAACCCATCTCAGCCTTCTGACCAACAGAACTGTAAGGCAATAAATTTCTGTGGTTCAAGCCTACAAGTCTGTGGTAATTTATTACTGCAGTTAAAGTGAATAAGGAAAACAGCGAAACCATTCATCTAACCCCTCAATTTTGTAAAATACAAGTTGGTGATTCAAAGTCTTTTTAAACAAGTTTAAAAGTAGCGACACTAACTTAATTTTAAATGTCTCCATGACATCATGTTTTTCACCAATTTTGAAATCATATTTTCACCTTAAACTTCTAAATTCACCTTATCAGGAGATGGTATGAGATGGTATACATCAATTTCAATGGTTTTTTGTGCTAAGCTTAATAGCTAAAAATAATCACGTTTTATCAAATCCAAGATGACATCAATTATAAGGTATTATTTTACGTGCCATTAAAAAAGAAAAAATACTGCTAATTAAAGTTGTAAGATGTCCAATTTAACACACATAACAACTTCAGAGATGTTACACTGGGAAATGTTTCTTACAGTTTCTATTAAACTGATGAATTATAGTACTCGGTATATACCTATCTATATATCTATCTATCTATATACATCTCATATATATATAAAATCACCTAAAAGTCCCTCTGATATAAAGTATACATGAACATCTACAACCACATTCAAATGTTTTCTTGTTTTTTCAAGCCCACTCACGTTAAATAACTATTTCAAGAAATAAAATGGTATTAATTCTGCAAAGACTCAGAGCTAAGACTGCCATCTACTGAACAATTTGCACAGCTTCCTTAAACCCAGATGTTGTTTTTCTACCTCTCATATAAATTCATTATCTAATCTCAACAAAAGCATTTTGCCAGAGTAAAGCTCTCATCAATAAGCAGAATTCCCAGAGGCTAATAAAATTCTTCAATGAATTCATCATACTCATCATCCAATAAGCCCAATTTAATTATGCTAATAATAGGTATGCTTCAAAAATCAATGAGAATATAATTTCTATGTGATTACTGGTTAACTGTCTTTTGCATTAAATGTATTTTCAGGAATATAGTAATAGTTTGCAATTTGCAGACCCTTATATGCTGAACGTTATGAGAATTTTGCTTTTTAGGTTTCAATACAGCGTTAAATAAAAATATGTATGTAAGAAAATCAGAATATAAAGATATGATATTAACGGGGAGGGACACAAACTTACAACTCTACAACAAATGGAAGATAGTTCAAGCTCACTGGAACTTTTACAGCATTAGATTATCCTTCAATTAATCATGAAATTTGCATTTATCTCTATTTTCCTCAAATGCCTTACATTTTTAAAAAGGATTTATAAAGTACTTCCTCAAAAGAGGTTAAGTACAGGAGTGAAGAGAAGGAACGGAAAAGAGAAAAGAAAACAGGCGAAGGCAAAAAACAAATCAGGCACTGCTAAGATCCAAGTCCAAATGGAGAAAAACGGAACAACTTCAAAGCTGAAGAAGAATAAGGGAGAATTGAGGATTAGAGAATTGTAGATTATCACCACTCCACTGTCCTCTTCCTACCTGGGTTAGACCCAATCCTCACAGTGAAATATATTTTAGAAAATGTTCATTTATAAAGTATTAAATTAGATTCTGGCTTTTAGAGCCTTCATTTTAGTGAAATGTTTATGAGATGTTAATATATTCAAACATGCCAAATGAGTCAATAAAGTACTTTTTAAAAGCTAGCAAAGACTTGCTATACACAATCTTGGCAGTGATTCACATACTTTTCATTTTTTACTTTAAGAGGGTAGACAAAGATGATTCCTAAAAGTATCACCACCATTACTAGGTATTTACTGGGAAAGGTATAAAACTGTACTAGCAAAATATCTGCAAAACAAGTTACATATGTATTCTTTCTAAATATTTATAGTAAACATAATTTTGAACTACCAACTTAAAAACATACTTTGCTTCATTACGTAACTGCTTGGAAATTTTCAATTTTACTGTCATTTTAATGTATACCATCACTTTATTAAGAAATGTACTAAACCTTCAGAACTACCTTCTACCCTCAAAGCCAAGATAGAGTAATGAATTATAAGAAAATGTGTTAGAGCACCTGAACTATAACTACAGTGCTATCACTACTACTACTATTACCAAAAAAAACAAAAAAAGGTTTTTTTACCATAACCGGAGGTGTAATTAGGGCCCCGACGACCTCTGCCTCTTCCACTATAAGATCTAGAACCTTGCACAGAAGAGACGGTACTTTCATCAGTGGCATATCCTTTCTCTTTTTCAGGCCCTCTGGTGGAAGAAGGTCTGAAACCCATACCAATCTGTCGTAGCTGTTCATCAATCTGTAGGCGTTCCATTCTTAGCTGTTCTACTTCCTACAATCAAAACAAAAAAGAGTTGTATGTGACCTTTTGTCTTCTTAAAGCCTAGAGCTAGAGCTGTACTCCCTACCAAAGCTACAACCTTCGGCAATTACATGGTAAAAAGCATTGTGTTCCTGTCAACAGAACTTATGAGATCATTTGCTGTTTCAGTTCAACATTTACTGTACGGCCTAGAGGGTGCCAAACATGCTGCTACAGGCATGAAATGTAAAAGATGACATAGGCTCTCCACAAGCAAGGGAATGATTAACAGCTTTAGAATAAGTTATTTATTAAATAGCTAATAATTATACATTATTACCACATTTTGCCCTTAAAGAGTTAGGACTGCTCAATGAGATACAGGTAACAACCTGTACCAATGAGATACAGGTAATAACAGTAGCTATTAACAAGCTACTTTCCTATCAAAGGAGTGACACCTCAGTTGTGACATAGTAGAAGAATGCTAGACTTGGTCATTCAGAAATTCTGGTAATTACAGGATGCAAAGGTTCAATGTGTAGAGAAAGCTCTTGGTTAAAATGAGTACTGAAAGATGCAGCGCTGGCTTTAAAATGCCAGTTTTAATTGCAATTTTTCATATATAGATGAATTGCAAAAGAAAAGGAATGACATTATCAGAGAGGTTTCAAAATATTAGCAGCAATGATACGAGAGAAAACATAGTAGAGAGTGAGAGCAGGTGAGGATATACATCAAAAAGGGAAACACAGCAGGCAGGAATAAAAGGCAAAGAGGAGAAAATAGAATGTTTAATAATCTATAGGTCATGTTTTTCTAAAACCCTTGCTCTTTGTGTATCAACTCTAGACTATTTTGGTAACAATGGTTTGAACAGTATCTGTGGACATAGTGGAGATGATCTGCATAATGCCAAAGTTACCAAGGAAGCCCCACGTCACTCCTGGTTCTGTACCCTATTTGTACCTAAAGTACGAAAGTAAAAACAAAACAGCTTCAGTATGAACATGCAGATACATAAGTGATGGAGAGTCAAATCACATGAAAACAAAGTAACCATTTCTTAAACAATAAGGAAAGAAATATAAAAGCTCAGAGAGAAGAGAAACTATGCCCACAAAGGCAGTTATTTTATGATGACAAAGGACTTTTTAAATTCTCATGTAGAAAAATGGCAAATCTGAAGCTGAATTAACAAAAATATTTAAAGATTTGAAATTTACTTCAAATATAAAATGTTTAATGTGAGGACATTTTAAATTTGCAGTAAGTGTACAACGTTTATGTGGTAAATGCACAAACAATGATATCAGAATATAGTATGAACCATATACAAACCTTTAGATAAGCAATATGATACTCTAAAAGAACTTGCACATTTCCAATGCTTTCTTTAGTGCCAACAAATACAAATGGAACCATACCCTGTTTTAAAAAAAAAAAAAAAAAAAAGAGTGTTTAGTATTTAATATTTTAACAAAGTTCTAGCCTGAAAGTGATGTGAAACTGACAGGCACACGTGTGCCTGCGTGTGTCTTTTTCTTGAGATGACATTTTGCTCCGTTGCCCACCAGGGCTCACTGCAGCATCAAACTCCTGGGCTCAGGTGATTCTCCGGTCTCAGCCTCCAGAGTTGCTGGGACTACAGATGCATATCATCAAAACCAGAGATTTTTAAAAAGTTTTTATAGAGACAGGGTCTTGGTCTGTTGCCCAACTCCTGGCCTCAAGCGATCCTCCTGCCTTGCATTACCAAAGGGCTGTGATTATTGGCTTCCCAAAGTGTAGAGATTACAGGCATGAGCCACCATACCCAGCCCTAATATATAATTAGGAAAACTTTTCTGAAACACACAGCAATTTACATGTACTAAACTTCAAGATTTAAAGGGGAAAAAAATGCTAAAATCCATGTAAGTTGAAATACTCAGATTTTCAGTAACTTGTCATATTTGCACCACAATTTACTACTATAAATTGTGTACTGTGCATTAAAGACTTTAAAAATCATTTTTAAAAATCAGTTTATACCAAGTTTTCTGATTTATAATCAATTTAATTTTCCAAGTATGTAAGTCAACGTTTAAAGTTAAGGTGATTTTCTGGCAGGTCACAGTGACTCACACCTACAATCCTAGCATTTTGGGAGGCCGAGGCAGGTGGATCACTTGAGTTCAAAACCAGACTGGGCAACATGGAGAAACCCTGTCTCCACAAAATATACAAAACTTAGCTGACATGGTAGCACATGCCTGTAGTCCCAGTTACTTGGGTGGCGGAGGCGGGAAGAGAGCTTTAGTGTGGGAGGCAGAGGTTGCAGTGAGCCAAGATTGTGCCACTGCCCTCCAGCCTGGACAACAGAGCAAGGCTGTCTCCAAAATCAAACAAACAAAATGTTCCTTCAAACTGGCAATAAACTTACAGACTAGATATATCACCTTAGTACGTATAGCTTTAAAACATAATAAAGCTCATTTGCCTAGTTATCCCTACAGTACATGCTCAGGTAACAAAATCTTGAATGTACCACAAGAGGTACTTCCTGACCACTAAAAGAAATATCAACTCCAGAGCATAAATATTTACACAATGTAAAATTAAAGGAATTATTAAGATACGTAGAAGTATTAAACTAAATCAAAGTATTAGGCCAGACTTGGTTTACTTTGCTGTCTGAATAGAAGGTTTTTAAAAAGTGGCAGAAGAGAAAAATAAGATGGCACACTGAAATTTTCCTCTTTAAAAAAACATACTTCCAGCTTCTTAATGGCTGAGAAGAATGAGAGTAAAGCTTAAATAATCTTCCCCAATTCAGTTTCCATGTCTCTAATTTTCTTCGTTTTACAGAAGTTTCTAACAGATACTTACACAGAATGGCTTAGGGATTTTTGGTTCTAAATATGAAACTAAGCATGGGTTAAGAAATTTTAGTTCTATATGTGACTCAATTATTTTCAAAGTAATTTTTTAAAAATTACAATGATTTTTAAATAGATATGGTTGATTTAAAACTTAGGCAACAGGGCAAGTGCTAGGATACAGCACAGCTATTATGAAGGTTCACAGTGACTGTGAAGAAGTTACTTCAACTATGAAGGCATGAAAGGAGGGAAACTAACGGTGTCCTTAGGGGTTCTCAAGCAGATAAAAGGGCATTCAAAGTAAATTAAAAAAGGGGTGGGGAGGCAAGGACCTAAAAAAATCTTTAGCACATACCCTGTTTTCAGGACTGTATTATGCATTCCATATATTTTATTTAATGTTCATTAAAAAATTAACTAAGAAAGAGTATCCTAGCTTTACAGTTAACAAAATAACTTGCTGAAGGCATAAAATTAGCAACTGAGCCAGCCAATTTTATCTAGTTACCTAATTCCAAATAGTATCTATTTGTTAACTGCCAGGATCTTACGCTAAGGTGTAAGAATAAAGTTTCTGTCAATCTCAGGAAAAAAAATATACTAAACATTCTTATAAAAAATTCATTGTACATCATTAATGATATGACCAAAAAACAGGAATTTTATGGAGAATGTGAATTACACAAGTCCAGGTGTGGAAAGTTAATGGAGTAAGAAAGAATAATGTTGTGTAAAGAAAATGTTAAAAATAAATAAAATCTTGCCAAATACATAAAGAGAAAGTCATTCCAGACAGATGACCTGAATGGAATAAAAAGTACAGTGTCTTGACCTTCAATGGGAAATGTTATCACCTTTACGCCATAAAAAAGGAATGGTAAACTCTAAAGGGTAAAGGATTACTAATGAATATGAGTTCATTTTTTCTAAGTTATTTAAGTGAAACTTAAAAGGTTGTTTAAAAAAAATGCTAAAAACTGATTATTTTTATTTAACATTAACACTGAGATAATCAGCACGAAGAAAAATCTGAATTCCTATTCCTGACACCTTGCACCAAATACGTATCAACCGGGGCAAAAAGTTTATGCACTAAAAACCAACAACAACAAAAACAGGAATATAATGTATTTCTGAATGATCCAGGAGCAGGAAAGACCCTGCCAAGCATGACAGAAAATCCGTCATAAAGCAAAAGCCTAAAAAAAAAAAATCCAACAATATAAAAATGTTTAAATACCTGCTCAGGAAAAAAGAAATCAAGTCAAAATTAACAAGGAATATTTGCTACACATACAAAACTGCAAAATAGTCTTATAACCCACTAATACTGAAGACAAAAAATATATAAAGGACAAAAAGTTCACAGAAAAATAAGTATCTTTTAAGCATATAGAAAGATAACGTGGTACACTTTCTGTAACGGCATTAACTAAAGTTTGATAAAACCTAATACTGAAAATATGTGTAAAACAGACCTATTTCCTACACTGGTGATAGAAATGTGTGAGAAAATAATTATGAAGCTCTAAAAATTTAAATACTATAAAACCTCTGATCTATCACATGGATCACTTGAGCCCAGGTTCAAGACCAGACTGGGCAACATGGAGAATTTCCTCTCCATTTATAGTTGGCAAAGAGTCACAGGGGATGTTCACTACAGCACGGTTTTTATAGTATTTATGTATGTATTTATTTATTTATTTAGAGACAGTTTCGCTCTCGTTTCCCAGGCTGGAGTGCAGTGGCGTGATCTCAGCTCCCTGCAACCTCCACCTCCTGGGTTCAAGCAATTCTCTACCTCAGCCTCCTGAGTAGCTGGGATTACAGGCACCTGCCACCATGCCTGGCTAATATTTTTGTATTTTTAGTAGAGACAGCCAGGCTGGTCCTAAACTTTTGATCTTGTAATCTACCTGCCTCGGCCTCCCAAAGTGCTGGGGCATGAGCCATGGTGCCCAGTCAGTGTTGTTTTTAACAGCAAAACAAAAGCATGCAATAGCGGCTTAAACAGGTTAAAGCCTGGGAGACATGACGAGGAAAGGAGAGACATGGAGAAAGCACAGATACACATCTATTTTTGATATTATACTTATCTGTTATTCTAACCTTTACTTAAACTTTTATAATTAAAAATTCAACCCCCCCCACTGCCGTTCTACTCAATTCATAGTCATAGGGGAGAATGAAAAATATGGGAGTTCAGATTTGACTTCCTGATTTCAAGGAGTTCATAAACTGGTTTGGAGACATATACCAGAAAACAAAACGTAAGTAAGACTGAAAGCCTATCATTAAAAACCCAATTATAAAGACAGTAATTACTATAGTACACATGTAGAAAACATCACTTCATGCTAGCGACAGATCACCAAAGCCTTCGGAGTAAAGAAGTTATAGACTGAGTCTCCAACTTAAATTGTGAAATGGTGGCACCAATAAGCCAATACTAACCTTCGGATTTATTTTAGCATGCGGTGTTTTGAAAACTGAAAATTTGTATATTATATGTTTCCTGCTTCTCAAAACATATCACTGTAGCAAAAAATAAGGCACGCATTCCCTATGAAGAAAGGCAATGTCCTCTCCATCCCTATCTTACACAGTCCAACTTGCCTAATTGTGTAACTGGTTGGCCTCTGCAAGCATTTACGTCTCTTGGCCCTCTCACAGAAATGACAGTAACAATGGCCAAAACTACAAACAAGAAAGTACAGTAAATTCTTACTTATGAAGGAAAACCTAGAAGAATATGCTTGTTACAACAAAATAAATACTGAAAAGCAACTGGGAATAAATCAAGCTAAGAGAAGACATTAATCTCACACTTAGAAATTCACAGTTGAGCAAGTTAATGGTTCTGGCCAATCACTACCATGATTTTAACACAAACGTTTAGGCAGTGGTTGTATGCCAAATTGTTCCGCACTCATCTTACCATTAGTTTTACTAAGCATAACAAAAAAAGGTGCCAATAATAATGGCATGAGACCATCAGTTTTAATCCTTATATATTTTGAGACGGAGTTTCATTCTTGTTTCCCAGGATGGAGTGCAATGGTGCAATCTCAGCTCACCACAACCTCCGCCTTTCAGGGTTCAAGCAATTCTCCTGCTTCGGCCTCCGGAGTAGCTGGGATTACAGGCATGTGCCACCACGCCCAGCTAATTCTGTATTTTTAGCAGAGATGGGGTTTTTCCATGTTGGACAGGCTGGTCTCAAACTCCTGACCCCAGGTGATCCACCCACCTTAGCCTCCCAAAGTGCTGGGATTACAGGCGTGAGCCACCACGCCCGGCCTTAATCTCTATCTTAAGCTATCTTAAAATAATGCAAAATGGGGCAGAAGTACTTATGAAGAGTAAGTTCTGTGAGATTTGTACTTTTTAAAGCAGTGTAGAATAAAATTACTGAAAACAGCATTCCAAGCCACAAGTATTCATTTGTGTGATGATACCTAAACATTTATTGTTCCTCATTTATTCTTAGTATACTCACCTCCACATTCTAATTAAAAGGAATAAAGGAAGTGGCTATCTTTAACATCTTTATAATACCAATACTTGGTTGGGCTAAATATATAGTTTTCTCTTTTTAAAAGACAGATCCTGTATCCAACAGGTTAACAAACTCCCTATACAATGCCCTGCTGTGCAAAGCTAAAGCAGTTGTGACTATTTTCTGATTATTTTATAAAAAAACCCTTGTCTTATATTCAGGCACACAAAGCTTAAGCATATAGAGCGGACCACTGAAGCCATAAATGTGAGATCCTTAAAATGATGTACAAGGAGTAAAGAACAAAATTAGGGACAAAATATCAACATGTGGGAAAAAAGATGAAAATTTTTAGAAAGCCAGAATCAGAATTAATAGCAACGTAAAAGCATAAGAGGATTTCAATTAAGAAAAGGTCGGCCAGGCCCAGTGGCTCACGCCCATAATCCCAGCACTTTGGGAGGGTGAGGCAGGTAGATCAAGAGGTCAAGAGATTGAGACCAACCTGCCCAACATGGTGAAACCCCGTCTCTACTAAAAATAATACAAAAATTAGCTGGGTATGGCAGTGCCCGCCTGTAGTCCCAGCTATTCAAGAGGCTAAGGCAGGAGAACTGCTTGAACCTGGGAGGCAGAGGCTGCACTGCGCCGAGATTGTGCCACTGCACTCCAACCTGGCAACAGTGCGAGATTCCATCTCAGAAAAAAAAAAAAAAAGGTCAATACTTTCAGATTCTATAAAATAGTTAAGGAGAGTGTGATCTACAATTCCTTTGTCAGCATGGTTCACAACAGCAAAGATATGGAACCTACCTAAGTGCCCATAAACCAATGAGTGGTAAAAAGAAAACGTGCTATATATAGCTACACCATGGAATATTACTCAGCCATAAAAAGGAACAAAATAACATTTTTTTTTGAGAAACTTGGATGGAGTCCATTATTCTAAGTAAAGTAAATCAGGAATGGAAAACCAAATAACATATGTTCTCACTTGTAAGGGGGAGCTAAGCTATGAGGATGCAAAGGCAAAAGAATGCTATAATGGACTTTGGGGACTCAGTGGGGAGGAAGGTTGGGGGAGTGAGGGATAAAAGATTACATATTGGGTACAGTGTCCACTGCTCAAGTGACAGGTGCACCGAAATCTCAGAAATCGCCACTGAAGAACCTTAACCATGTAACCAAAAACCACCCGTATACCAAAGCCTATTCAAATTAAAAATTCCTTTGAAAGTATCAAATTCTATAGCTTTACACTCTACGTATGAAAGATAACTGTTAAGATTATCAAATAGACATCTTTTTATCATGAACTTGCTTTTTTTTACTGAAGTAGTACCGAAACAACGAAGAACGACACCCACACAGTAGAAAGTGACTTGTTTTCTAAGTGTATAAAGCAGTATTACAAAAACAGAATTTTAAAAACAAAAAGGAAAAACCCCCTAGCAGATAAAATTTTTACCACTATTAAGTTGGCCAAAAAAAGAACATTTTAAAGAGGCAAAGAAATTACATTTTAAACACTTACGTCTTCTCTGGGTAGTTTATTTTCATTGTCCCCTTCAATTCTCACCCGAACCACACCAGATTTGTCCACTATTTCTTGAATAACTTTGCCATTTTTTCCAATTACTTTTCCTTTAGTAAGAGAAAACAAATATAATGGTAAGCTAAAAACCAATTCTGCTATTCTTTCAGTACTGGCCCAACTACTGTAACTTGCTAGTAATTATAACCATCCAGTGAAGCTCCATCTTTTTACTATCAATTAACCCACCCTATAGACTACCAAGGAATTTTACCCTGATCTGAAACTCACTTCTCTATCAGCATGCCTAAGGTTACTAACTGGGAATGACAACAGTGCTAGATATTTTCAGAATCTAGACTTTTAAAATATCCCTTTATCACTTTCACATTTTTTAAATATCCAACCCATTCAAAACCTGAATATGTACATAAAGGCAAAGAGAAAACTATTTTAATTTGGCATTAATTATATCACTTTCGTAATTCATGTAAGTAACAAATCTATCAATCTTACTTTTATTTTCAAGTTTCTATCTGTCCAAAAGATTTCTATGACTTGAAGATAACTTTAGAATATTTACATGTATTGCATTTTAACCAAAATTTTTAAAGTACCTCACAGCTATATAAAAAATTACATAACGCATATGCATGATATGTTGTCTTGCTAGGTATAAAATATTGTAAAACGACATAAAATTCAAATTAACTTTTCTACACTTAAAAGTCTGTCAAACAGCAGTTATTGAGTATATTCATAAACAAAGGGGTCAAAAGGCTCCTTTCCCTGAAGAACTATCTATGTAAAGATTACATATACTCACATAAACTACAAAGCAACACTGAGTTGTGTACCTTAAGTTAGCAAGTACTATTCAAGTAACCTTCACCATATGGAACAGATATATCCCTTAGTGAACAGCAATAGCATAGTTGTTATCAAGTCCACATCCTCAAATAATTTTTTAAGTAAATCTTTTTTTGCAAAAACTTAAATCTTGGTTGAAAGAGTTAAAATGGAAGATTTTCCTACTGCATGCCTGAACAAACAGTTTCCATTAAAGAATGAATAAGAACAAGGACAACAGTAGACTGGTCAATACAATGAAATGACTATAATGGGTTTTTCTCTCTTGTATTCCTACTCTCAAGCCTCATTCCCCATTAATAATCCTAAATTTAAAAGCAGCAGCAATTGAACAGGTTAAAAAAAAAAAAAGTAGGGCAGGGAATTCACATGACATGTATCTTCTCTGAGCAGACCTAGCAGGAGCACATAAAAGCAACCTTCATTGTTAAGACAGTGAAGCTCAAGCTGCAACTCCATCCTTGACCCTGCTAAAAATAAGCAAATGTCTTTCGAAGAACAAAGATTAGGTTGATATACCATATTCCTCCCCCAGAACCTTTGCCGCTTCCTTCTTTTGAACTATACCGGTTGTGAGTGCTCATCCATCACCCTTCCGGGTCCTTGGTAGGAACCTACCTGCAAGTTTTATTTAGTCCCACCAGAGACCGTCAATATTTTAAATGACCATTTCCATAGTTTAAACTCCAGATCATATTGACAAATTGAAGCAGACCTGTAGTATAAATTGAGCACTGAATACAAATGCTTAAGGGACAGAGAGAAGTGATTAAGGAAGGCTTCTGGAGGTGAAAGGTTTTGAATCATTTTCAAATCAATGTTCAGGTATTTTTCCCTTTCATTTGGGAGGGATGGGAATGGTCACCTTAGAACTCTTGGAATCTGGACGAGGAAGGAAATTCTCGCTGGAACTTACCCACCACGTGTCCTCATTCCATTTTATTCCTCAGTTCTTTCTTTCATTTGGACTAACAATGTACTATTTTTCAAAAGACTGCTTCATCCATAAAACATTATGGAGGGAAATATTGTATCTGTACACATGACAACCAATAGAAATTCTTATACTCCTTCTGAGTATTCCAACAATGTGTAACAGTTACTGCTAATGTATACTTCCTCAAGAGCACACAACCCACATCACCAGAGCCAATGGAGACAAGATCCAGGAAGAGACAACAGGTACTCACCACTTCACTGAATAAAGACAACAATCAGAGAACTACTAATATACCCAATTTTCTTATTTTTGAAACACCAGAAATTTTTACTCAACTCTCTAAGACCACAACTGTCTAAGACCAAGGCTCTTTTATAATTGATAGACTTGGATTGAAAAGAAACCCGGTTCCCTTTCACAAACGCACTGCCAAATCATTTTTACAAGTGAGGGAACCGGCTGGGCACGGTGGCTCACGCCTGTAATCCCAGCACTTTGGGAGGCCGAGGCAGGGGGATCACCTGAGGTTGGGAGTTCAAGACCAGCCTGATCAACATGGAAAAACCTGGTCTCTATTAAAAATACAAAATTAGCCCAAGTGTGCTGGCGCATGCTTGTAGTCCCAGCTACTTGGGAGGCTGAGGCAGGGGAATCGCTTGAACCCGGGAGGCGGAGGTTGCAGTAAGCTGAGATCACACCATTGCACTCCAGCCTGGGCAACAAGAGCAAAGCTCCATCTCNAAAAAAAAAAAAAAAAAAAAAAAATTAACAGCAACAAGTGAGGAGACCTTAGTAAAGTTCAATTGTGCTCTATGGAGCAGTTACCATAATGTTAGTACTGACAGATGTCAATTAAGTACAATTTTTTAAAAAAGGGTATCATTTTGAAAAGCAGCTTTCTTGTGAAAGGTGATTCCATTTGATACTGATAAATATTTGATAACACTGTGGACCCTACCTATGTATATTTATGATATAAAGTTCTTCAAGTTTATATTCAATTTTAACATTTCAAGTCATCTTTCTAGCACTTCAGACTACAGTGAACAAAGGCATACCAAGAGCTAATAAAGCAGAACTTACACAACTGGCAGTAACGCCACACCTATCCAAATGTTTGAGCAGAACTGAAAGACTTTTTATAGCCAGGCATGGTGGCTCACGCCTACAATCCCAACATTTTGGGAGGCTGAGGCAGGTGGATCACAAAGTCAGGACTTTGAGACCAGCCTGGCCAATATGGTGAAACCCCGTCTCTACTAAAAATACAAAAATCAGCCAAGCATGGTGGCGGATGCCTGTAGTCCCAGCTACTTAGGACGTTGAAGCAGGAGAATTGCTTGAACCCGGGAGGCAGAGGCTGCGGTGAGCCGAGATCAGGCCACTGATTCCAGCCTGGGTGACAAAGCAAGACTGTCAGAAAAAAAAAAAAAGGCAGGCAGGCTTTTTACATAAATACTAATAGTTGAATTCCAAGAAACAAATTGCTGTCTTGTAAACTACTTTTCCTGAATGCACTACTCATTAATGGTCAAGCAAACAATCTTTTTAGAATGAAAGAGGTTTTTTAAAATTTTTCTATTAATGTTTGTTTTACACAATTTAACAAATAGAACGCCTGCAGTTAAATCATTTCCTAAAGACAGAACAGGCCACATTATATAAATGGAACCCAAGAAGCTGAAAGTATTTCCTTAGCATCAAAAAAAAAAAAAACTGAGAGATAACAGGGAACAAAAACTCATCTCCCTTCTAATAAACTCACTATATTATCTTGATGCTTCTTTTTATATTACATATTTACAAGAGTCAATTTTTGGTATAGTCATTGCGTATTTAACACATAACCAAAGCCTTCCCGATTGCCTCACACAGCACCTAATAGATAGACAGCACAGATGCAGGGCAGAGTAACAGAGCTACAAGTTAACACACTCCAAGCTACAGTGCTCATTTAACCAGCTTCAAATTCTCGTCACTTAACTATAATCTAGGGGTACAACAGTTTCAGTAATGGTGTCAAATAACTAATAGTGAAACCTCCCCTCACATCATCATCCCTCTCCTCCTGCCAGTAAGTTCTTACCTTATTATTCTATGCCTTTGCAACAACTTGTTACTCAGGACCTACTGTGTAGAATTTGTTACCCTATTGTTTGTTAGTTCACTGTTACTTTTCTTCTGCACTAAACAATTATCATAAATACCTTCTCAAAAAGTACTATCATAATTTTGATGAATATAAATTAACGATGAAAAGACCATAAGGGAGTGAGAATAATAGGAAAGATCCCATGGGATGAGAAGGCTTACAAAAAACTGCAATGACAAACTGTTATAAAAACCCTGGGCCTTATTAGTGGGTCACCCTATACAGAAGAAACAAACATCTTTACTTTTTAACACATGACAAAAACAAGTTACAAGTCACACAAAACGTTATCACCAAAAAATATAAGTATTGCTATCTAAATAACTGTACACATAAGTGGAATAAGGTTATCAGACTACAAGACTAGTTTTCAATAGCTGCTGTATGTAACTAAACAATGTTTATTTAACATTTAGTAAAAGTACCTACCAACAAGATTCCTAGGAACCTGAATAAAATCCTCCACAAATTCCAAGAAACCTCTAGCCTTTTTTTACAGCATCAGCACTCTGTAGATGAGGGGAAAAGTAAAAATGAATTCCTTTTTCAATTTTGAAGCAACCCACAATCCACAACAAAGAGATGAGAAAAGAGAAAATTTTGAATGATTATGTTTAACTAAAAGATTATGCTCATTCCATTGAGGAGAGATTTCAGGTGAAGTGATTCACCAAGTACTTAAGAAAATCATTTTTAAAAACCCTAAATCAGTCAGTACTATTAAAACCAAAAATAACATTTCTAAAATCTTTTTTAAGCTGCTGAGAAATTTAGTATCAGAGTTTACATTACACAGCTGCTGAACAGCCAAACTTCAACCCAATCCTAAATATACTCCCAGGTTGTAATTCTTATGTTGAATGTTAAGAACACAAAGTGTCTAAATTGTCAGAATTATTTTATTCTCAAAATCAGATATATGACTTAAAAAGCTATTTTTGCAGAGATGCATTTTTAAAAAGTACCTTCCGTCTGATAAAATAATCAAAATTCGTAATTTCTAATGAGTATAATTTTAAATGACTAGAGGGTTGGGAGTGAGTCTCTAAATGAACTTTCTACCTCTCAATAAAGTTACTTTCATTTTTAACATTTGTTCTTTAATAACCATGGCTGAGGCCAGATGTGGTGGGCTCATGTCTGTAATCCCAGCACTCTGAGAGGCCAATGTAGGAGGATCATTTAAGCCAAGAGTTTGAGACTAGCCTGGGCAACACAGGAAACTCCCTTCTCTACAAAATAGATAGATGTTTAAATTGGCCCAGCATGGAAGCACAGGCCTGTAGTCCCAGCTACTCAAGAGGCTGAGGCCTGAGGACTGCTTGAGCCCAGAAGTTTGAGGCTGCAGTGAGCTATGATCACACCACTGCACTCCAGCTGGAGCAACACAGTATACCTTTTTTTTTTTTTTTAAAAAAAAAAAAAAAAAGGCAAATAAAATTTTAAGAAATATTAAAATAGCTCAAATTATTGTGTGCTCACTACATGACATACTATATACAATAAGTATTTTTTACAATATATTCCATCCTTAAGAACTATATTAAGGTAAGCACTACTGTTATTATTTTATAATGAGAACACTTAGACAAGGAAGTAAAGTAACGCACTTCAAGCCTACTAAAGTGGTAGATGGGATTCCAACCCAGGAAGTATACCTCCAAAGGCTATCTTTTTTTCTTCTTCTTTTCCTCCTCCTCACAAGAAAGACAGAACCTTTGGCTCTGTCACTCAGGCTAGAGGACAATGGTACAACCACAGCTCACTGCAGCCACTCAGTCTTGGCCTCAAGTGATCTTCCTGCCTCAGCCTCCAAAACTGCTGGAGTGACATACATGAGCTACCATGCCTGGCTGTCTTCTTAATTACTATGTTATGCTATATACTTTTAAAGTTTTCAAAATTAAAAATGAAGCCTCCAGTCACAGTTTTACCATATGAAAGAAGCTTTTCATAGAGCTATGTATAAGAAGTCAAGACACAAAATTGTCATTCAAAAAAAAATCCAGGCCAGGCATAGTGGCTCATGCCTATAGTCCCGGCACTCTGGGAAGCTGAGGCATGCAGATCACCTGAGCTCAGGAGTTCAAGACCAGCCTGTGCAACATGGCAAAACCTTGTCTCTTATTTAAAAAACAAAACAAAACAAACTTCACTTACTCAAATTTGAAGGATGGTCTCAATTTATAAACATAAAAATAGATGTGTGTATATACATATATATATATTTACATATATAGTATACATATTATATATATAAAATATATGTATATATATTATATATATTATATGTATTATATGTATATATATTATATATAAATATATATTAATTATATATATATATATATATAATATATGTATATATATTTAAACTCTATGTTGCCCTGGCTGAATTAAAACTCATGGGCTCAAGCAATCCTCCTGCCTCAGATTCCCAAGTAGATGGGACTTACAGGTGTATGCCACTACACCTGGCTGAATTACGATTTAAAAATAACTTACTAATTTCCTACCCGTGCAAATGTCATGATTCACTAGTGATGAAGTATTACAGAAATTCAAGTTCTAGAAAAGCTATTCTAATATATGTCATTTACTCCTACCAGTGTATGGCACACAGTAAGCACTCAAAAACAAAAATTAGGCCGGGCGCGGTGGCTCAAGCCTGTAATCCCAGCACTTTGGGAGGCCAAGGCGGGTGGATCACGAGGTCAAGAGATCGAGACCATCCTGGTCAACATGGTGAAACCCCGTCTC
>NW_016107426.1:3819741-3838791 GCF_001604975.1 Cebus imitator | reverse complement strand
AAAAAAAAAAAAAAAAAAAAAAAAAAAAAAAAAAATTAATAATTGGATAAATTATTTGATATGGGCATAAAACTGAAGTAAACTAAAAGCAGTTAAGAAATTTCAATTAAAAAACACTACATCCTTAATTAGTCGGTAAATCTTTCACTCCCCCAGTAAAAAATCAGCTTCAATTTACCTTCTCAAGTCATGATTACGAGGCTGACTGATGCTAACTAAATAAATTCTACCTCAAAAGTATTTCACTGGGAAACTGGAATTTCAGATAAAAATATAATCAAACAATAGATGGTTAACACATTACAGTAAAGGCCAAGGCAGGAGACAGAGAACTTACCTCTCCATAGATTCTAAATGTGCCGGTATCTTCATCTAGCTCGATGGCGGTAACTCCGGGAACCTTCCTAGCTTGCTGAATGTTACTACCATGTGTTCCTATTGCCAGGCCCATTAAATCTTCTCTCACAACAAATTCCTCATGAAAAGCTGCTGCAAGTTGTTTTGTGCACTAATAAAACAGGAAAATTAGAATATAAAAGATCAAAATACAAACTGTTTTTTTGTTTGGTGTTTTGAGACATGCTCTCGCAATGTCACCAAGGCTGGGGGTGCAGTGGTGTGATGGTGGCTCCCTGCCGCCTCAATTTCCTGGGCTCAAGCAATCTTCCCACTTCAGCCTCCAATATAGGCACACACCACTGAGACCAGCTAATTATTTTTTGTAGAGATGAGGTCTCACTATGTTACCTAGGCTTGTCTCGAACTCCTGGACTAAAGCAATCCTCCCACCTCAGACTCCTAAAGTGCTGGTATTATAGGCATGAGCCACCACACATGGCCACAAAACGTTTTATTGCACATCCATGTTTATAGCATTATAAACAGGTGAAAGAACCCAGATCTACAGGCCAATGAATGAATAAACACAATGTGATATAATATACATTCTGCCTTAAAAATGAAATTCTGACACAGGCTATGTAAATGAACCTTGATGCTAAGTTAAATATGCCAGTCACAAAAAAGACTAAAATGCTTTTACTTACATGAGGTATCTAAAATAGTCAAATTTATAGCAACAGAAAGTAGAATGATGGTCGCCAGGGGCTGGGGAAAGGAGAAAATGAGCAGCTGTCTAAAAGGTATAGATTTTCAGTTTTACAAGATGAGAAGTCCTGAAGATTTATCAATAATGTAAAATATACTTAATACTAAGTGTACACCTAAAAATGGCTATGATGCTAAGTTTTATATGTGCTTTATCATAGTGTAAAGAAAAACCTGAGAAGAAAAAACCCACAAAAATTAAGTTAAAAAAAAGGCCAAAACTCAATCTCTTAAAAAATAAATGAAAGTCATCTAATGTCATAAAACGAATGGGAAAAAAAACTGTTTTATTAGTCTAAAACATTTTTCCAGATATAGGCACACATGTCCAGAACTTTTAATGAGAACACTTCCAAATTTGTCCTAAGGATAATAAACATATCCCAGTTTCTCTAAGACAACACAGTGCATGCATGCACATGTATTCATCCAGATCTAGAGAGAGTGGGTGAGTGGAAAAACCACCACCCTAGCAGTGTAGCAGGGAGAAGAGGACAAAACAGTACCCCAGGACACGTCAGAGGTGTAATGACAAGCTTAGTATTTTAGTACTACATGCCACATGATGCCCCACTCCTAGTCCTCCTCTCCTCTCACACGAGAGTCGTTACAATCAACTAGTTAATGATGAAAGATATCAGGACTGATAAACAGGGCAGTTAAAAAAAATAAAAAGGTTAAATACACAGTAAAGAACTAGCAATACAGTCTACTCAGTATCTCTAGTTTCTTCACTATTTGTTACCTGTCATCTAAGCCCTACCAACAAGTTAACAGGCATTTAGCAAAGGAAAGGCTACATTTGATAAAAGGCAACAACATGGAAAAGTAATTCTTCTAAAGGCACGACAACTCTAAATAGTCGTGAAACAGAGGTCCTAGGTGGCCTTAGTTTGAAGCAAGGAACTTGAAAAATATACTTATAAAACTAAATGGGGGCTAGGCACAGGGGCTCATGCCTATAACCACAGCACTTTGGGAGGCCAAGGTAGGTGATCACGTGAGGCCAGGAGTTAGAGAGCAGCCTGGCCAACATGACAACATCCCGTCTCCCAAAATACAAAAATTAGTTGGGCTTGGTGCTACACACCTGTAATCCCAGCTACATGGAAGCAGGCAAGAGAACTGCTTGAACAAGGGAGGCAGAGGTTGTAGTAAGCCAAGATCATGCCACTGCACTCTGGGTGACAGAGCCAGAATGTGTCTCTAAAACACAAACAAACAAAAACTCAATAGGACACACAGAATTCTTTCGTAGGTAAACCCACTTACTTCTAAATGCTTAGTGGCCTCTTCATTTCTGGACATAAGCATCAACTTTGTACGAATACTTCGCAAATGCATGTCACTTAAGATATTTACTCTCTTCACAGTTGCTTCGCTGGCAGACTATAAACAAACAAGCTAATTACTCAAAACTTTAATCATTCTTCCAAATAGTACAAATACCATCTTCTATACAAAGCGTTCCTTGCTTCTCATCTACTCTACTTCTCCTTTCAACTAACATTCGGTACTCTGAGTAATCACATTTTCCTTTCTGAATTCCTGTATTATTTAGATCTGCTATTCAGAATATGTTTGGTTGGGAAAAAATCCAGGTTCTCACACATTAAGAATTTTATGTTAAGAATGTCATGTTAAAGAATTTTTTCTCCTTACTACAGAAGAAATCAAAAGTAATTAACATTTTATAGCTGCAAACAAATTTTTCTCCAACACTGTTTTAATAAATAATTCACTACACACTAAGTTGACCTTAGTTCTTCTCTTTTGAAATATCTAGTAATAAAATCTGTGCAGTATCCATTAACAAGTTACTTTAAAATATGGTGTTATCTTACCAGTATCATTAGCTGTGTTGTTTCTGGATGGTAAAAAATTCTGCATGCTCCTACTGCTTTCTTAAAATCTTTATGCGCATTTTCATTAGCACACCTAGAGAAAAATTAATTCATGTGTAAGACTTCAATAACAGGTTAAATTTAGAGGAGACTTATAATACGAAGTCAGTGTTTCATTTTGACATCCCCCATTAAAACCTTTGTTCATTAAGAAGATTTTCCATCAAAAGGTTTTGATTGGGCATTTGGGAAAATGTTTTGTGGCAATGAAAAATCCTCTTAATTCACAAAACAATTCAACAATAAATAAAATTACTCACGCCTCTCTCAAATCCTCAGGTACATCCACTGTGCATTTAAAGAAGGTATTTTTTTTGACAGTTTTATTTTGATTGACAGGTCGAAGTCGTTCAAATGTGACTATTTCATTGTAAGTAGCATCACAAGCAGCATATTCAATGACATAAAACTAAAAGACATCAAAATACTTTAAAAATCCCATATGAACAAAAATAATGAAGTTTAAATGAAGTTCTAATTACCTTGCTCAGCTTAACCAATGGACCCACCCCCATGTGGCACAAACACTAAGCACAGCTTAGCTACATCAATCTCATTTGCCTAAACTAGATGATAGGTTCTTACAAGCATGAACCTTAGTGATCCTGACATGCTTGAGGTGTACCTCTGGAGTGCGGCTTTGGTGTTTGCCAATACAGAACACAACAGAAATTAATGCTAATGAACTTCCGAAATGTTTGATCAACTATTTCTCAGGCAGGCTTTTAGAAATAAAACTGACAGTACAAAAAACATTTACAAAAACCAAGCACTGAGGCATCGCCTTAGAAACTAGTCGCAAAGCAAGTGTGAAGATTACTTACTTCTCCTTTCATCATCCGAACTTTAGCCAACCACCACCCACATGGCTCTTGGTCATTTGCTCTTGAATATACCTGAGAAGAAAAAAAAAATGCCTATATCCATTTATCCCAAAAGATTTCAATGCTGTCAACAATGACTTATTATAAATGTCTAATCCCATTAACCTTAAGAATCAAAATGCTATTTTAAATTGGTATATTAAATGCAACACAATAAAAGTGATAGCTACACTTAAATTTAGTACTTAAAAATAAAACTATACTTTTTTCCGCAATTTAGCTTCTTGGAAATTAATTCCATATTCATGAGGTTTACTAAACATAAGCATTTTAAAGAAATGCTCTTAAAAAGGAGTTTTAGAGTTTTAAATAATGTATAACATAGGTCTTCCTGTTTGTCAACATTGTTAATATTATTATTCTCAGAAAGTGATTAACCTAATTTTTAAATTCCATCAGGGATATGACACTTAGATCCCTTGCTAAAGAACCTAAAGTACATGTACTAAACTTGTTTAACAAAAAAACTACACACATTCAGTCCATCTAGCAGAGCACACTAGTACCTTACAAAACTCCTATTCAGTCCAGGCGCTGTGGCTCACGCCTGTAATCCCAGAACTTTGGGAGGCCAAGGTGGGTGGATCACCTGAGATCAGGAGCTCGAGACCAGCCTGATCAACATGGTAAAACCCTGTCTCTATTAAAATACAAAAATTAGCCGGACATGGTGGCAGGCGTCTATAATCTCAGCTACTCGGGAGGAGGCGGCAGGACAATCACTTGAACTCAGGGGACACGCCACTGCACTCCAGCCTGGGCAACTAGAGAGAAACTCCATTTCAAAACAACAACAAACTCCTATCCATAAAAAAATTAGTCTTATATTCTTTATAAATATCAGTTTTATTAACATAATAGATCACAGAAGTTTTCACTTGGGATTCTAGTTATTTCTTATGATACAACAGAGCTTAATGTATATTTTCAATATATGGAAAGGTAGAAAAGGGGGGCTGAGAAGAAACAAGTTAAGAACCAATAAAAACCATGAATGATTGCCCTCAAAGAGATGGCCAGGGAAACCTATCAGTGGGTGTTAACAGCCATCTGGGAGACAAAGGTAAACAACTAAAGACAAAAAGTTTTAGGAAGCCGGAAGCTTCTATCCGGGTGATTTGAGAGTAATCTCAGAAGTGGTAGGAATACTGAAACTGGAAATGAATAAACCAAAGCCTACTAATAAACTTTATTGTACACCGTGATTAGAAAAAAGCTGTGAGAAGAGCAGCAAGTCCAATATACCAATCAGGATCCATTTAACTCAATTTAGCTTTTCCGTTTCTTTTATCAACAGATCTAACTATTCAAAGGGATCGGTATCTCATGACTTTATTCTTCCTTAGACATACACAAAAGACAAGAAAGTTTACTTTTTTAAGACTAGAATAAAACTCACCCTTATTCTGCAATTATTTTATGTATCCACTGGGCCCTTTTATAAATGTAAGGTAGAATCTAGTGATCTTATTTTTCCTATATCTTGAAACATTTTACTATTTCATCAACATTCATCAGTTATTCTCAGCTATATTTTAAACAAAGACTAAAATGGAACAGAGGAGTGACGGCATCACCTAGAAGGACACAACAGTGAAATAAATTGTTAACGCTGTGTCATCATACAGTTTCCTTACTGTATAGCCCAAGGTATCACATCTCTTTCAAAGAAGTTCAAAAAGACTGAAGACGCCATCCTTGTAGTCTGCTTGTAGCTACCGCTGACCAGTTGAGAATTATGAATTTATTTTTCACTCGTAATTGCAAAGAGAAGATAATTTACAGAGCAATGCCTTTCTAATTATTAAAGAGGTATCAGACAACAGATTCAAAAAGATAGCCGCACACTTGATTCCATTGATAAATGTGAAATTATCTTACAAAGCGAAATCTCAGATTATGAAGTCTTCAGATAGTAACATCCTAGACGAATGTTCTCAAACCACGTATTTCTAAGGAGAAGAGGCAAAGATGATGTCTATTCTCATCCAGTTAATCACTCAACTGAGACTCCATCATGCAAAATCCTCCAACAAGAACCCAGATCATTCTGGTTTTCTAAAATGGTTTATGACAGTATTCTTCCATCTTTTTAAGATGTTTGTGGTCAGGCATGGTGGCTTACACCTGTAATCCCAACACTATGGGAGGCCAAAGCAGGTGGACTGCTTGAACTCAGGAGTTCAAGACCAGCCTGGACAACATGACACAACCCTGTCTCTACCAAAAATACAAAAGAAATTAGTCAGGCATGGTAGCACAACAGTGGTCCCAGCTACATGGAAGCCTAAGGTGGGAGTATCACTGGAGCCCAGGAAGTTCAGAAGGCAGTGAGCCAAGACTGAACCGCTACTCTCAAGCCTGAGTGACAGAGCAAGACCCTGTCCGAAAAAAAAAAGTAAAATAAAAAAGTTTTTAAAAATATGTTTGTGTGCCAAAATTTACTTCATTTAAGTGGAAATGTCAAAGGCAGATGTGTATACAAAGGTAACTGCAAAAGATAATGAAATGCAAATATATTCATTAATCAATTCAACTGACTAAATATGCCAAAATCACAGCACAAAGATGGCTATCCCTTCTTTCATAGAATGAAATGCCAGTAAAAGTTCCAAGTATTCAAGAACTACATTCTGATTATCCAAGTGTAAGAATAACCACAAGTAATGACAAACTGGAATTTATTAGAGATATTTTAAATCTGGTATCAATATGTATAAAATGGGTATGATCTAGGTTCATGTTTAACGGTTACTGAGCAGTTAAGTTACATTTAGAGAACTGCATTTATTGCAGATACATGTATCATCAAAACCTGGAAAATATGAAAAAGTTGGATTTGCCATATTTAAACTCTGACTAAAATGTGTAATAAGGCCATGCATGGTAACTCTCACCTGTAATCCCTGTACTCCGGGAGGCCAAGGTGGGCACATCACTTGAGCACCAGAGTTCAAGACCAGCCTGGTGAAAACCCATCACTACGTAAAAGGCAAAAATTAACCAGGCATGGTGGCATGTGCCTGTAATCCCAGCTACCCCAAGTGGAAAGATCACTTGAGCCCAGAAGGTTGAGGCTACAGTGAGTTGTGTTCACTCCACTGTACTCCTGCATGCAGTCTAATAATGGCCAGGAACAGTGGCTCATGCCTGTAATACCAGCGCTTTCGGAGGCCAAGGCAGGAGGATTGCTTGAGCCCAGGAATTTGAGACCAACCTGGGCAACACAGGGAGATCCCATATCTATAAAAAAAATTTTTTTAATTGGCCAGATGTGGTGATGCATGCCTCTAGTCCCAGCTACTTGGGAGGCTGAGGCAGAAGGATCACTTGAGACTAGGAGGTTGAGGCTGCAGAGAGCCATGATCATACCACTGTACAGAAAAAGAATATGCTAACAATCAAAAGAAAGTGCCCATTCGAAGCACTATCTTAAGAGAGGCAGCTCATCCAAGCAGACTGGAATATCTCTTGCTAATCTGTGGGTACATCAAGCCTGATCTGCTGAAAAGGTTATGCCTTTAAAACTACCTAGACCCCTTATTCTATTTTCACTAAAGCATAACCATCCATTAACTTGGCTTCCTAAATAAAGCATTCTTAACTGCCTGGAGGCTTTTCTAACTAAACAATGAAATGCTGAATTCAGTTTTAAACTTAATTTCCATTTCTGTAAGCTTCATTAATAACCTCACCCCAAAAAGACCAAGTTACTTTCACAAAGTGACTAAATATAAATGCCTGAATTAAAACACTACAAATTTGGCCACGCACGGTGGCTAGCACCTGTAATCCGAGCACTTTGGACGACCGAGGCGGGCGGATCACCTGAGGTCAGGAATTCGAGACCAGCCTGGCCAACATGGCGAAACCCTGTCTCTACTAAAAATACAAAAATTAGCTGGGCATGGTGGTGCGTAACAGATATAAAAATCTGTTATATATATATTGTTTTTCTCCCCAGGCAGTTTTTTAATGCCTTCTGAATTATCACTTTATAATTCTGTTAACACGCTGGAGGTTATCTTTTTCATACTTTCAGTGACTGTATTGTATTGTTCATATGTACAGTTTTGTAAACGTGGTGGATGGAAGCTGATGTCTCCTGAATTCTCATTTCCTTAATAGTAATACGAGTACATCATTTATATTAGTTTATTGGCTCTTCATCCTTTGTTCTGTGAATTGTCTATTTTTTGTTTGTGTAGCTTACGGTGTAGGAAATCCTTGTGTTTTATGGCTATTTCGGTTTTTTTTCTTGAGATGGAGTCTTACTGTTGTCCAGGCTGGATTGGCATGACCTCATCTCAGTGCAACCTCTGCCTCCTGGGTTCAAGCAATTCTCCTGCCTCAGCTTCCCAGGTAGCTGCGATTGTAAGTGTCCACCACCACACCTGGCTAATTTTTTTTTTTTTTTTTAAGTGGAGATGGGGTTTCACCATGTTGACCAGGCTGGTCTCAATCTCCCGACCTCAGGTGATCTACCCGCCTCAGCCTCCCAAAGTGCTGGGATTACAGGTGTGAGCTACCGCACCCAGAAGGCATTTCTGGAGGATGAACTGGTACATTTTAGTACTTTTGAAAATGTAAATATCTTGCCTTTTGATTCTGCAACTGAACCTCTTAAAACATATAATACTACCAGAAGATTTACATAAACTGATTAACTTTAACTCTGGTATTGTTTTCTTTTGTTAATAGCAACAATTTTTGGTAATAATTTCAACAGCTTTTAATTTGATATATCCACACCAAGTAATTTTGAGGTGGTTACAAAAAAATGAGGTAAATTTAAAATAAGGAAAAGGAGAAAAAAACAAAAAACAAAAAAAAAAAGATTGAGAAGACATCAAAATGTCTGCTATCCTAATTAACTGAATACAAAAATCACAAATATATAACTCAATCCCATTTTATCAACTTAAATACTTCCTTTACACATGCAAACAAAAAACTCAGAGGAGACAATCAATTCTGGTGAGATTTAAGTTAGGGATGGTGGGCAAGCACACCTGCATTAAGAGGGACACACTTTATATAATTTTTACATTAAGCACTTTATTACTTTGAATGAGGGAGGCGGCTTTCAAAACGTTACCTGTTAAAGTACTAACTCGAGAGTTTCTAAACATTCTAGGTACTATGAATAGATCCTTAATAAATGGTGGCAAAAGAAACAAAATTCTATGGGTGGCAAGATTACACTTAAACTTTTTCCTTATATGAATTTTCAAATTTTTCAAAAGTGAAAAAACTATGACATCTTCATTTCAGATGACTTACAAAATTCTAGAGAGCAAATTTTCAGTGATGGGCAGCTATTTTAAATTTTAAAATAAAAAGAAAAAAGCAAATTTCACCAGAGCTGAATCACAAAACATACTATGAAATTTTTTTCTTAATTCTGGATTCGATTTCTCAATCATTCAATCTCTAGCATCAATGTCTTATTTACAGAAGGGGAGGCAGGCCACAGGGGTGAGCCAGAGACTGTTCAGGAACAAGGCAGGAACTTCCTGGACAGGAATGGAAAAAGTACACTGTTAACACCCTCAGCACTCCACTAAGAGTAGTTTTCCCTTTAATCTGAGACTTCACGCTACCAATTTTGTGTCTGAACGTGAACATCAAAAAAGTCTAAGAAGCACTACTACCAAAACTGACTGCCACACATTTCTAATTCTGGTACATGTCCAAACCTACATCATTCCTTGCTTGACCTAACTTCTGCTTATTCAGTATCTAAAAAACACTGCACCACCAATTTTGAAAAATGAAAATGAATCAAGCCCCTTTCATCCTCACAGAAAACTATCAGAGCTACAACACTGAGAAACACATTTTCAATAAAATCTAAAGTCCAAATGAAGAGAGTAATCAGCAGCATCAATCACTGCCACACATAGCACCACCCAGGACCCCACTTGACACTCCCTGATTTGCAGCAGTCACTTCACCACTGTTCCTCGTGCCTCCCCCACCACACATCAGTAACATTTTCCTCAAGAACTCTAATACAACAGCCAGACTACAGAACAGGTATTCTTACAAAAAGTTATTTAACTTATTGCCATCTTTCTGCCTGGATTTTGACTATGTGCACTAAGTTCACTGTGTACTATTTTGCTTTTGCGAAAGCAAAGTGATAAACTACGTGAGGGTGCCAAGAGCCAGGCCCTGCATGAATGAGTAAAGCACTCACTTTACTCACTCTTTTATCTTTGACTTCCACAGAAGTGGGTACACCAAGTTAAGGTTAACAGGGGTTTAAATGCTGCAATTATTTTACTTCCCAGCATATGATCTTAATGAGAACTCAAAGAAAATTTATCATTAAAAAAAATCAGGCCAGGTGAGGTGGTTCACGCCTATAATCCCAGCACTTTGGTAGGCCACAGTGGGCAGATCACCTGACGTCAGAAGCGCAAGACAAGCCTAGCCAACAGGTGAAACCCTGCCTCTATTAAAAGAAAACATTTGCTGGGCATGGTGGTGGGTACCTGTAATCCCAGCTACTCAGGACGCTGAGGCAGGGGAATCGCTTGAACCTGGAAGGAGGAGATTGCAGCGAATTGAGATCGCTCCACTGCACTCCAGCCTGGGTGACAGAGCAAGACTCCATTGCAAAAAAAATAAATAAATAAAATAAAATTGGCAGATAACCAAATCACCTGCAGTGCTTAGTACAGTATATGCATGTTTAAAACTTTTGTAAATCGTCAAGTGTGGTGGCTCACACCTGTAATTCCAGCACTTTGGGAGGCTAAAGCAGGCAGATCACCCGAGGTCATGAGTTTGAGACCAGCCTGGGCAATATTGTGAAACCCCATTTCTACTAAAAATACAAAAATTAGGCCGGGCTCAGTGGCTCACGCCTGTAATCCCAGCACTTTGGGAGGCCGAGGCGGGTGGATCACGAGGTCAAGAGATCGAGACCATCCTGGTCAACATGGTGAAACCCCACCTCTACTAAAAATACAAAAAATTAGCTGGGCATGGTGGCGCATGCCTGTAGTCCCAGCTACTCAGGAGGCTGAGGCAGGAGAATTGCTTAAACCCAGGAGGCGGAGGTTGCGGTGAACCAAGATCGAGCCATTGCACTCTAGCCTGGGTAATAAGAGTGAAACTCCATCTCAAAAAAAAAAAAAATTAGCCAGGCATGGTGGTGCATGTCTGTAATGCCAGCTACTTGGGAGGCTGAGGCAGGTGAATTGCTTCAACCCAGGAGGCAGAGGTTGCAGTGAGCCAAGATCGTACCACTGCACTCCAGCCTGGGAGACGAGGGAAACTCCGTCTCAAAAATAAATAAATAAAATGTTTGTACGGTCAAGAGCGGCTGCTCACGTCCGTAATCCCAGCAATTTGGGTACATGCCTTTAGTCCCAGGTACTTGGGAGGCTGAGGCAGGAGAATGGCTTGAACTTGGGAGGTGGAGGCTGCAATGAGCCAGGATATCACACTACTGCATTCCAGCCTGGGTGACAGAGTAAGACTCCATCTCAAAAAAAAAAAAAAAACTATGCAACAATCCTGCGTGATCTCCGCCAAAAAAAAAAGAAAAACTCCATAAAAAAAAAAAAAAAAAAACCAGGAAAAATAAAGTTTGTAAAAACACTGAGATAGGTATTTCATCAGTCAAGTTCTCCTATCCCAATTCCCATAACCCACCATAAGTATAGCAGGTACAATTGAAACTTAAAATCTTTTAATACGATCAAGCAACTTTCAGTGAGAAATATGTTTAAGAAATTTGAGCACAGTGGCGGGGCATGGTGGCTCACTTTGGGAGGCAGAGGTGGGCGGATCACCTGAGGTCAGGAGTTCAAGACCAGCCTGGCCACCACGGTGAAACCCCATCTTAAAAAAAAAAGAAATTTGAGCACAAAGGAGGAATGGTATCCGTTTCTTAAAACTTGAAAAGAAATTTTATATTCATCAAATCACCATTGCGGTTCTATTTGAAAATTATTTCCAGGTTTCTTGTTATATAACCACAAATAATAACATGGAAAAGGCAGACATCCAAGATCTACTAAGTGTGGAAAAAAAGAAAAGCAAGATACAAAGAAGCAGTATGACATGATCCCATTTTTATTCTGAGAGGTGGGTGGGGGGAGACACACAGACACACAGACACACACACACCTGGAAGAACATGCACAACATGAACAGTGTTTTATTAATCTCTGAGGGGTGACTTTTCCTTCCCTCATCCTTTACTACTTTTATTTTTTTGCTTTTCTGTACTTTTAAGGTTTTCCTCAGACATTTCTATAATATTCTACAAGGCAAAAAGCTAGTTACAGTATTTCACATTGTTACATACGAACTCTGTTAATGATCACTATAGTAAAGTAACTGTCATTTCATAAAGACACCCAGGCAAATCATAAGACAAATTATTTAAAGTAAATAGGAAAAAGAAAGAAAAGAATAACACCATAGCACATAGTGTTCTATGCCAGGTGCAGCCTGGGAGCGGTGGCTCACGCCTCTAATACTAGCACTTTGGGAGGTTGAGGCAGGTGGATCACCTGAGGTCAGAAGTTTGAGACCAGCCTGACCAACATGGAGAAACACGTCTCTACTAAAAAATACAAAATTAGCAAGGCGAGGTGGTGTGCATCTGTAATCCCAGCTACTCAGGAGAGTGAGGCAGGAGAATCACTTGAACTCAGGAGGTGGAGGTTGTGGTGAGATGATATTGCACCATTGCACTCCGGCCTGGGCAACAAGAGCAAAACTCTGTCTCAAAAAAAAAAAAAATTCAAATGTACTATCATCCATGACTTCCAAATTATAATGATAAAAGTCTACAAAGCTAACAATGGGACAGGTGAGATCTATTCTGACTCCAAATTCAAGCACTGCTAGATTAGGCAGCCATTACCACCAACAGAAAGAACAGAGAAAAGGAATTAGCTTTATCCTCCATCAGCTATGCTAATTTACCTAAAAGAATATTTGAATACAAAAAATAGACACCACAAGAAAATAAAACTTAAAAATACATACCTCTACTTCATCTCCTTCACTAATTTCTTTTTTTATATCAGGTGGTGGTGGTAATCTAACTTCATTAAATGGAACCTGGCGTTCTGGCTGCCAACTGAAGGATTAGAAAAGGTGTATTAACAATTTAAAAATATACAGTTTATGACTGGCGCTGCGTATTTTTTCAAGTCAGTTTACCACTTAGCTTTTCCTAAAGAGAAGAAAAACAACCTTCATACTATTAATATAATTTCCCAAGTAATTAGTTACTGAAGTAGAACAGATTTTGTATGACTCTTGATGAGGTTCATAAATAATTAACATAATTGTTAGTAACTGTACATTACCTCCCAAATTACTCATCTTAAGAGCAGTACACACATTCTCCCAAATTATTCATCCTAAGAGCAGTACATACATTATTCTGCAAATGAAATAAGTTCATAATGATGACTAACTTCAAATCAAACTGTCAAATCGACACAGCTGCCCAATAAATAGTAGTGAGATCAACTTATTTCAAATACTTTTACAACTATATGACCTATCAATAAAGGAAACACAATTTCATAGATTACAAAACAATATAAACTGTGTAACTCTTTTTAATATACATGTTCACCGAAACACAGAAAATAATCCGCAATTATTTTGAATATCTGAATTACAAAAGATTACTTTTCTCACGTTCCATTAATCTTTCCTACAGTGGATACACACATTATAATTAGAACCTACAAAAAGCCTACTTTTAACTCTGTAGCAAATATGAATGTATTAAATCACTAACTTAGCAGTTAACTGACATTTATGTTGTATTTTAAAAGCTGAATTTATAAAGTTAAAAATTCTTCCCTACTCTAATATGTCACAGGTCATTTACACGTCTGGGAATTATACTATGACATAAAATGTCTCTCGAGTTTCTATCTGCCAAGGCTAGTAGCAAAGTAGCAGCTGACAAAAGATTTGGGGATGCTTTCTTTTCATCATTACTTTCCACATGGCAGCTGCTCAAAGAAATCATCTCAACCCTTGTTTCTACATGAAGCAGCTGTTAGGCAAAGACCTTTTCAGGCAATTCCACAAACAGCTTAAAAGTAAAAGCTGAACAGTTTTTTTCTGACCATCAATTAAACGGTTTATTGCTGTTTTTTTTTTCTTTTTTTGAGGCATAGTTCACTCTTGTTGCCCAGGCTGGATGCAATGGCGCAGTCTCGGCTCATTGCAACCCCCATCTCCCGGGTTCTTGCGATTCTCCTGCCTCAGCCTCCTAGGTAATTGGGATTACAGGCACCCATCACCAAGCCTGGCTAAGTTTTTTGTATTTTTAGTAGAGACAGGGTTTCACCATGTTGAGCATGCTATCTCAAACTCCTGATCTCAGGTGATTTGCCTGCCTCAGCCTCCCAAAATGCTGGGATTACAGGTGTGAGCCACGAAACCCAGCCCAGTGCTCTTTCATAACCCCTTCCTAACCAAGCCCAACATACTGTCTTCCCCATGTTTAGGCTGCATACTCCTCAAGCAATTAAAGATGGCTTAATACTTATTCTGACGACCAGCAGTCAACTGGAAAACCTTCTGCAACATCATTTGAACATTCTGGGCTTTTAAGTATTAAGCATATTATCATCTAATTTGTGCCACTGATTCATATCCATAAATGTGCTGGCAAAGAGAGTTATGAAAAAAGTAACAAGTAAATTATGGACAGAAAAACAGGTAAAGTTATCGAAACTAGACTTAAGATCAACCAACCAACCCTCCCCCCCCCACACACACACACCCACCCTCCAAAAGCAAAATCATTTTTCCACTGGCAGCAGGAACACCCAAAAACAGTTTGGCACTGCCAATCTCTGAAATTAACATCTTTGCCAACAAAAATAACTTACTTATTTTCAAAAACAACTGTAAGAGAGTCTTCATGAACATCTTTGATAAATCCCTGCAAAACACAAAAACATTATTAAAAACATTATCAATATTAGGCACTTCGTAACTCTACAAGGCTGTATTCAAGATACAAAGACGGCACGGAATACTGAAAGGATACAGGGTTTGGAATTAGGCAGATGTGACTTTGACTTCCATCTTTACCATTTATGACATATATGATCTTTCAAGTTACATAACCTCTCTGAACCTCATTTTTCACCTGGTGTCATCTACCTGGAATTAGCTAAAGTAAATGTGCATCGCTGGAATATCTCAGGTATTAGTTCAGCAAGACAGTTATTTAGCATTGTGACTAAGAGTTCACTATTTACTACTGTGCCAAAGAGTTCAAGCTCTGGAGTACTGGTTCCCAGGACTTATAACCAAGCCCTGTTACTTGTATATTCCTGAATATAGTTTTGACCTAATGAAATTAATTACAGTATCATACACCTAATGAAAAATTATGAGAACTAAATGAAGTAATATTTAGCACAGTACCTGGCACAAATAAAGAATTTAATTTTGTTAGAAGTGCTATCGGCCAGGCATGGCGGCTCACGCCTGTAATCCCAACACTTTGGGAGGCCGAGGTGCGTGGATCACAAGGTCAAGAGATCGAGACCATCCTGGTCAACAAGGTGAAACCCCATCTCTACTAAAAATACAAACATTAGCTGAGTATGGTGGCGCACGCCTGTAGTCCCAGCTACTCGGGAGGCTGAGGCAAGAGAATTGCTTGAACCCAGGAGGCGGAGGTTGTGGTGAGCCAAGATCGTGCCATTGCACTAGAGCCTGGGCAACAGAGCAAGACTCCATCTCAAAAAAAAAACAAAAAAAAAGTGCTATCAACATTACAGTCCACCTTCAGTAAAATGCATGACTAGATTTTGAATACTACCTTTGCCATTAACGTAATCTTATTTTTCCTAGATACTTCTCTTCTTCCCTTAAAAGAAAACTGGGCTATAGTGAGTACATTGTTCACAACTATGACAGAATGAATACAGTCTCAATAACAACTGGTTGTCATTTATCAGCCTTAAAATTAATATTAAAATTAGCCTTTGTACTCTTCCTTCCTTTGATTAATACAGCTGAAATAAACCATTAAGGTCTGACATAAGAGCGAGCAACGACTTGAGTGTAGAATTGTTGTTGCTGAAATCCTGATTCCACTACTATGTAACCTTAGGCAAGCTGTCCCTTGGCACTTGTATAATTACCATTAACATTAAATGACTTTGTATTACCATGAATCAGAGCTGCAGATTACTCAATGTTAATCAAATGCTTATGCACACTCAACCACTGGGTACATAGGAAATACTTTTCTGAAACATCTTTATCACACTAGACTCCATAATGTCCACAGCAAACTAGCGACATAAACACATGTATGCAGTATCTGATCAAAGCATGGCAAAAATGAGCACATCTGTTTATCTCACTCCTTCCCAAAAGTCCATTAGGTAACACTAAAGACGTTTGAATAAACCCAAAAGAAAGAGAATAAAGGGAAAAGACAAACTTGCAACAACAACAAAAGAAATTTTTTTTGAAACTTACACAGTATATGGAAGATTAACAGTAATAAAAAAACGAAGCTTTGGGAGGCCAAGGAGGGCGGATCACCTGAGGTCAGGAGTTTGAGACTAGCCTGAACAACATGGAGAAACCTTGTGTTCACTAACGATACAAAAAATTAGCCAAGCATGGTGGCGCATGTCTATAATCCCAGCTACTCGGAAGGCTAAGGCAAGAGAATCACTTGAACCCGAGAGGCGGAGGGTGCAGTGAGCCGAGACCACGCCACTGCACTCCAACTTTGGCAACAAGAGCAAAACTCCATCTCTCTCTCTCTCTCTCTCTCTCTCTCTCTCTCTCTCTCACACACACACACACACACACACACACACACACACACGACTGCTATAGTGCTCTGTCTTGCAATTCTGGATATTAATTAATCCTCCCTAAATTTAAATATAAGAGTTGCCACTCTAGTTCAGGCTCTGATTATCCCACCATGCTATACTGATGACTTTCTGGCCAGTTTCTCTATTTCTAGTAGGGCACAGTCACCCTATTTATTTACCTACCTACCTACCTACCTTTTTCTAGTAGGGCACACTCTTATTGATTGATTGATTGACTGACTGAGACAGAGTCTCATGCTGCTGCCCAGGCTGGAATGCAGTGGTGCGATCTTGGCCTCCTGCCTCAGCCTCCTGAGTAGCTGGGAGTACACCAACCACACCCAGCTAATTTTCTGTATTTTTAGTAGATACGGCGGTTTCGTCATGTTGGCCAGGCTGGTCTCAAACTCCAGAACTTAGGTGATCCACCCACCTGGGCTTCTCAAAGTGCTGGGATTACAGGCGTGAGCCACCACACCTGGCCCACATTCACTTTCTTTCAACAATCACTCTGGTCAGCGCATTCACCATTACATTACCAGCAAATATATCTATATTATACCCTTGCCATTTTTTAACAAATTTCAGAAACTGAGAATGTCCATCTTTATGATTAGTAAAGCATCAGAAGACAGCCATATTTTCAACTTCCACTAACATTTTCTAATTCTTCAACAAACTCACACAAAGTTTGAAGAGTCTCACAAACTAATCTTTCTAGTTTCTGTATAAATCATATATAGTGGATTAGTTCAAATCAGAACTCTAAGCCACTATAAAATTTCACTCTGTTCTCAACTTTATAATTTTCCCTCACTCTCCTTTGTAATAAGATTCTTTTTTTCTATCTAAAAATCAGCACTCTACTTTTCTTTCCCCTGAACACCAGCATCAACTTTGCGTGCACATTTTTCACAAAGTTTGGAACATAGCTCTGTACACATCTACTCTTTTTTCTTTTTTTTTTTTTTTCCCCCCTGAGATGGATTCTTGCTCTGTCACCAGGCTAGAGTGCAGTGGCGCCACCTCGGCTCACTGCAACAACTCCCTGGTTGAAGCAATTCTCCTGCCTCAGCCTCCTGAGTAGCTAGTATTATAGGCCCACGCCACCACATCCAGTTAATTCTTGTATTTTTAGTAGAGATGGCGTTTCACCATGTTGGCCAGGCTGGTCTCAAACTCCTGACCTCATGATCCGCCTGCCTTGGCCTCCCAAAGTGCTGGGATTACAGGTGTGAGCCACCGTACCAGGCCCCTTTGCACATCTACTTTTATTGCCAGCGTCATTCCGCCATGAGATTTACTAGATTAAGGCCTGAAACCTAGTCCTTAAAATTTATTTGGACTTTGGTGAAGAATTTTTAATGTCCTACTCCATAAAATGTAATCCCTGATTCCTAAATGTTAGACAGACATGCTTCTAATGGCCAGATTTCTGTAAAATTGAGTCCACTTGATACAGGACACAGTCAATACTTTTAAATGTATTTTTGTACTCTCCAAGTCACCAGAATGATGCTAGGTCCCCTTACCTGCTCAAAAGACCCAAATTGACAGGGTTGGATCTTTACCAAAATCTGACAGGAGACACCAGTAACAGCCACATTTGTCTGAACATGGCAGGGGCTTTATGCCTGAAAGTCTCCGTAACTTCCATCCTCAGTCCCCGTCTCTCTTCTGATTCATACTTACCTGGCCCAGGCCACATATTTCTCAAAACAAAGCCTTTGACATTTCTTTTTTTTCTTCCCATACATATGTAGACATGGAAGATTTCAAGGCAGCCTTATTAAATGGTCACCTATCTTGTTCACTCACACGGTCCAACATGTGTTTACATTTGAAACTCTTAACTATAAGATAATCATTAATAAATAGGCAGTATAACACATCTCAAGTGTATTCAAACGTTCACAGCTTGCTGCAGATAAACGGAAAAAAAACCTTAAAATGTACCCATAACTCTGACAAAACAACAAATAGGCATCATATAATAAAAAACCAGAAATGCAGGGCCAGGCGCAGTGGCTCACGCCTATAATCCCACCACTTTGGGAGGCCGAGGCGGGTGGATCACGAGGTTAAGAGATTGGGACCGTCCTGGTCAACATGGTGAAACCCCACCTCTACTAAAAAGACAAAAAATTAGCTGGGCATGGTGGCGCGTGCCTGTAAACCCAGCTACTCGGGAGGCTGAGGTAGGAGAACTGCCTGAACCCAGGAGGCGGAGGTTGTGGTGAGCCGAGATCACGCCATTGCACTCCAGCCTGGGTAACAAGAGCGAAACTCCGTCTCAAAAAA
>NW_016107426.1:3817693-3819640 GCF_001604975.1 Cebus imitator | reverse complement strand
CCGTCCAAAAAAAAAAAAAAAAAAAAAATTTTTTTTAAAAACGTTCTTAGTCAAAGATCCACTTGAGCGGCAAGTTAACAATCCATTAGCTTTCTAGATGTAAATAAGCAGCTGTAAAATAAAAATTTTAGACAAAAAGCGTTCTACTTACAGCAACAGCTAAAAAATAAACCCTACAAGTGTTCTCAACAAAAATATGCACAGAAGCTATGCACAAAAATGGCTGAAGCTCTAAGAAATAGAAAATTCAGAATAATGTAAAACACTATCATGTTCTTATAGACCTTGATATTATGAAAATTTCAATATGCCCCTAACATTAACCTATTACTTCAATGGGATCCCACAGAAATACTGAGGAAGAGTGTGTCTGTGTTGGGCAAGAAGGGGGAAGGTCGGTAATAAGTCTATCTCAAAGAAAATTTTTAGAAAGACAGCATTCTAAAAGGAAACTTCTAAAATGGGGTGGGGGGGGCTGGAGTGGGAGAGAATAACACTCTATACTTACCAAACTATTTTAAAACTACAATAATGAAAATTGAAAATATATTTTAAAGGAACAGAACACAGATTCCAAAAGTAGGCCTAAGTCACTTAGGAATTTACAAATAGGAAAGGAAGGGATTCTAAAATGGTATTGGAACATTTAAATAATTCTTGAGCAAAACAGAAATGGATGTCTTCACCAAAACAAACAAACATAACAAAGATAAAATAGTCATACTTAAAAAAAATCAATAAAGATTTCAGGAGAAAGCAGGAGCCAATGGAAGGGCTTTCTAACCAAAAAAGCGAAACCCCAAAACCACAAAGTTTGATAAAAGTATACTATTCAGAAGCTAAAATATAAAAGCATCATATACAAAGGAGAAAGGGGGACAAGGGCCGAAACAACAACAAACAGGGTGAAATACCCAATTCCGGATATCCTCAGGTGAGTAAGAACTAGCTGATAGAAGTATCAATGGATATAAACCAGGTGAACGAGTAATTCACATGAAAAAAATCGACTAATTTTAATAATATATAAATCTCCTTTAAAGTGTTACATATTTGTTACAATTTGTTCTGAACTTTTCCGCCTCAGTTGTGTCTTGTAGATCCTACCTTATTGTAATATAAAGATCTACTCCTTTTTTTTTAGATAGTGCCAAATGGTCTGTGGAAAGAAAAAAGTACACAGGATATCTGCCTACTTTATGAACACGTTTTTAAAATTACAGCATATAGCTGAAAAACAAGTTTTTCAACTTGACAGGAGCAGTCATGGAAAAAAATCCTATAAGCAGAAAGAAACATGGTATGAATATATTTCAGAAGTTAAAAGATTAATATGACAACTATAACAAAAAATCTGAACAGATGAATTACAGACCCTGGCTGTGGAAAAGTCATCTAATGACTCTGTATGAGGACAAAATATCATTTACAAACCTCTCATTATATAAGAGAACTCATTTTTTTTTAAATCAACTTGAAACAATACACATATAGCCCCAAAGTTTCACTCTCTAGGTTAAAAGTACAAATTTAAAACCTCATCTGTCTTGAGCTCTTTTCACTAAATCACTATGAACCAGATGATGAAATGCTTTTGCCAATTCATACAGTTTTAAACTACAAAAGATTAAGTCTCGTAGTCATGTTAATCAGGGGAATAAGGCACCTATCATAAAAAGATATTTAAGGCAAGGTTCCCAAAGCGTCAAAAACTCACAATTGGTAAGGCAATTATCTTTTCCAAAACTAGGATTCCAGCTGAAAGAATATTTTAATGCTTAAAATACTGATCAATGTATCAGATATCTTGATTGAGCTGTGGTTTAGAAATCTGTAGAGTTGTCCCTTTAGGAACATTCCTGATAAACTCATTAAGAAAATATCATCCTAGTCTAGAAAAATTCCTTTGACTGGAAAGTAACTACGATTTCAAATTTATCTATTATT
>NW_016107426.1:3793744-3816548 GCF_001604975.1 Cebus imitator | reverse complement strand
AAAAAAAAAAAAAAGTGCAATTGATGGCTTAATTCCTGATGCACAGTTGTGGTACTTACTATATTTCCAAAAATAAACTGATGAAAATTAATTCTTATTAGAGACACTGGGCTGTTTGTCAGATGGTGAAAGGTCTTTCCTCTGACTAAGTTAACTCTCCACTTTCCCCAACTACACCAGTTAAATATTACTTCTGTGGATAAATGTGATTACAAAACACAGCCAATAAGAAAAAGTTACTAACATAATTTATGCAAATTCAGCAACTCCGATTTATTTTTCCCCAAGAACTACCACAATTGATTTGTTTATCACCTGTTATCCTTTGATCAATTATCAGTTTATTTACTGATTCATACTGTGGCCCCAGTCCTGCTTTCCAGTTCATCAATTTTAACAATTTAACATCTCTGAAATCAGGATGTGTCTTACAATGGATGGCATCTTGGAATAGCTGACAACCACATGTCAGTCGGTATATAAATGTCACTCTTCAGTGCTCAAACTTGGTTTGTTTGCAATTTTCTGTAGTACCTGATGATAACTCCTTAACATTTCAGTCAGCAAACCAATGATGAACCACTGTTAAGAATGACTGCGGTTTCTTATCAGAATGTTCTTCTGTTGACACCTTCTGATAAAATCTAGAAAGCACCAGGATCAAAGCTAACAAAATGAGTAAAAATTTCTGGAAGAAAATCCTGGAGATGATAGAGGAGAGCCCTTTTAAAGTATGCTTACAAGATCAATATGCTAGATGGCACTGAGGAAGATATTCTGAGAAGAAACACAAATATCTGAGTATGTTTTAACGAATTTCTTTTGCTTGAACTTCCCATTTTATGTACGGGAGTGTTTAAAAGATATCTTTCAATAAGTACATACATAAGAATACTAGAAGATAACCATGTTCAGATTAATTGGCACATTTCTTCTTTCTTCATAGAGTGCCTCTTACACCTGATGCTATTTTATGTATAATGAAATTGCATCAAGGCCCAGCACAGTGACTCATGCCTGTAATCCCAGCACTTTGGGAGGTCAAGGCAGGTGGATTACTGAGGTCAGGAGTTTGAGACCAGCCTGGCCAACATGGTGAAACCCCATCTGTACTCAAAGTACAAAAATTAGTTGGGTATGGTGGTGAGCACCTGTAATCTCAGCTACTCGGTAGGCTGAGGTAGGAGAATCGCTTGAACTCAGGAGGCGGAGGTTTCAGTGAGCCAAGATTACACCATTGCACTCCAGCCAGGGTGACAAAAGTGAAACCTGGTCCCCCTCAAAGAAAAGAAATTGCATCGATCTTCCACTAACTTCCCAAACCTATAAATGGAAAAACAATCTATTCTGTTGATTCTAAACCCAGCTTCCAACTATTTAGACATCTCCATCCATAGTTTATTGACACCTAAAACGAACATATCCACAGTCAGAATCTTGTGTTGTCTGCTCTGCACCCTACACAGTATGATCCACTTAACAGGATTTTGAAAATGAAACAGAAAACTGAACAAAGCAAACAATCTTTGTAAACCAGGGTTCTAAGAGAATACAGCCCAATGCAATAAGGCATCCACTGTGTATAATGAATTAACTTCTCTCTCATACATCTACATAGTGCTACTACCTATGTGCTTTCACTGGGAGAAATGAGAAAACAGTGTTTCTGTGCTTTATAGTTCAGATTAGAAACTCAAGCTAAAGGCTGGGCATGATAGCTCACACCTGTAATCCCAGCACTTTGGGAGGTCAAGGTGGGCAAATCACCCGAGGTCAGGAGTGTGAGGCCAACCTGGCCAACAAGGTGAAACCCCACCTCTACTAAAACAAAAATCAGCTGGGTGTGATGGTGCATACCTGTAGTCCCAGATACCTGGGAGCCTAAGGCAGGAGAATCGCTTGAACCCAGGAGGCAGAGGTTTCAATGAGCGCGTGTCACGCCACTGCACCCCAGCCTGGGCGACAGAGCAAAACTCTGTCTCAAAAAAAAAAAAAATTCAAGTTGCAAGCTGCAAAGTCTGATGTGGTGTCTCTCAGATCTGGGTAATCATCATTATCTAGGCAACTTTAAAGTTCTCAAGATGGACACCAAAGGGTGGTCTGTAATCCCAGCCCACTCAGGAGGCTGAGGCAGGGAGATGACTTGAGCCCAGTAGTTCCAGGCCAGCCTGGGCAATGCAGGGAGACTCGGTCTCCTAAAACAACAACAATTTCTCTATTTGCAAAATAAAGGAGGTGAAGATTCTTAAACTGGGGTACTCCCAGACATTCAAAGATGTGCTAGGAGTACTTAAAGCTACTTCCTCCAACTGCCATGGTAAATCTTCCTGGCGCTTTTATGACAAGTAATTTAAAATATTCATAATAAACACTAGGTTTCTGGACTGTCTACATGGTTAACAAATAAAGAGCTCCTTATCAGGGCAAGGAAGAAAAATCTCACTAAATGAAGACACTACAATATAGTGGTTTCACTGTAAGGTCTCAGATCCCACTACTTAAAATGTTGCAAGGTAAAACCACCAAGGATCCAAGACAGTAAGGAAAGGAAAGTAAGATCCCTAACTGGCCTTATTTGCCAAAAGGCAAATCACAATGTTCCTTTCTGCAGATCTCTCTATGGAATTCCCAGAACACCCCAGACTCTCTGGAGTAATTCTTAGGAGGGTCTATCAACCTGGAATGGAATCCAGCCCTGCAGGAAGCTGAGCATCATCGTCTCATCCCAGTCCTAGAAGTGAGGCAGATCGAGCTAAGGAGGGCAAATATCTAATTCCCACACATGCAAGAAAAACAATCTTCAAACAGAGATGATTAATACATGGCACTAGCATAACTGCCCATCCATATGAATATGCAAAAATAATTCATGTACTATTTAAATGTAAAAATTAAATAAAACTAAAAAATAATCTAAGAAATTATATGTATAATCTGGGCACAGACTGTCTTAACCAGGACTGGAAACCCAGAAGACTTAATGGAAAAAAATAATTGAGTATGTTAAAAACTAAAATTTCACTATGGCCAGCAATACAAGAAAACAAGTCAAAAGAATGGGGAGGCAGGTCACAGTATGGCTTATGCCTGTAATCCCAGCACTATGGAAGGCTGAGGTAGGATGATCACTTGAGTGCCAGGAATGAGGCCAGCCTGGGTAACATAGCAAGACCCCATGTCTACAAAAAATTATTTTTAAAAATTAGCTGGGCATGGTGGCACATGTCTTAGTTTCAGGTACTCTGGAGGCTGAGGTGGGAGGACTGCTTGAACCTGGGAGGTCAAGACTACAATGAGCCATGATCTTGCCACTGCACTGCAACCTGGGTGACAAAGTATTATTTATTTTGAGGTCCTATCTCAAAATAAATAATTAATCTAAATAAATAGGTGAGAGAGGGCATACTCTTACATTAGGTGAGGCTTAATATCCATAATACAAAAAGATTTCCAAAACTGACAAAGGACACCCCAACAGAAAAATGGGCCAAAGACAAGACATTCTTAGAAAATCAAAATCAAATGGCAAAAAGTCGAGTCTTGAAGAACAAATTCAAATGGCAAACAAACATTAAAATTCACAAGTGGGATCAAGTTCTAATGAGATATTATCCCTTTACATCCAAGAGACTGGCAAAAATTAAACTTAATAAAGCCAATTTCTGGCAGAGATATAAAGAAAATCAGCTGCCATTTGTTGATGGAGGAAACAGGAAGCCTTTTTGGAAAGTAATCTTTTAACATTTATTACAGTTTTCTGGTTTTTATTTTTTTTTAAGGTTCCCTTTCACCAAGCTACCCCAGTCTTTAAAATCTATCCAATGGAAATAGTTATGTGGAGCAACAAAAAACTGAAAACAAAATGTATGTCTATTAACTAGGGATTCGCTTAATTGTATATATTCTTACAACTATATAAACAAATCATACTCCACATGAAAATCATCGAGATGTAGATGATCCTATTTTTATTTTATTTATTTATTTATTTTTTGAGAGGGAGTCTTTCTCTGTCACCAGACTGAAGTGTAATGACGCAATCTTGACTCACAGCAACCTCCGCCTCCTGGGTTCAAGTGATTTTCCTGCCTCAGCCTCCCACGTAGCTGGGATTACGGGCACCTGCCACCATATCCAGCTAATTTTTGTATTTTTAGTAGAAAGGAGTTTCACCTGTTGCCCAGGATGTTGTCCAGGATGGTCTGGATCTCCTGACCTCATGATCTGCCCACCTCAGCCTCCCAAAGTGCTGGGATTACAGGTGTGAGCCATGGCACCCAGCCAAATGATCTTATTTTTATACAGTAATATTGAAAAACCCTATATCTTTATCTGAACACGTATCTATATACAATTCTATGAGCATGGTAAAAATATCTGGAACCATGTACACTTGCCACAAACAAGGGTTACCTAATACGGAGGGGGAGATGAGAGACCCAGGTGGTGAAGGGCAACCAGGGGCCAAAAAAAAGAAAAAATGCAATAAACGAAGTTTTTATATCACACTTATGTGTGTAAAATTATACACATGTATATGTAAACATATACCTTTAAGAGTTAGAATATATCAAATATTTTGTCAGCCAACATGTTTTCAATATAGCAGATACATGCATCACCACTCCACACATCCATCTTATTTTTCCATCTCTAGGGATCTCGAATATACACTTTGTGTAATAAACTTATAAGATGCTTACAACACCTCAAAGAGTCCAACAAGCAACAGTCAAGGTTGCTATTGCAATCAAATGTCATAACTTTAAAAAACATACTTTTAAGATCTACGCAACTAAATCTACAAAATAAAATTATTTCAAATCACTAGATACTTGTACCACAAATTTTAAAAGTCTGCAAATTTACCAATTACATTATACATTATAGTAATTATTGCATCATTATGGAGCAAGTCCTTTTTTTTTTTTTTTTTTTGAGATATAAGTTTCACTCTGTTGCCCAGGCTGGAGTGTGTTGGCACAACCTCAATTCACTGCAACCTCTGCCCCCTGGGTTCAAGAGATTGTTGTGCCTCAGCCTCCTGAGCAGCTGGAATTACAGACACCAGCCACCATGCCCTGCTAATTTTTGTGTTTTTAGTGGGGACGGGGTTTCACCATGTTGAGTCGGGCTGGTCTTGAACTCCTGACCTCAAGTGATCCGCCCTGCCTCAGTCTCCCAAAGTGCTGGGATTACAGGCTGAGTTGCTGGGCCTGGCCAATTATGGAATAAGCTCTAATTAGAAAAAAGTTATTTAAGGCAAGTATTCAGCATTCATTAGTATTGACCACATAACTCTTCCGAATTTGGGGGGAAAAAAAGGGGGGGGGGGACAATGAGGATGTGAAGATTTGTTAATCATACACAAGTAATCTACTACAGCTTGCATACCAGTTATGTTCTTGGCTTGTTAGGGTCACCCATTTTTGTATGTAGTAACACACGGTTCTCTTTGAAATGGAATGAGTTAATTGTTTTCTTTGTAATGGAATGATTAATGTTTCCAAATGACCAACCAAAACTATTCTGGGCCAGGCAGGATGGCTCATACCTGTAATCCTAGCACTTTGGGAGGCAGAGGCAGACAGATCACCTGAAGTCAGGAGGTCGAGATCAGCCTAGCCAACATGGCAAATCGCTGTCTCTACTAAAAATACAAAAATTAGCTGAGCTTAGTTGGCTGTAATCTCAGCTACAGTAATTACTGAGGCCCGAGAATCGCTTGAACGCAAGAGGCAGAGGTTGCAGTGAGCCAAGACTGCTTCACTGCACTCCAGCCAGGGTGACAGAACTAGACTCAAACAAAAAGGCTATTCTGACTTTCTTGTTGCAGAGTTTAAGTTCTATACAGTTCCCTCTATGTATGCATAAAGTTTGTGACAGTATCTGAACTTGACCATGGTCAAAACATAACTCCTTTGAAAAAAAAATCATTTAAGTTCAGTTTGAACTAAAATCAGAAATGATAAAATTAGTTACTAAGATTACACATCATTCAACAAATATATACTGAGGGCTTACTACCTACTAGGTACACATATCAACAAAATTTAAGACTTGAAAATAACCGAAAAACTATAAAAACAAAAAGTTAGTACGAAAAGAGAACCAAAAAAAGCTATCGATGAATAATTATGTAGTTTAAGAAAGGAAGTCGGGAGCCTCTGAGGCTCCTGATCACAAAGAAATCTCAACACAGGAGCGCATACCTTTGCCAGCAACAATCAACTTCATCAGCTATTCTACTAATGGAGACCTCTGTTCATCCTCCCAAAATAGATGGCAAAAAACGCTGAAGCTAGAGTATGGCAGGCAAGTTAAAACAACTGAGAGCATAAATTATCTTAAAGAAAGAGGCCAGGGAGTGGCTCAAGCCTGCAATCCCAGTACTTTGGGAGGCCAAGGAAGGCACATTATTGGGGTCCAGGAGTTCGAGACCAGTCCAGCCAACATGATGAAACCCCATCCCTACTAAAAATACAAAAACTAGCCGGACATGGTGGCAGCCACCTGTAGTTCCAGCTACTCAGGTGAATCAGGAGGAGAGAATTCACCTGAGGCAGGAGGCTGAGGCAGGAGAATCGCTTCAACCCAGGAGGCGGAGGCTGCAGCAAGCTGAGATCGGGCCTGGGCAACAGAGCAAGACTCTGCCTCAAAACAAAACGCATGAAAATCAGGTAATGCTAATTTCACTATTATTTAACCTAATGTATCTAAAGTATTATCCAACATGTAATCAAAAAAAATTATTGGCCGGGCAAAGTGGCTCACGCCTGTAATCCCAGCAGTTCGGGAGGTGGAGACAGGCAGATCATTTGAAGTCAGGAGTTCGAAACCAGCCTGGCCAACTTGGTGAAGCCCCAACTCTACTAAAAATACAAAAATTAGCCAGGCATGATGGAGGGCTCCTGTAATCCCAGTTACTCGGGAGGCTGAGGCATGAGAATCACCTAATCCTAGAAGGTAGAGGCTGCAATGGGCTTAGATCCTGCCACTGCACTCCAGCCTGGGCAACAGAGCGAGGCTCCTGCTAAAAAAAAAAAAAAAAAAAAAGAAATTATTGAGATATTTCACATTCTTTTTTTAATATTAGGTCTTTGAAGCCCAATTTGTATTCTACATTTAAAGCATATCTCAATTCAGACTAGTACATTTCAGCTCTGTGGCTGGTGGCTACCATATCAGAGCAGGTTTTCCTAAAGCAAAGGCATAGCTCAAATCATTTCTCTGGGAATCCTCCCAATTTATTCCTCATAATTCTCCTTGTATTAATTAATAACAATTCATAATTAGTAATAATGTGCCAAAACATATTTGTACTTCAAATTATACTTCAAAAAAATTATACCATAACAGTTAAAGAGATTGGTTGGCTCTGTGCAAACTTCAGAGTCTGAATCTTGAATCAGCACCTAACTTTACAGACCTGGATTCACTTAGCCTCAGTATTCTCATATGGTGTTAACATTAACTGCTTCACTGTGGTTGAGAGGATTAAATGGGAAATTCGGGTAAGGTGCCTACAAAGTGTGGTAAGTAGTCTGTGTGCTCAATGAAAATTAGTTACAGTTGAGATGGGACTGCCACCAACAGAAACTAGCAAAGATTCCATAACTTGATAAATAGGTTAAGGGAAATATAACTGCTTCGTACTACATATGAAAAAACTAAGTTGTTTACCTGGATGATTCTGCCGTTAAAAGTTATTACAAGAATTAGCGGTCAATCATGGAATGAATGCATACTGCTCTTCCCACTACAAAAAAAACTAATCTGACAACCTGAACACTATGACAGAAAACTTACTCATAGTTACAATTCAGCAAAGTGTCTGCCCTTTTCCTCCTAATGAAAATGTAAGATCACTACACTATTTACTTTGAAAAATCCCTAATGCTGGCCAGGCTTCGTAGTTCACACCTATAATCCCAGCACTCTGGGAGATCCAGATGAGAAGATCACTTGAGGCCAGGAGTTTGAGACCAGCCTTGTCAAAATAGCGAGACTTCATCTCTACTAAAAAATAAAAATTTAAAAATAAAACCTACCTCACAGAGTCCTTGGGAAAATAAAATCAGGAAATACATATAAAAACTTAATACATAATCTAGTAAAGAACAGGCTCTCATCTTAAACTATTATCTTACTCACAGGAGGCACACAATTATCTGATATAGAAAATACACAGGTACACAGAAGTAAAAATATGGAAAAGTTATGTTTTCTGGAAGTATTTAAAGCCAGGGCCCTGACAATACATCTCTAGAAAGATCAGATGCACTTTTCTGCTTTCACATTTTTCGTAATTATGTCTTGCTCTTGTAATACAAAATACAAAACTTTGTAAGAAAAATATGCATTTGACTTTTTTTTTTTTTTTTTTTGAGATAGAGTCTCACTCTGTCACCCAGGCTGGAGTGGAATGGTATAGCTTTGGCTCACTGCAACCTCCGCCTCTCAGGTTCAAGCAATTCTCCCACCTAAGCCTCCTGAGTAGATGGGACTACATACAGGCACGTGCCAACACACCTGGCTAATTTTTGTATTTTTAGTAAAGACTGGAATTCACTATGTTGGCCAGGCTGCCCTCGAACTCCTGACCTCGTGATCCATCCCCGCCTCAGCCTCCCTAAGTGCTGGGATTACAGGTGTGAGCCACCGTGCCGGCCTAAATTGACGTTTTAATAACTGTGATTGACATCAACAACTTAGAGTAGAAAATCCCAGCCTTCCTTCCCCTCCACAAATACAACGTTTTGCAACTATCTGTGAATAAAAATAAAAATTTGTTCTTATCAATTTTCACTCTGAGTTAAATCTTCATTCCTTAGTATTTTAATGAAAATCATCTTTTTAAATATGCACAACAACGATTCTAAAAGATCTGGAACTACGTATTTTTAACAGAGTGCCCTTATATTAAGACAGTTTTCATCTTTATATTTTCAATTACGAATCTCCACAATGGAACCAACTAACAAGATTCTGTACTAACCTTGAAAAGTCAGTATACGCTCTGAACACAAGTCCTTTAGTATAATTCTATTATTCATTATTATTGATAATATACCTACTGCATAATTTAGATTGTGACCAAATTCCACTTAATATTAAATTAAGCTAAATACGGAAGTTAATTACAGAAATATTATAGTACTTTGAGATTTGTTTTGTAGTCAGTTACACAGTTAAAACAGAGCTCTAAAAGTAATTAACTCTACCTTCTGTACAAAGTGCTTGAAATCTTAGAGATTACAGGTTCCCTTGGAACATCATGGAAAACTTTCCTCTCTGAGCCAGAAACTGAGTAACTCACTTTCAACTTCTATTTACAATTATACTCATGGTCAGGCCCAGTGGCTCACACCTGTAATCCCAGCACTTTGGGAGGCCAAGGAATGTGGATCACTTGAGGTCAGGAGTTCAAGGCCAGCCTGGCCAACATAGTGAAACCCCATCTCTACTAAAAATACAAAAATCAGTGGGGCATGGTGGCACACGCCTGTAGTCCCAGCTACTCGGGAGGCTGAGGCAAGAGAATCTTGAACCTGGGAGGTGGAAGTTGAAGTTGCAGTGAGCCAAGATCATGCCACTGCACTACCGCCTGGGCAACAGAGCAGGATTCCATCTCAAAAAAATATAAAATTATACTTAGCCCAAGGCCATATAAATTGCATTACTATTACAAAGTTTAATATATATTAATACATCAGTTAAAAAGCACTTTAGGTTGGACATGGTGGCTCATGTCTGTAATCCCAGCTCTTTAAGAGGCCGAGGCAGGCAGATCACCTGAGGTCAGGAGTTCAAGACCAGCCTGACTAACATGGTGAAAACCCGTCTCTACTAAAAATACAAAAATTAGCAGGGCATAGTGGTGGGCACCTGTAAACCCAAGTACTTGGGAGGCTGAGGCAGGAGAATCGCTTGAACCTGAGAGGCAGATTGCAGTAAGCAGAGATCACGCCACTGCACTCCAGCCTAGGTGACAGAGCAAGACTGTGTGTGTGTGTGTCTCTCTCTCTCTCTCTCTCTCTCTCTCACACACACACACACACAGCATTTTAATGATACAAATGGGCAGGAGGTTTCTTTGGGGTAATGGAATGTTCCGAAGGAAGACTGGCAGTGGTTATACAACTCTGTAAATACACTATCATGCAACTGTACACTTAAAACAGGTTAATTTTGTAAGATATACATTCTACCTCAATAAAACTTTTTTTCCAGGGCACCTTAAATGTCCAGTAGTATAAAACCTAAGATGCTACTCTAGGTATGAGAAGTACAAAAGTACAAAGGCTATGTTATTTTATGTAACACCATAGCCCACTATCAAATGCTTAATTAACATCTTCCCATTCTCTCTCATCCCCACAGATTTTCAGGGCTGCAAACATACAAAAGTCAAGTTTTTATCTCTTTAACTATAGATTCACTGTTAAATGCAGAACAATATGCATATCATCATCTGTTTACATACTATTTTTTAAAGACTACCCTAATTTTGGTAAAATACTCAGATCTTCAGCGCTTCTCTGGTTCCAATTAATTTGTGAAATGAAGTTTCAGTTCTACTAGAAAAACTTTAATCAAGGTCTACAGACCACTGCCTCAAGGCCTGATAACTGACTTTGAAATTCATCAATGGCAATTCACTTATAGCCAAATGTGTGTCTTCTGTGTATATAAGGAGTAAGAGGAGGGGAAAAAGGGAAATTCAAATCACCTGTACATTGAAAATCACCACACACACACACAAAAAAACATCCCAACAAATACACTAAAATGTTAACAGCTCTCATCTCAAGGCAACTTCTAGTTTTTGCTGAGTTCCAAAATTCCCTCAGTGACTATGTATTATCTTCTAAATTAGAAAAAATTAAAATTGCTCCTATGCTAAACGGAAGCCAGTCTCAAAACACTACACAATATATTGTATGATTCTATATACATAACATTCTGAATAAGGCAAAACTATATGAAGACAGAAGACACTAGAGGCTGGGGTTGAGGAATGGCTGACTAAAAAAGGGCACGACAGAAATTTGGGGGCTATGAATCTTGATAAATGCTGACAACTGTGTAACCACCACCACAGTTAAGGTGACAGATAATCTTGCTAATTATCAGCAAAAAATGCTTATCTTACTGTATGTAAATTAACTGCAACTTTTAAATTCTAATGATAAAAAGCAATAAATTTCTGTGCAATAAGCCAATGTTTTTCAAGTCAGCAGTTTAAGAGGATACAAAATACTGGATCACTGAACTACTTCAAATCTCAGAGATTTGTTCTGGGGTCCACTGTTAAGGTAACAGTAAGGTGAAGTGCAGACCCAGAATCCCCATTTGCTCACTTCAAATCCAGGACTCTCTTCCACTTCCCCATTCCCATTCTTCCAGAGTTCTGAAGAACAGTGTCCACAAAGTGCATGTGCAAGTGGATTATGGCTGGACATAAAATTCCAAATGTTCAAGTGTACATTCTTTCAGTGCACACACATGTGACTAGTGTCCTTTCCAACCCTGCCAAAGTACCACCTCACTTTGTGAGGCAAATGAGTTATGGAGTCAAAGCTTAAGTAGAACCAAGCAGTAGACTGCAGGGCATGTATAGAGATCAATAATAAATACTTCAGAGTTCCAAAATGGGAACATTTGATTCCTTGTGAATTGACTGGGGAAAATAAAAATACCATGAGAAACCAAAGTAAGAATGCAAACAATCTTTGAAACAAATTGACTACCTTCATCTTATTAAAAAAAGGAAAACGTAGCTTTTATAGCAGGCTAATGACAAATACACTTTGCTAAAAAGAAATGGCTATCACATGCATGATGTAGAATAATGTGTTAAAGCAAAATAATCACTTTATTTTTTCCATCACGCAAGACAAAAATGCCTATCTCCCTTATACAAGAACTATATAGCCAAATCGTGAGAATCTAAAACTTTTCGGGAAAGTGGTGGGAGATGATGCAAAACGACTTATCTACGCTTGATAGGAAAAACGTGGCTAAGACTGCTCTTTGCGCCATCTTACACAGCGAACCATATCTGCAGTAGTCCAGGGAAGGCCAACCACCAGGTTTCAATAACAACAAAAGTCAATTAAACATCCACTCAAATTGCACCTCGGTCATCTGTCTGACATCAAGTCTTAAACCTAGAACGTAAGGTTAATGTAACTACTCACGCATTAACTTAAAGTCTCACTTCCAACAAGCACTGTTCCTACTTTACGTTTACCACCTAAGGAGATTTAAACTTGTGAAAAGCTTAGGGAGATCCTTTATACGCTGTGATTCCCCATTATGCTAGTACCACGTGAGAGTTAAACCAAATCCAGAGCTAATCAGTAAACTAAGAAAGGAGAAACAAAACGCTGAAAATAGAAAATCATGGCCAAATAAAATAAAAACTCGTGGAATAAAAGGTACGCTGAAATGAAAACCTGTGAGAATTCATTTTGTAGGCGCACAATACTCATGCATATTAGAAGAAGGCCCTTCATAAAAATAGCCAAGACTCTCAAACATTTGAGATGCTGGCTTAGCGAGATTGACTGACAGACAACAGCTGGGGAGATTTTGTATTGCTCTTGTAACATCCTGGCATACTTCGGGAGAATGAGTAAAGAACACTATAGTGGCAAAAAAAAAAATAAACTAGTAGGATTTCATTTTTAGATATGTGAACGCTGAAAGCCCCTACCAAATTGCTGTACTCTTATTTCTCCTACGTTTTCCAGCACCGATTTCACAGTAATGCATGTTCTTCCTCCCCAACCAAACAAAAAACCTCGTGGAAAAAAAGACACACACACCTCCCTCCAAAAACAGGGGCAGTGATACAAAGAAATTGGTCACCTCTCCGCCTATCTCCGTGATCCATTTCACATTTTAAATCTTACTTTAAAGCGGAGAACTGTCTGTTTCTTCCGTAATAGAGGGGCTACGGCGCCGCCCAATTTCCCAGGCCGCAAAAATAGTCCAACCCGCCACAATTCAAGCTTTTCTGCTTTTCTGTCTTGGATGCTATAACCCTAAATCCGGCACCCCCATTCTCCTCAGACGCTAAAGATTTGCTGGCCCGAAACTCGAAGACAAGGGGTGAATTCCAAAGATTCCGCGCCGCACGCGCCCCAGGGGGCGGGGAGGGGGCGCGGGCGCTGGCCGAGGCGCTCGGGCGGGCAGGTCCGCGGGCGGGGGAGCGGGCGCGACCGCACAATCCCCCCGCCGCCTCCCCGCGCTCGGGCCTGGCCGAGGAGCTCCCGTCGTCCCGCCGCCGCTCCGCCGCTCCGCCGCTTCCCACCGGCCCGCCAAGAGCCGCAGCGGCGACAAGGAAGGTTCCTAACTAGGAAAACCCACGGTGTCCGACGTGCTGTTTCAAAACATAACGGAGCCCCGGCCCCCGAGACCGTTAAACCGCGGGTGGAGGGGGGAGAAGCAAGGAATCCCGCGGCCTCGGGCGGGGGCCTGGCCGCCCCTCCGACCCCCAGCGTCACTCTCCGGGACCACCAGCCCTCGCTCAAACGCGCCCCAGCCCCCAGAACACTCGACAGAGTGGCAGAGGGGTCAGTACCTTGTAGAAAGCCCCGTTGGAGCCGCGAACCTCCACCGTCAGCTCCGCCATGTTGGAACCGCAAAGGCCGCCGGGAAGAGATTCTAGAAACTTTCCAACCAGAGGGGAGGAGGGGGGAGGGGCGCGGAGGCGGGGAAGGGGAGGGGACAGCAGGGCGGGGATTCGGGTCCCCGCCCCTCACCGCGGGTCTCCGCGTGCCGCCCCGACTCTCCAGGTGGGATCCCGGCGCTCCCTGCGGCGCCCGCCCCGGGCTCCGCCTGCCGCCGGCTACGTCGGCCTCGCCTCCCGGCACAATCGCCGACCTTTGACCCGCCCGCGGGCCCCCGCCCCCTCGTGGCCGCCGTTCGCGCCGCCCCGGAATCCTCGGCCCGGGCTCAGCCCGCCCCGCGCGTGGCGTTCGCTCGCGCCCCGCGTCCAGACCTGGAACTTCTGGGAGGGCTGGATGCCCGGGGGTGGCCTTGTCACCCACCTCGATGGTGCCCCAAGTTTTGTCGCCCCGCTCTGGTTTGTTTTTTAAAAAGTCGGGCCTTCTCCGGACTCCGATTCTCCAGTTCCACGCCCCTCAGACGGGTTCGCCCAGCCCGCCCCCCACCTGCTGCACTTCAGCTAGGCCGGGCGCGGTGGCCCACCCCTGTCCTCCCTGCACCCTGAGAGGCCGAGGCGGCCGGATCACGAGGTCAGGAGTTCTAGACCAGCCTGACCAACTTGGGGAAACCCCCGTCTGCACTAAAACTTAGCCGGGCGTGGGGACGCGCGCCTATAGTCCCGGCTGCTGGGGAGACTGAGGCAGGAGAATCGCTTGAACCGGGGAGGCGGAGGCTGCAGTGAGCCGAAATCGCACCACTGCACTCCAGCCGGGTGACAGAGCGAGACTCCGTCTCAAAAAAAAAAAAAAAAAAGTCAAACTCTTTTCAAAACTGTGTTCACACCCCGGAGCAGAGTTTACATGAATTCGCCTTATTAAAAGCAGAGGGCTGTATGTGGTGGCTCATGCCTGTAATTTCATAACTTTGGGAGGCCGAGGTGGGCAGATCACCTGGGGTTGGGAGTTCGAGACCAGCCTGACCAACGTGGAGAAATCCCGTTTCTACTGAGAATACAAAATTAGCGGGCCTGGTGGTGCATGCGTGTAATCCCAGCTGCTTGGGAGGCTGAGGCAGGAGAATCGCTTGACGCCGGAGGCGGAGGTTGCAGTGAGCAGAGACAGCCCATTGCACTCTAGCTTGGTCAACAAGAGCGAAACTCCATCTCAAATAAATAAATCAGTCAGACAATAGAGCGGGAGACCACGTTTTCCTCTGCTGAGTGAATGTAAAGTTCCACAAATAGGATCAAAGCCTCGCCATCTCCAGTTTTGTAAGCATTGTAACAAATACTTTGAGTGTGGATTTTAACAAGTTGATAACTGAAGCTTTTTTCCTACACAAGGCCTTTGGAAATACTATAAGGGCTCCTTGTTATACTTATTACCATTTTCGCAGAAAAACTTTGAAGAAAGGATACTTTGCTAACATTCTATACTTCCCATGAAATGCCCACTGACCTGGTCTTTCAGATTCTGAAAAAAAAAAAAAAAAAAAAAAAAACAGAAAAAATATGTGCATAACATTTTATGAGCAAGTCTGCATCTCTGAAGGTTCTGGAAGAAAATGAGGGCTGTGAAAGTGTTCATTCTTGTTGTGTACAGGATATTCTCTTTATTGATTTAAGACAGGGTCTCTGTCACACAGGATGGAGTGAACTGGCATGTTTACCGTTGCAGTCTGGACTTCCCAGGCTCAGGTGATTCTCCCACCTCAGTCTTCCGAGTAACTGGGACTACAATATTTATTTATTTATGTTTTCGGCAGAATGTCACCCTGTTGTCCAGGCTGGAGTGCAGTGGTGCAATCTTGGCTCACTGCAACCTCCACCTCCCGGTTTCAAGCGAGTCTCCATCCTCAGCCTCCCGAGTAGCTGGAATTACAGGTGACTCCCACCACACCGGGCTAATTTTTTGTATTTTTAGTAGAGACGTAGTTTCACCATCTTGGCCAGGCTGATCTTGAACTCCTGACTTCGTGATCCACCTGCCTTGGGCCCCCAGAGTGCTGAGATTACAGACGTGAGCCACGCCGCCCAGTCTTTTTTTTTTTTTTTTTTTAAGAGGGATCTCTATCACCAAGGCTGAAATGCAGTGGCACAATTATAGCTCATTGTAATCATGAACTCTTGGCCATCCCACACTGGACTAGGATGTTCTTTTTAAACTGTTGATCATATTGAGAAAAATGTAAACAAACTAATGAGTTTTTTTTTTTTTTTTTTTTTTTTTTTGAGATGGGGTCTCACTCTGTCACCAGGCTAGACGCCATTTATTAAGGGCGTCTTATGCTAACACTTTATATGCTAACACTTTATATGCCATCTCTTTATGATCCTTCAGAATTATAATTTGCTTTTTTAAAAAGTTTTCTTTAGATATAATTCTCCAATTTATAGTGTACAATTCAGTGGTTTTTAGTATATTCACAGATTTGTGCAACCACCACCACCACAGTCAATTTTAGAATATTTTCACCACTGCAAAAATAACACCAAACCTGTTAGCAGTCACTCTAGATCCCACCCCAACTCCCAGGCCCTAGGAAGTCAGTAACCTGTTTTCTACCTGTATATATTTGCCTAGTCTAGATATTTAACATAAATGAAATTGCAGAATATGTGGTGTGTTATGACTGGCTTTCTTTTTTCTTTCTTTCTTTTTTGTTTTTTTAAGACAGAGTCTCGCTCTGTTGCCCAGGCTGGAGGACAGTGGCTCCATCTCCACCCACTGCAACCTCCGCCTCCTGGGCTAAAGCGATTCTCCCGCCTCAGCCCCCTAAATAGCTGGGAGTACAGATGTGAATCACCGTGCCCACTAATCTTTGTATTTTTTTGTAGAGATGGGGTTTCACTATGTTGCCCAGGCTGGTTTCAAACTCCTGACCTCAAGCTATCCACTCTCCTCTGCCTCCCAGAGCGCTAGAATTACAAGCGTGAGCCACTGCACCTGGCCTATGACTGGCTTCTTTCATTTAGTGTAATGTTTCCAAGGTTCATCCATATTATAGAATGTATTAATACTCATTCCTTTTTGTCAAGTATACTGTCATATGTATACACCACATCATTTTATTAATTCATCAGTTGATAGACATTTGGTTGTTTCTACTTTTTGGCTATTAGGAATAATGCTGCTATGAAAATTTCTTTACATGTTTTAGTATAGAAAGATGTATGTTTTCATTTCTCTTGGGTATATAGCTAGAAATGGAACTGCTGACTCGTGATAATTCCATGTTTAAACCTGTTGAGGAATTGCCAGACTTTTCCAAAGTGGCTGCAGTATTTGCAACCCCAGGAGCAGTCCAAGTTTACTTTTGCTTTATGTCTTTCTCTCTCTCTTCCTTTCTTTCCTTTTCTTTTCCTCTTTGTCTATCCCTCTCTCTCTCTCTGTTTGGCTTTCAGTTTAATTTTGTTTGTTCTCAATGTCAGTGATTTTGAGTATGGATGCAGAAGTTCCATTTGGGCAGAGGCCAAGGCATTTCAGACCGCCTGAACTCTAAAGAATAAGGGCTGTCCCTCTTCAGGCCTTGCACACAGAAAACATTTGAATTTGGAACCTAACCAACACTTTACTACTTCTCCTAAGTAGACTTTGTGCTAAGCAACTGAACTTTTTAGCAACCAGTAACACATGTAAGATCAGACAAGCTCCAAGTGGCAGAACTGGGATTTAAGCCCCTCTATTTTCCATTTCCAATGCCATATCAATGACTGTTTGCAGCCCCCATGTAATATTCAAAATGGGACATTACACAAAGTTAAAATTTTGATATAAACCTATTTTCACCATCATAAAAAGATGTTCATTTTAAAAACAGCATGCATAATCATATTAAAATATATATGTAGTGTGTCAATACATACATAAAGTCTGAAAGTTAATATTTTCTTATATTAATGGAGGATATTTCCAGAAGATGGGCTTATGATTTACATAAACTTTATAATGTCTATATTTTTTGCACCATCTGAATTTTTTTGTATATTTTATTTATTAAAATTTTTTTTTAATTTTATTGTACTTTAGGTTCTGGGGTACATGTGCAGATCATGTAAGATTGTTGCATAGGTATGCACATGTCAATGTGAAGTCTCCCGTTATTATTGTGTGGGAGTCTGAGTCTCTTTGTAGGTCGTTAAGAACTTGCTTTATATACCTGGGTGCGCCTGTATTGGGTGTGTATTTATTTAGGATCATTAGCTCTTCTTGTTGCATTGATCCTTTTACCACTATGTAATGCTCTTCTTTGTCTCTTTTGATCTTTGTGGGTTTAAAGTCAATTTTATCAGAGACTAGGATTGCAACTCCTGGTTTTTTTGCTCTCCATTTGCTTAATAAATCTTCCTCCATCCCTTTGTTTTTAGCCTATGTGCGTCCTTGTACATGAGATGGGTCTTGACTTTTTATCCAATTTGCCAGTCTGTGTCTTTTGATTGGGGCATTTAGCCCATTTACATTTAAGGTTAATATTGTTGTGTGTGAATTTGATCCTGCCATTTTGATGCTAGCTGGATGTTTTGCCCTTTAGTTGACGCATTTTCTTCATTATGTCAAACGGTCTTTACTATTTGGTACGTTTTTGGAATGGCTGGAACTGGTTGTTCCTTACGTTGTTTAGTGGTTCTTTCAGGAGCTCTTGTAAGGCAGGTCTGGTGGTGACAAAATCTCTCAGCAATTACTTGTTCATAAAGCATTTTATTTCTCCTTTGCTTATGAAGCTTAGATTGGCTGGATATGAAATTCTAGGTTGAAAGTTCTTTTCTTTAAGGATGTTGAATATTGGCCCCCACTCTCTTCTGGCTTGTAGGGTTTCTGCTGAGAGATCTGCTGTGAGTCTGATGGGCTTCCCTTAGTGGGTAACCCGATCTTTCTCTCTGGCTGCCCTTAGCATTTTTTCCTTCATTTCAACTCTGGTGAATCTGACGATTATGTGCCTTGGTGTTGCTCTTCTTGAGGAATGTCTTGAGGAAATACAGGTGTTCTCTGTTATTTCCTGGACTTGTATGGTGGCCTGCCTTGCTAGGTTGGGGAAGTTTTCCTGGATAATATCCTGAAGAGTATTTTCCAGCTTGGATTCATTGTCTCCATCACATTCAGGTACACCTATCAAACGTAGATTAGGTCTTTTCACATAATCTCATAGTTCTTGGAGGCTTTGTTCATTTCTTTTCACCCTTTTTTCTCTAATCGTGCCTTCTTGTTTTATTTCATTGAGGTGATCTTCAATCTCTGATATCCTTTCTTCTGCTTGGTCGATTCGGCTTTTGAAACTTGTGTATGCTTCACGAAGTTCTCATGCTGTGTTTTTCAGCTCCATCAAGTCGTTTATATTCTCTAAGCTATTTATTCTAGTTAGCATCTCATCTAACCTTTTTTCTAGGTTCTTAGTTTCTTTGCATTGGGTTAGCACATGTTCTTTTAGCTCTGAGAAGTTTGTTATTACCCACATTCTGAATCCTGTATCTGTCAATTCATCAGATTCATTATCCATCCATCTTTGATCCCTAGCTGGTGAGGAGTTCTGATCCCTTGGAGGAGGAGAGGTGTTTTGGTTTTTGGTGTTTTCATCCTTTTTGCACTGGTTTCTTCCCATCTTAGTGGCTTTATCTACCTGTGGTCTTTGTAGTTGGTGACCCTCGGATGGGGTCTCTGAGTGGATGTCCTTTTTGTTGATTTTGAAGCTATTTCTTTCTGTTTCTTGGTTTTCTTTCTGAGAGGCCCCTCTGCTGCAGGACTGCTGGAGGTCCACTCCAGACCCTGCTTACCTGGGGATCACCCACAGGGGGTGCAGAACAGTAAGGGATATTGCCAGTTTCTTCTTCTGTTATCTTCATGCCAGAAGGGTACCCGCCAGATGTTAGCTTGAGCTCTCCTTTATGAGGTGTCTCTTTGGGTATACAGTGGTCAGGGTGCTGCTTCGGGCAGTCTGTCCCTTATAGGAGCTCAAGTGCTGTGCTGGGAGCTCCATTGTCCCGTGCAGAGCTCCTGAGCAGGTACCTTTAAGTCTGCTGCAGCGGAACTCATAACTGCCTCTTTTCCCAGGTGCTCTGACCGAGGAAGGTTGGCTTTATTTATGAGTTCCTGACATGTTGCTGCCTTTTTTCAGAGATGCCTTGTCCCACACAGAGTAGTCTAGTCACAGTCTGACAATAGAGGCATTGCTGAGCTGCTGCAGGCTCTGCCCAGCTGCTGACTACCTCGGTAGCAGCGGATGCCCTTTCCCCCACTGAGCCGGACCGCCCTGGGTCCAGCTGTGCTTGTGGCAAAACTCTCAATCCAGAGCATTACAAATCGCTTGTTTTGTGGGGGTGGTACCCACCGAGCCCGATTGCCTGGCTCCCAGTCTCAGCCGCCTCCCTTCCAGCTGAATGGGCGGCTCTGTCTCCCAGGCATTCCAGGCACCCGTTGAAACAGCCACCCATATTTGTGTGTTTCTGTGCACCAACCCGCGGCACCAGCTGTGCTAAAAACTCGTGGTGCTTTTCGTCCCGGGAATCTCCTGGTCTGTGGGCAGTGCAAACTTGTTTGGAAATGCAGTGAGCACTCACCCTCTGCGTTGTTCTTGCTGAGAACTGCACTCCGGAGCTGTTCCTACTTGGCCATCTTGGATCCTCCCTCCTGAATTTTTTGCAGTGAGCATGTTACCTGATCATCAGCAAAAAAAAATCTTTTTAACTGGTCACAGTGGCTCACACCTTTAATTCCAGCACTTTGGGAAGCCAAGGCAGGGGGATCACCAGAGGCCACGAGTTTAAAGCCAGGCTGGGCAACATAGTGAGGGCTCGTCTCTACAGAAAAATGCAAAAATTAGCTGGGCGTGGTGGCATGTACCTGTAGTCCCGGCTCCTTAGGAGACTGAGGCAGGAGGATCGCTTAAGCCTGGAGGCCGAGGGTGGAGTTAGCTGTGTTTGCACCACTGCACTCCAGCCAGGGCAACAGAGCAATACATTGTCTAAAAAAACGAAAAAAAAATCATTTTTTTAATACTATGCCATGGAATATTCTACAACCAGTAGCCACGAAATTATAGAAGACTATCTCCTGATATGAGAAGATGGGACTGTTGGAATGCAGTCACTGCAATCTCCACCTCCCAGGTTCAAGTGATTCTCCTGCCTCAGCCTCCAGAATAGCTGGGATTACAGGCCTGCACACCACCACACCTGGCTAATTTTTGTACTTTTAGTGGAGACAATTTCGTCATGTTGTCCAGGCTAGTCTTGAACTGCTGAGCCCAAGTGATCTGTCCAACTTGACCTCCCAAAGTGCTGGTGTTGTAGGACTTTTCCTTAGTTCAGCTAAAGATGGGATCCTTGTCTGTCCCACACCTGCAAAAATTTAGGCTCACAGATGGATTGAAGGGTGAGTAAAGCAGGGTTTTATTGGATGAAAAGGAAGAAAAAAGGGGAGCAGGGATTCTTGCCAGGTCAGAGTTCCTTTTAGACACTGTTCAAATCCCAGGTTCAGGAGGGTCCAGTTTCCTCCCTGCTGCAAACGTGAACTTCCTGAGGCTCCATCCCAGTGGGCAGACCGGCTGGAGTTTCTCTGAGGTCCCTCTCCCAACTGGCTGTCTCATTCCCCCATCTAAAGAAGTACATCTGCCGGGCACGGTGGCTCATGCCTGTAATCCTAGCACTTTGGGAGGCTGAGGCAGGTGGATTGACTGAGCTCAAGAGTTCGAGACTAGCCTGGGCAACATGGTGAAACCCTGTCTCTACTAAAATACAAAAAATTAGAAGGGCCTAGCAGCGTGTGCCTGTAATCCCAGCTACTCGGGAGGCTGAGGCAGGAGAATCACTTGAACCTGGGAGGCGGAGGTTGCAGTGAGCTGAGATTGTGTCACTGCACCCCAGCCTGGGTGACAGAGTGAGACTCCGGCTCTCTAAAAACAAACAAACAAACAACAACAACAAAACAAACAAAAAACAGAAGTACATCTAACTGCCCTTAGATTAATGATAAGGACAAAGACCAATCCTAACTGCTTCCTGCCGACAGGGGCTCTTTTTTGGGGGAAACAGCAGTCAGCGCTCCCTCAGAGGCCTGTGGTCAGGCTCCAGCCTCATGACTAGTTGGGGTTTGATATCCTGAAGGCAAGAGCAGACAAATCAGGTTATTAGAAAACATGATCAAAACGAAACAAGGGGAAATCGGGGGAAGATGGCCGACTAGGAACAGCTCAGGATTGCAGCTCCCAGTGAAAGTGCACAGGGTGAGTGGACGCCGCATTTCCAGACGGATTTTTTATTGCCCACAGACCAGGAGATTCCCAGGCAGAGGAGCCCCACGGGTCACCAGCGCGGCTGTTTTGGCTGGCGTGGCTGTTTCAGCCGGCGTGGCTATTTCGGCCCATGCGGCTGCTTTTCCCGTGCCCTGGAGCAGCAGTTCTCCGTACAAAAGACACTGGTCCAGGTGCCCTCTTAGCTGGCAATTGGAGCCCTGAGATGGCAGAATCGCCCATTCATCTGAAATAGCGAGCCAGGCCAGGAGATTCCTAGGCAAAAAAACCGCCAGGAATCTCAGCGCCTGTTTCAGCCGGCTCAGTGATTCGCAGCACAGGAGATCCCGGCGCATTTTCAAAAGGGAGAGAGTTGACCATTCAACAACAACAACAAAAGACTCTGAGTTAGGGAGCCAGGTGATCAGGCTCGGCTGGTCCCACATTCCCCCCCACACACACACACACAAAAACAGTAATTGAAAACGCTCTGGATTGAGAGTTTCACAGCAAGCACAGCTGAACCCGGGATGGTCCAGCTCTGTGGGGGAGGGGCACCCGCCATTACTGAGACACCCCACCACTACAGAGGCAGTCTGACCATCACTGAGGCAACCCGCCGTTGTCAAGGCAACCTGCCACTACAGAAAGAGTTCGCCATAACAGAGGCAGACCACCATTGCCAAGGCAGTTCTAACTATACCCATATAAACAGGACTGCAGGGAGGATCACATGGCAGCTGGGCGGAGCCCACAGCAGCTCAGCAAAGCCTCTGCAGGCAGACAGTGACTAGGCTACCTCCTCACTGGGCTGGGCAGCCCTGAAAGAAAAAAAAAAGGCAGCAGCACAACGGAAACTCACAAATAAAACCCTAACTCTGTGGGACAGAGCACCTGGGAGAAAAAA
>NW_016107426.1:3791365-3792929 GCF_001604975.1 Cebus imitator | reverse complement strand
AAGAAAGGATATCAGAGGTCGAAGATCAACTCAATGAAATAAAACAAGAAGGCAAGAATAGAGAAAAAAGGGTAAAAAGGAATGAACAAAGTCTCCAAGAAATGTGGGAGTATGTGAAAAGACCTAATCTACGTCTGATAGGTGTACCTGAATGTGACGAAGAGAATGAATCCAAGCTGGAAAATACTCTTCAGGATATTATCCAGGAAAACTTTCCCAACCTAGCAAGGCAGGCCAATATTCAAGTCCAGGAAATACAGAGAACACCACAAAGATATTCCTCAAGAAGAGCAACACCAAGGCACATAAGCATCAAATTCACCAGGGTTGAAATGAAGGAGAAAATCCTAAGGGCAGCCAGAGAGAAAGGTCAGGTTACCCACAAAGGGAAGCCCATCAGGCTCACAGCAGCTCTCTCAGCAGAAACCCTACAAGCCAGAAGAGAGTGGGGGCCAATATTCAACATCCTTAAGGAAAAGAACTTTCAACTCAGAATCTCCTATCCAGCCAAACTAAGCTTCATAAGTGAAGGAAAAATAAAATCCTTTGTGAACAAGCAAGTACTCAGAGATTTCATCACCACCAGAGCTGCTTTACAAGAGCTCCTGAAAGAGGCTCTACATATATAAAGGAACAACCAGTACCAGCCACTCCAAAATCATACCAAATGGTAAAGAGCATCAACACAATCAAGAATCTGCATCGACTAACCAACAAAACAGCCAGCTAGCATCAAAATGGCAGTATCAAATTCACACATAACAATATTATCCCTAAATGTAAATGGACTGAATGCCCCAATCAAAAGACACAGACTGGCAAATTGAATAAAAAGCCAAATCCCATCAGTGCGCTGTATCCAGAAAACCCATCTCACAAGCAAGGATACACAAAGGCTCAAAATAAAGGGATGGAGGAAGATTTACCAAGCAAATGGAGAGCAAAAAAAAGCAGGAGTTGCAATTCGCATCTCCGATAAAATAGACTTTAAAGCAACAGAGATCAAAAGAGACAAAGAAGGACATCACATAATGGTAAAAGGACCAATGCAACAAGAAGAGCTAACGATCCTAAATATATACGTACCCAATACAGGAGCACCCAGATACATAAGGCAAGTTCTTAATGACTTACAAAGAGACTTAGATTCCCACACAATAATAGTGGGAGACTTTAACACCCCATTGTCAATATTAGACAGATCAACCAGACAGAAAATTAACAAGGATATCCAGTACCTGAACTCAGACCTGGACCAAGGAAACCTAATAGACATTTACAGAACTCTCTACCCCAAATCCACAGAATATACATCCTCCTCAGCACCACATCACACCTACTCTAAAATTGACCACATAATTGGAAATAAATCACTCCTCAGCAAATGCAAAAGAACGGAAATCATAACAAACAGTCTCTCAGACCACAGTGCAATCGAGTTAGAACTCAGAATGCAGAAACTAACTCAGAACCACACAGCTTCATGGAAACTGAACAACTGGCTCTTGAATGTTGACTGGATAAACGATGAAATGAAGGTAGAAATAAAGATGTTCTTCGAAAC
>NW_016107426.1:3783324-3788089 GCF_001604975.1 Cebus imitator | reverse complement strand
AAAAAAAAAAAAAAAAAAAAAAATCTCCAGGCCTTTTACCAGTTTGCACAGGGAGAGGGAGGCCAAAAACCCGACTGGAAAAAAACTTTACCGATTTGCTGGCATGTTGGGCTTCTGGGTTCCCTTCCCTGAGTCCAATCCTAAGACAACCAGTTTAAGGGTTGGGAAATTAACTCTTTTCAGGTTGGAGGATACATCTGAGGGGAGCATAGTACAAAAACACAATTACCTGTTAGTGAAGAGAGAACAGAGGAGGAGGAAGGACAAAGGAGGCATTTTTAAAGGCATGCCAGAGGTTCAATATTCGTTCAGCAGGAGTATGCACTGAAGATGAATGGCTACCCACACAGGAAGAGGAAAGCGGGCTTCCCTGGTTCCCCTGTCTTCCTAACAGATACCCAGGGTGTGTGAGGGAGAGGGGGGAAGGGCATCTTTTTTCCGTCTTTTGGCCTTTCATCCCCTAGTCCCTGCAGCCTTGGCAGGTGCACCCATGGGTGTCAAAGCGACTTGCAGCCATAGAGCAGTGGGGGTCTACTGGCGGAGTCCTCTGCTCTTACCCACATGTACCCTATCTCCCCTGCTGTCTGTAGCCTTGGCGTTGCCTTGACCCAATTTATGCCCTGGATACTAACATGGCCTTTATCCATAAAATAAGAAGCTTGGGCTTGGCTTAATCAGCAGGAATCAGTCACACACACCTGCACTGTGCCTTTTACCCTCTGCTGTTGTCTGCCTCTGGGTCCCTTTTAGATCCAGTTTTCTTTCCCAGGGCTTTGACTTGCAGTTTGAAATTGAATCTGGCACAAAAATGTGTCTCAGGGGGTTGCATAGACTCCTTATCATAAGTTTCACTTTAGCAGGTGACATTGTGGCATTGAGTCCTCCTCCAACAAGGGAGAGAAGAGGATGTCTTGTGACACTCCCAGGTAACTGGTAGCTATAGTTTGGCTTGTTAGGATTTGGGTGCGTGGTACCTGGCTTTTGTTAGCCTCCTTGGTTTTACTTTCCCAAAAGGGAAACCCCCAAGTGATGGGCATCCTATTCATCCCCATCACCTGACAGGATTTGCAGGGTAATTGCTCAGAACTAGAATATTGATCCGGATTTCTACATTACCCATCCCTCTTGTTCTTTCTGAGTTGCAGCTGCAGATTGCTGGTTGGTTCACAGGAGCAAGCAGGGTTAGTCTAACATGCAGGCGAAAACTTACAACCAACCAATCAGTTTAGAATTTGGTGACAAACATACGATCAGTTTTGGAACACAATCCTCTATCTCCAGTCCTCGTTTTTTTAAAAAAAACATTACGACAGGACTGAGTGGTTTGCAGAATAGACTTTAGTCTTATACTTGGCCTGATTATTTGCATGAAATGCAACAAGAATAACTATTTCTACATAGGCCTTTTGGATTGGCTTTAATGGAACTCTGTTCCCCACGGGATCTCAGATAAGACCTTTTAAAGCTGAGCCCAACCATGAGTTTTTAATCCTCAAACACCTGTGAGTTGGGTGATTCTCTCCGCTTAAGGTCTCAAGATAAACTTGGAGCTTCTAGATCTGTTAGAAAGTGACACTCTTTACTGACCACAGCTCAGGAATCCTGTACAGGGACTGTATAGGCAAGGGTATGAGGCCAGTTTCCCCACTTGGCTTTTATTGGCTCTGCAAGTCAAGATTGACTCCTTAAAGGGAAGCATCCCCTTCCAGTGGAAATGGCCAGTTTCTCCAATTGTGTCCTGTTGCAAAAGAAAATGGATTCTTACTGCACTGATGCAAACAACTATATTGCCATATGAATACTCACAGATAATTTTCAAATTTTAGCAGAACCAGGGAGAGAGAAACAAACACGCTCCAAAGTCTGTTCATAGGAGCATAACTTACTCAATTATTAAAGGCCTTAAAGAGTTCAAAATACATTTCCTTGACTCTGAAAAACAAAACAACGATTAGCAATATTCCAAGCAAATGTCAAAAAGGTTGCTTCAGCTGAGTTCAGTCCATTTAGTTAGCTCTTGTTTTGCTTGATATTCATGAGCGTTTCAGCTTTATGAGTCTTGTACGTTTTCCTTTATTCTAATATTACAGTCTCTAAAGTTACCAGAAGCCTATATTTGACAGCACCTGTCAAAGTTCTGTGGCTCATTATAAGCCATCTTTGAAAAGCATTAAAACAAGACAACAATTGTCTGTGACTAGCAAAATGTCCAGGGTATTTATAGTTAGAAACATAATTGACAAAGATGTTTGGATATCTCCCTGGTTTACAATAACTTAACATAAAAACCTCAATTACGATTGACAGTATAAACTCAGACATTAGAATTTTAGAAATCCCATACAATTTGGAACATGTATTAGCATTATTCACCAAGATATAAACCTAAAGAAGGTAGAACATGATTTTGGCAATCTGATATACCTAAACTTGTCACATCATCCTGTTTACCTCTCTTTTCTGGACACTTCAAGGACCCTCTGAAGTATTCAAAAAGCCAGGTGGCAGGAAATACAATTTTGAAACTGAAGTTTGATTTTGGGAGGGTTGTTAGATGTTCGAGGTTTAAAACACTTGATATTATGAAATAGAATTTCAGATTACTGGGCTGCGCATGGTGACTCAGGCCTGTAATCCCAGCATTTGGGGAGGCCAAGGTGGGTGGATCATCTCAGACCAGGAGTTTGAGGCCATCCTGGCCAACACAGTGAACCACTGTCTCTGCTAAAAATACAAAGATTAGCCAGGCATGGTGGCATGTGCCTGTAGTCTGTGCTACTCAGGAGGCTGAGGCAGGAGAATCACTTGAGCTGGGGAGTCGGAGGTTGCAGTGAGCTGAGATTGCACCACTGCACTCCAGCCTGGGTGACAGAGCAAGAATCTCTCTCAGAAAAAAAAATTCCAGATTACCATAAGTTATTTATTTTTGCCAAAATAATGACATGGAATTTTTAAAGAAGCAAAAATCTTTTATAATCCTTTACAGATTTTGCCAAAGAGCAGATTAGCACCTTAGAAAAGCCCCATTGTGCTTTTCTTTCTTTTTTGAGATGAAGTCTCACTCTGTCACCCAGGCTGGAGTGCAGTGTTGCTAATCTTGGCTCACTGCAACCTCCACCTCCTGGGTTCAGGCAGTTCTCCTGCCTCAAGCTCGCTGGTAGCTGGGATTACAGGTGCCTGCCACCATGCCTGCCTAATTTTTGTATTTTGGTAGAGATGGAGTTTCACCATGTTGGCCAGGCTGGTCTTAGACTCTGACCTCAAGCCATCCACCAGCTTCGGCCTCTCAAAGTGCTGGGATTACAGGTGTGAGCCACAGAACCTGGCCTTTGTTATGCTTTTATTTAAATGCTCAATTTACAAAAAAACCTATATAATACCCTTTTTTGAATTTAGTCAATATGTTCCCACAGAGAACTTCTTCTGCAAGATTAATTTCCACAATTCTTCCACCATTTCTTTGAACCTTCAGCTTTTTCCTAAATTAACACAAAACTAGCATTTAGTGCTAGGCAAAAGTTTACATTTTCCATGCTTTTTTTTTTTTTTTTTTTTTGAGCTGGAGTCTCGTTTTGTCTGTTAGGCTGGAGTGCAGTGGTGCAATCTCAGCTCCCTGCAACCTCCGGCTCCCAGGTTCCAGCAATCCTCCCTGCTCAGCCTCCCAAGTGGCTGGGTGGGATTAAAGGTGCACACCACCACACCTGGCTAATTTTGAGAGGTTTCAAGACCCCATCTCACTCACCACTCCTGGAGCCTCCCCAGTTGGGTGCCCAAAAATGTTGCAGGACTTTTCTTTAGCTCAGCTAAAGATGGGGTCCTTGTGCGTCCCACAGCCACAAAAGTTTAGGCTCACAGACAGTTTGAAGGGTGAGTAAAGCAGGGTTTTATTGGGTGAAAAGAAAGAAAGGGGGGAAACAGGGACTCTCGCTGGGACAGAGTCCCTGCTGGAATGCTTTCCACCCACAGCTTGAATCTCAGGTTCCACACAAGAAGAGGAGGGGCCGGCCTCCACCTTTTCGTTCCTCAGGACGCAAGGTCTTCCAGCACAAACCCCACCCCTTAAACTTCCAGTCCACCAGGGCCAGCCCAGAGACCTCGTTCTCATCAAAATTTGGAAAGAGGGAAAGCTCGAACCCATCTGGGAAGGACCTTTTCCAGCACTCCTAACAATTGAAATGGTGGTGTGGACCGCTGAAGAAGGATGGACTCATCATACCGAGTCAAAAAGGCGTCGCTCGCTCCAGAATCATGGACGGCTCTTCCAGGACCCCAACCAAAGTTTGCTGCAAATGTTATGAGCTTCCCAAGACTCCACCTCGGTGGGCAGGCTGGTTGGAGTTTCTCCAGGGACCCCCTTCAACCAGGCTGTCTCATCGGGATTACAGGCATGAGCCACCGCGCCTACCTGGGACAAATCGTTAATGAAAAAGAATATTTGGAGAACTAAATTATTCTAGGGCTGGGCCAGAGAAAATATTAAATGAGCCATAATCATCTTCCAGATGCTTACAGAGGCCTATAGAAAACAAGGAAGTACTCAGCAAATTAAAGGATGGGAGCACATCAAAGAACACAGGACCCAACCTGAAAGAGCTCTCAATGGCCAAAGATGGATAATCTGAGCAAAAAAATAAAAGTCGGGTGGCTCAGTGGCTCATGCCTGTAATCCCAGCACTTTGGGAGGCTGCGGCAGGAGGATCACCTGAGGTCGGGAGTTCGAGACCAGCCTGACCAACATGGAGAAACCCTGTCTCTACTAAAAATA
>NW_016107426.1:3777968-3782139 GCF_001604975.1 Cebus imitator | reverse complement strand
ATAAGAAACAATTGAGCCAGGTGTGGTGGCTTACTCCTGTAATCCCAGCACTTTGGGAGGCCGAGGCGGGCAGATCACCTGAGGTCAGGAGTTCAAGACCAGCCTGACCTACAAGGAGAAACCCCTGTCTCCACTAAAAATACAAAATTAGCCGGGTGTGCTGGTGCATGCCAGTAATTCCAACTACTCGGGAGGCTGAGACAGGAGAACTGCTTGGACTCAGGAGGTGGAGGTTGTGGTGAGCCGAGATTGTGCCATTGCACTCCAGCCTGGGCAACAAGAGCAAAATTCTGCCTCAAAAAAAAAAGCAAGTGTTATCTAATTATTTAATAACAATAACATTAAGAAAGAACTGAAAGCAAAGAATTCTAAAATTAAGGAGGCCCATAATTTTCCATGCAAATTCTGCAAAATATTCTGGGTAATGTTGAGGCAAGCAAGTTTTTAGGAGGCTGATCACAGCCCCCAGATTATGAGTTTGTGATAATAGATTTTTAGTCTTCATTCCCAAAGAAGTTGAGAACTTTCCTAAGGTTACCTGCTTAGGCAAGTCAGGTAAACAGCTATCTTGTGATAGTCTCTAAATTTTGTTTTGTTTTGTTTTTGTTTTTGCCTTTTTTTTTTTTTTTTTTAATTTGAAAAGCCACTTGGTTGCAAAAGGGTGTCTTAGGTATTTTGGTTTATTTAAAAAAAAAAAAAAAGTCTTTTTTTAATTTGAAATAGGGTCTCTGTCACCCAGGTTTAAGTGCAGTGGCTCCATCAAGGCTCACTGCAACCTGGAGCTCCTGGTCTCAAGCCATCCTCCCACCTCAGCCTCTCGAGTTTTGATAAAACCTATGATAAAACCTCACATGAGCTTTTGGTCTTCTAAGAGTCACAGCTTGCTTTATTCTACCTTTACTTATCTTTTTATTTTTGAGACTGAGTCTTGTTCTGTTGTCCACGATGGAGTGTGGTGGCATGATCTTGGCTCATTGCAGCCTCTACCTCCTGGGCTCAAGCAGTTCTCCTGCCTCAACCACCTGAGTAGCTGTGCCACCACGGCCAGCTAATTTTTGCATTTTTAGTAGAGATGGAGTTTCACCATATTGGTCAGGCTGGTCTTGAACTCCTGACCTCATGATCCACCTGCCTCAGCCTCCCAAAGTGCTGGGATTACAGGTGTGAGCCACCACACGCAGCTATTCTACATTTAATGGATTCCCATTGTCCTTAGAATAACACTTTATTTTTCCTTCTCTCCTTTTCTAGAGTGGGTCCTACTCCGTTGCTTAGGCTAAATACAAACTCCTGGGCTCAAGTGATTCTCCCATCTCAGCCACACAAATAGCTGAAACAACGGAGGATAAAATATAAATCCCTTAGTTGTTTGTCAGGGATCTCTAGGCCAAGCTCACCTCTTGCCATATCTCCCTTATTTTCTATGCTCCAGTCATCTTGATCCTTGGGGGCCTTCAAATTCTGACTAGAATACTATCCCCTTATTACTGTCTCCATTCTACCTGTTATATCTGAAATCATCTTTTTCATGTTTCAACATAATGGCGCTACCTCAAAGAGGTGAATTGGCTAACCTAAGGTAACCACAATAGACTGAAGCCTGCTGTAGAGATCCGTGCTCTTGCCTTCTGGTCAAAAATGTTTCAATACCAACTTGAGCAACATGGCAAGACCCCATCTCTACAAAAAAATTTCTTAAAAAATTAGGTATGCCCTGGTTTCTCTTCATAACAAATAAATCTTTCACCTTTTAATAAAGATTTCCATGGAGAGGAACATTTATGAGTTTATAACTGAATTTTTTGATGTCCTGCTTAGGAAGGGCTCATAAAAATAGAAAAAAAAAGAAAAAAAATTAGGTGTGGTGGCATGTACCTGTCATCCCAGCTACGCAGGAGAGGCAGGAGGATCACTTGAGCCCAGGAGTTCAAGGTTACAGTGAGCTGTGATCATGCCACTGCACTTCAGCCCAGGCAGCAGAGCAAGACTGCAAGCCCTGCCTCTAAAACACGTAAATAAAATTAAAAATATGTTTTAACTGTTCTCTTTCTTATTAAATTATATTATGAATGGAATTACAAATAAATGGTTTGGGTTGGAGAGGAGCAGTATTCTAATCACCCTAACAAACTATTTTAAGTTCTTGACTTATTCTTATCTATTTGCACATATAAATTTTACAAAGTTATAATAATAGTGCTGATCAACTTCTTCTTTCAAACCCCAGCACACACCAGAGGATCAACTTATATTCTGCTTTATTTTTTGTGCATGTATTGTTAAGCATTTTCCATGTTATTACATAGGTTAGATATCTATTTATGGTTTTTTATTTTTAATTTTTTTGGAGAATGGGGGAGTCACTATATTGCTTAGGCAAGTCTTAAACTCCCAGGCTCAAGCTACCCGCCTACCTTTTCCTCCGTAAGTGCTGGGATTATAGGCGTGAGCCACCGCGCCTGGTCTATTTATTTTTATCATTTGTATCTTGTGTATTCATCTATGTTTACTTAGAACTTATAATGAATGAAGTACCAGGCAAGATAGTGTCATGTGAAAACATAAATCTTTGCAACTTTGCCCTAGGGGAGTTTATATCTAGTCTATGTTAATTGGTTACTTTGCCTTCCATCCTTTTTTTTTTTTTTTTTTGAGACTGAGTCTTGCTCTGTTGCCAGGCTGGAGTGCAGTAGTGCCCTCTCCACTCACTGCAACCTCTGCCTTCTGGGTTCAAGCAATTCTCCTGCCTCAGCCTCATGCATAGCTGGGATTACAGGGGCCGACCACCACACCAGGCTAATTTTTGTATTTTTAGTAGAGATGGGCTTTCATCTTGTTGACCAGGCTGGTCTGGAACTCCCAACCTCAGGTGATCCTTGCCCCTAGCCCTGCCTCACCTGCCAAAGGACTAGGATTATAGGCGTGAGCCACCATGCCCGTCAGACACTTAAATTTTTAAAGGTGATTTACAAACTAAAAAAAAAAATTCAGCATTTTTCAACTTTACCACAGAATTATTTTCTGTTTGGACATGAATTGCCTTTGCTAATTTCGATTACATTATTTCTATGAGGCATTTTGAAAGATAACCACAGATGATGTGTATTTTGTAGTACTTGTTTAATGTATTTGGGATAAGAAGTAAAACTACCTAGAAACACAGGTGAAATTTAATATTGTTTCCTTCAATTTCCAATATAAAGGAAATTTCAAAGCCAAAACAATGGGCAATAAATAACTTCCAAAAATTTTACTGTTCTGGCCGGGTGCGGTGGCTCACGCCTGTAATCCTAGCACTTTGGGAGGCTGAGGTGGGTGGATCACCTGAGGTCAGGAGTTCAAGACCAGCCTGGCCATCATGGTGGAACCCCATCTTTAAAAAAAAAAGAAAAAAGAAAAAAATTTACTGTTCAGTACTTCCAAGAGTTAATAAGACAGGAGAGGGAACTGGTTTTATAAAACATATTTTCAAACAGGCCATATCATTTCATAATGATATGAAATGTGCATCAAAGGAGATTATTCTGAAACTCTATAAAGCATGGCAGTACCACCATTCTGGTAGATTATGAAAAGAGGAATTGGCTGGAGCCCATTAATCTGCATGTGAATTTGATTAAAATTGTTTTGCTTTAAATATATACATGGATATGTTGAGAGGAAGTTACTTCTATTTAAAAAACATTAAATCAAGTAGGTGCAGTCGGGTAAAAATGGGAAAGAAGTCATCTCATCCAATGGAAGGTACAAAGAGAAGGTTGTTTTGTTTTGGGGAGATTTAACCAGTCATTCGGCCTGGATTAGGTTTTTTGTCTGTTTTCCTCTTGTGAGTTTTTCATTCTGTTTGCTGTGAATAAACTAATGCCTAAAAAGAGTTGCAGTAATGATAATGACACCTGCTCTCAAGAAACCATGGGATAAGGGGGGTGTGGGAGGCTATTGGATCCAGTGCACTGTATCCAGTGATGCTCTTACCCAGGGAAAAGCTTTTTCCCTTATGTCAAACATGATTAACTATATTGGTTAACCTAAGAAATGTAATCAAATATGCATTTGTATGTAGATTAAGATGGGAAAGATTTTCTATTCTCTCTTTTTTTTAGATTTTTAAAAATTTAAGGTATGATCTTCTAAATTTAACAAAGATTCTTGGGTTTTTTTTTTTTTTTTT
>NW_016107426.1:3770716-3777583 GCF_001604975.1 Cebus imitator | reverse complement strand
TGCTCTGTTGCCCAGGCTGGAGTGCAGTGGTGTGATCTTGGCTCACTGCAACACCTGCCTCCTTGGTTCAAGCAATTCTCTGCCTCAGCCTCCCGAGTAGCTGGGATTACAGGCCCCCACCAACGTGTCCAACTGATTTTTTGTATTTTTAGTAGCAATGGAGTTTCACCATGTTGGCCAGGCTGGTCTTGAACTCCTGACCTCATGATCCAGCTGCCTTAGCTTCCCAAAGTGCTGTGATTATAGGTGTGAGCCACCGGACCTGGCCTGACTCTCATATTCTTTTGATACGTACAGGTTAGAGTAAAAATTGTAGAACTATGTGGATTCATTGTCCCCTTCCTAGGGAGTAAAGAGCAGAATAGATGAGGAGAAAGATGAAATAATGCTGGAGTGTAATTTTCCATTGCATTCTCCAGTTGACTAATTGTGTGTAAGCTTTCTATCAAGACAGTAACCATAATACTCTTATTTTTAGGTCATATCATTTGTTTAAATGAGGACTGGCTTAGCACATCTCTTGAGAGAGACTATATTAATATATGACCACCTCAGATATGGTGTGAGAAATTTTTAAAAATTGTTAATGCATCCAAGTGGTCTTTATATTTTGTTATAATTTTGTTTTCTGGTGTCACTTGTAAATTTATTTTATGTCTTTTTCTGATCTTGCTCTATGAAATCTTTTTCTGCCATGGCTAGAAAATAGTTTTCCTTCTATATTAAGAATTATATTTTTAGGGAAAAGAATGTTATTGGTAAGATGATGTTTTTGGAGAATAATATGTAATTTGCACTGACACAAGTGATAACTCTGAATTTCATCTTCTTGATGATCCCTCATTTAAATGCACCAGTTTTATTTTTTCTTTGTTCTTTTTGGCACTGAATTTTTAACCTATAATTTTGTAACCAGCCAATCTAAAAGTAAAGTACGAAAGTAAAGCAGATATTTTCAGACTAATAGTAACTTGAAAAGTATACTTCTGTTAAAGAATAACTTCAAAAAAGGTAAAATCATGGCTCTCATACACATAGATATAAAGTGAATATGTGCTAAATATCTTACTTAACTAATTATTAATGAGGGAACCAGTAATATTTCACAGCCAGTTTAAAGGGTAATTCAGAGAAGCACAAATTTATATGGAAAAAAGGAATTTTGAAATAAACTTGCAAATAGATATGAAGATGTTTTATTTTTTTTTGTGGAGGTGGGTAGAGGGATGTGAATTGTTTGTAATACATCTATAGATAAAAATTATTTTGCATTGCCATCAGTTATCCACAATTTACAGAGTTGTGAAATAGCTCAAAGACAACTTGGAAAGGTATGCTCTAAATAATGCATCATTTTTCACTGAAGAACAAAATGTTCCAAGTACGCTCCCAAGTGACTTTTCTTAGGACACTGCCAGAGAAATGCTTCATCAAGGGAATGAGTAAGTTTTAAAAAAAAGAAGACAAAGAAGAGACAGGAGCTCCCTCAAACAGGGTATAGGGTATCTGACACCACAGCCGAGCAATAGGCCAGAGCCCAGCCAGCCCAGTGTCCAGAAGGAAGGGGACCTCCAAAGACAGTTCCAGGAAAATAGACAAGGAATTGATGTACTTGAGCATATGGAAAATATAATTTAAAGGACTTTGGTAGAGACGTTAAACCTTTTAGAGAACACTAATGATGAATAACAAAAAATAAGGTGAGTTTGAAAATGAGGCCAGCATTAACTTTAGGAATCCTGGCTGCACAGGAATTTTTACAAGCTGATCTGAGTAAAGTTCAAAAGGATCCAGTTTTCCCCAATACCTAACTGGAAACTCATCTGTGGCATGAAGCCACACCTTCCTTAAAGCGGTCCCACGAAATTTTTTTAAAGAAGGAATCACACTGTTACCCAGGCTGGACTTGAACTCCTGGATCTGTAATGCTACAGTTGGCTCTGTCACTGTGAAACGGCTACATTGTCTAGGGTATATACACTGGGGTTTGCTGTCTCACACTGAGAAATCAGGACATGGACACATGTGGGTGGGTTAAGGAGTGGAAAGTTTAGTTGACTAAAGAAGGGAGGAGAGCAGCTTCTTGCCATAGAGACAGAGAGGAGAGAGCAGAGAAGAGACAGAGAGAAATCTGGAAAAGAAGGGGACTTGGTGGACAGCAGCAGGTTTTGTGGTCAGGCTGGAGGAGGCAGTGTCTGAGTTAGCAGGGCTCACAGATTGGTTTGATCAGGTGTGATGTTTACGTAGCACACAGGAAGGCTGGTTGCCCCACCCTAATCTTATTATACAAATGAGCTTTCCAGTTGGTGGGGGCCATCTTTTTTTCTTTTTTTTTTTTCAACATATTCCATAGTCTCACAGAAAAGATGGGGGCCATCTTGTCTGCTCTACTGTACACGTGGCTGACAAAGAAAAGGAAAGATGGAGGCCGGGCGCCCCAGCACTTTGGGAGGCCAAGGTGGGTGGATCATCTGAGGTCAGGAGTTCCAGACTAGCCTGACCAATCTGGCGAAACCCCATCTCTACTAAAAATACAAAAACTAGCTGGGCGTGGTGGCATATGCCTATAATCCCAGCTACTTGGGAGGCTGAGACAGGAGAACTGCTTGAACCCAGGAGGTGGAGGTGCCACTGCACTCCAGCCTGGGCAATAGAGCAAGACTCTGTCTCAGNAGGAAGACCTCTGACACAGTCTTAGGAATAAAATTGTGCTGGGTCGAAGGGTTTCGAAACTTCTCAGGCTTTTGAACAGTCTTGGCGTGCTACCTTCAGGACTACTGGTACCATAGAGACTGCTCCCAGCAAAGGAGAAATGTGCCCATTCCCCAACACTCCTCTCTCCCCAAGTCCCTCATCACCCACATATCTTCGTTCACCTGGTGTAACCATTTCTAGTAGGAATAAAGGTGGAGTTCCCGAAGTCTGACTTTTCATTTTTCATGCTCGCACTCAGCTCAGCCCAAGCCTAAGATAAGATCCATTATGCTAAATTAACTCCCCTAATAAAACTTGGGAAAGAGGGATGCATGAATGATAATTAGTAAGGAGAGAAAGAGAAACCCATGGAGGGACAGGGAGTGATAGAAACACAAGGATGGCGTCCAGGGGAAAGAAACCCTTAGATACAAAGAGAAACAAGAGTCATCCCATGAGACGGCAGATGCTGATAGACAGAACTGAAGCTGAAGTGAGCCATGTGACAGGTGGAAACGTCAAGACCTCACAAAGATTCAGGGCAGAACGGGGCAAACAACAAAGGCATCCGGTGAGATGGAAAAGGAAAAAATTGCTTAAGACCTTGGGCACTTCGTTGCTGTTTATAATTAATGCCAACTAAACACCAGGAGCCAGAGTGAGAAGGGAAAGGAGAGCCATCAGGGAAGAGGTCTCTGCAGGCAAACAGCTGAGCTAGTGGTCAGCTGGGACCCACCCACAAGGAGCCTTCCTAGGGGAACAGGAGCAAAGTGCTCCTGGGGTGGGGCTGGAGGTGGGCACTGGTGGGCTGACTGCTCTACCTCCTCAACAGGAAGGAAGACCCCACTCTCCATCTCTCCCTAGCCAGCCTCTTGTATCCTTCCTTTCACTCCAGGCCAAACCTTCAGTGAGAGATGGATAACCCACCTACACAGATAACAAGGTTTCTCAGCCTTGTGACCCAGGCAAAGGCCTTGGGGACCTGTCTCATGCCCCTTTCCAGCTGACCAGGCCCCTGCCCTGCCACTCCTCTGCACCCTACACTCCAGCCATAGCAATCTGCAGATTCATGAGGGAATGGGAGGTCCCATTCGTGCTTCTTAAGTCCTTTGGAAAATGGCTTGCATATCTCCAGTATTAAGGCAAGTCATTCTACCTGCCTACCCTACCCCTACCCCACCTACTCATACACCTGGACTTCCACTGATGGACAAAGGATAGAACTTTGACTTAAAGACAATTCATCCATACATAAGGAAGCTGGGCCCATCTGACACTCTTTCAAAATTGCAACTATGAAAAAAGACTCTAGTCAGCTGGCGGTAGACCCTGGAGTTAAAGGAAAGGTGGTGGTGGAACCATGACAAGCAAATGCCATGCAGAAGATCAAGTGATGAGGCCAGGCGTGTGGCTCACACCTGTAATCCCAGCACTTTGGGAGGCCAAGGCGGGCGGATCACCTGAGGTCAGGAGTTCGAGACCAGCCTGGCCAACATGATGACACCCTGTCTCTACTAAAAATACAAAAATTAGCTGGGTGTGGTGGCGTGCACCCATAATCTCAGTTTCTAGGGAGGCCGAGGCAGGAGAACTGCTTGAACCCGGAAGGTGGAGGTTTCAGTGAGCTGAGATCACATCACTGCACTCCAACCTGAGCGACAGAGTGAGACTCTGTCTCAAAACAAAGCCAGAAAAAAAAAAAAAAAAAAAAATAGCTAGCTACTCGGGAGGTTGAGGTAGGAGAATCACTTGAGCCCAGGGGATCTGGCTGTAGTGAGCCACGATCGTGCCACTGCACTCCAGCCTGGGTGACACAGCCACAGCCGATCTCAAAAAAATAATTTTTTTCAAAAAGTGATAAATTAACAAATAGCCACAGAAGCATAGTACCCGCAGACTTGGAGAAAAAAACAGAAAAGAATAGCTAGTAGAGCTTCCGGTGACTGTCTCTGGGGAGCGGGTAGCAGTTGTAAGAAAGCATAGGGCAGAGAATGGGTTTTTTCATTAAAAACTTACATACATAAATTTACACATATATTCATGTATAATTATTCATCTACGTATTAAAAATAAATTTGAAAAAAGAATTATACCTAAAAAATGAGTATATATATCACTAAATGTCGGTGTGATATGGGCAATCTCAAACATTTACCAGTGATAATAAATGACCTTAGCCATGGTGAAAGATCTAACCAAATGAGTATTTATTTATTTATGTATGTATTTATTTAGAGATGCAGTCTCATTCTGCCGCCAGGCTGGAGTGCAATGGCACAGTCTCGGCTCACTGCAACCTCCGACTCCCTGGTTCAAGTGACTCTCCTGCCTCACCTCCTGAGTAGCTGGGATTACAGGCATGAGCCACCACGCCCAGCCAAAATTTGTATTTTTAGTAGAGACGGGATTTTACCATGTTGGCCAGGATGGTCTTGATCTCCTGACCTTGTGATCTGCCCGCATTGGCCTCCCAAAGTGCTGGGATTACAGGTGTGAGCCACTGCGATTGGCTGCTATTTATTTATTTATATATTTGTGATGGAGTCTTGCTTTGTGGCCCAGGCTGGAGATAGTGACACAATCTCAGCTCACTATAACCTCCTCTCCCAGGTTCAAGCAATTCTTCTCTCTCAGCCTCCCCAGTAGCTGAGATTGCAGGCATGCACCACCACATTAGGCTAATTTTTGTATTATTAGTAGAGATGAAGTTGCGCCATGTTGGTCAGACTGGTCTCGACTCCTGGTCTCAGGTGACCTGCCTGCCTCAGCCTCCCAAAGTGTGGGGATTACAGGCATGAGCCACGGTGCCTGGATTGATTGATTGATTGATTGATTTTGAGACAGGGTCTCACTCTGTCTGAGGCTGGAGTGCAGTGGCACAATCTGAGCTCACTTCAACTGCCCCCCAGGTTCAAGTGATTCTCCCACCTCAGCCTTCCGGATAGCTGGGACCACAGGTGTGTGCCATCACGCTGGGCTAATATTTGTATTTTCAGTAGAGATGACGTTTCACCATGTTGGCCAGGCTGGTCTAGAAGTCCTGACCTCAGGTAATCTGCTGACCTTGGCCTCCCAAAGTGCTGAGCTTACAGGAGTGAGCCACTATGCCTGGTCCCCAATGAAATATATTATTTTTAAATTCAAAACCACAATCAGAAGAACCCCAATGAAATTTTAAATATGTATATTGTGGACCAAACTCTGATTTTTTTCTTTTTGTCTTGCCCAAATTCCTATCTTAAGGGGTCTGGGGATCCATACCCTACAAATAATAAATTCTCATCAGATGGATTGTATTTAACACTATATATCGTGACTTACTTTCCAACCAGGCTCTGGCATAACGTTACCAGACAAGGAAAAAAATCAAAATATTTTACCCCAAAACATGTTTCTTTGCTGTATTTTGAAATGGCCCTGCAAAGCTGTTCTTTGTGTGGAAATTTTGCTCTGTAAAGAAACTCCATTAACATAGCTAGATCTTTTTCTTCCAGACCCTCCCAGTCCTAAAGAGATTAACTAAGATCTGAATAGGAGATATTTTTTATGTGTCGTCTCTAAGGGCAGCCGCTTTAAGACTTCAAAAGAACTTTGGTCTCCACAATCTTTATCTTAATCTGAACATTCCCTTTCTATCAGTCCCAGGTCTTTAGACAAACTCAACCAACTGTCAACCAGAAAATGTTTAAATTCACCTATAGCCTGGAAGCCCCTGCTTTGAGTAGTCCTGCCTTTCTGGACCAAACCGATGCATTGCTTAAATATATTTGACTGATGTCTCATGCCACTCTGAAATGTATAAAACCAGCCGGGTGTGACAGTTTACACCTGTAATCCCAGCAGTTTGGGAGGCCGAGGTGGGAGGGTTGTCAGGAGTTTGAGATCAGCCTGGCCAACATGGTGAAACCCCATCTCTACTAAAAATACAAAAATTAGCCGAGCGTGGTGGTGCACTCCTGTAATCTCAGGTACTTGGGAGATGAGGCAGGAGAATCACTGGAACCTGGCCGGCGGAGGTTGCAGTGAGCCAAGATTATGCCACCTCTCTCCAGCCTGGGCGACAGAACGAGATTCAGTCTCAAAAAAAAAATGTATAAAACCAGGCTGGACCCGACCACCTTGGGCACATGTTCTCAGGCCATGGTCACTCATATTTGGCTCAGAATAAATCTC
>NW_016107426.1:3757192-3770700 GCF_001604975.1 Cebus imitator | reverse complement strand
AGCATAGTTGGATGACTCTTGTATTTTAAATTCTAAATTTTTTTTCTATTAAGTAGATTACATAAACTATCGCCATACTCAGCACTGCACATTTAGCTGATCATAGGGTCCCCAAGCCTCCTACTTACTCGTGGGTTTCCTGGCCATTTTAATAGTTTCCATTTAATTCACAACCCCCTGTAATCTATCACCACAAGTTCTGCTCTCTGACCTCCCTCCTATCCCACAAAGGTCACTGGGCCTGATGTCCAGATTTGGTTTCCCTACTTCCCGCTCGAGGCCCAGCCACCCAAGATCATGCTCAACTCCTTCCTTGTGCTTGGGGTCTGTTCTCTGCTTTACCTCTTGGGGCAGCCCTCACTGCACTGTCCCCCCACACTAAAGCCCCTGGCAGCAGCTCAGCCAATCCCCTTTCTCCTCCACCCTGAGACCGAGAAGCATCTAGATGACACGGAAGATGATTCTAAGGAAGCGTGTGGCTAAATGAGAGGATGCATTGGGCGCAGTGACTCCTCTTGCCTCCAGCTTCAAGTAAGTGCACAATGTATAAGGCACCGACCGTAGACCCAGAACCAGGATTTGGGGAACCCACCAGGAACCAAGGAACCCAAAGAAGTTCATAAATTGAGCCAAGAATTTCATGGCCCAGCCCCTCAAAGGAGAACCATTGCTCAAGCACTCTGTGTTGAGTCAGAGAATGGGTTCACCTGTCACAGGAGTAAGGCTGTGGCCCCAAGCCCCTGGCTTCAAGAAGCAATCCCCACCCGCCTCCAGCACACAGGAGCCTTAGCGTAAGAGAACGCTGTAAGCCTGGAGCCATTCTTCCACATTGTCTGAGATGTCAGCAATGGTTCTGATTATGTTTGAACATGGAAGCTAAATAAGCTAAGAGCTTCTTTTGTTTTGGTTTGAGTTTTTGTTTTTGTTTTTGTTTTATGTTTTTTGAGACAGAGTCTTGCTCTATTGCCCAGGTTGGTGTGCAATGGCGCAATCTCAGCTCACTGCAAACTCTGCCTTCCGGGTTCAAGTGATTCTCCTGCCTCAGCCTCTGAATAGCTGGGATTACAGGCACCTGCCACCATGCCTGACTAATTTTTTGTGGTTTTAGTAGAGACAGGTTTTCACCGTGTTAGCCTGGATGGTCTCGATCTCCTGACCTCATGATCCACCCGCCTCGGCCTCCCAAAGTGCTGGTATTACAGGTGTGAGCCACCACGCCCAGCCTGCTAAATAAGCTAAGAGCTTTTATTGATCATTGTGCATAAAACATTCCAGGATCTGGGTCTCGACAAACCTGCTGAGCACAGCAGTCTAATCAGAAGACACTGCACCCAAAACATAGTAAAAATGTCGGCCAAGGTAAGGAGACTTCCTGGATTATTTCCGTCCCCTGTTTCCTCTCACAGGGCCCACATCCCTTCTTGATATGGAGCCCAGACCCAACATTATAGGGCTCCTGTCCCAGACCTAATAATGTTCACCACAAATGTTCCTTTATTTTTAATTTCCATTTTTTTTTAGCAACTACTATGTGCCAGGCGCTTTACATACTAAGTTATTTATTTATTCCTCACACGATCCTATGAAGCAAGGAGTGTTTTCTCCATTTTCAGATGAGGTGACAAGAGCTTTAGTGACCAGCAGGGGCACAAAGCAGGTAAGTGACTAAGCCAGAGTTCCACATACAAAGCTGCCTCCCAGGACCTTTTCTTTTTCTTCCCTTTAGTGCTAGGCCAAGAGATTCCAGCAAACAGCTGAAACAAAGTAAGAGTTGCACACTGAGTACATGGGTGAGTTCTGATAAAAAGAGAAATGGCACATGCATTTAGAGAACCAGAAAAAGGAAGCTCTTCTGCCATTGCCATATGCAAAACTCCCAAAGGAGGGTGGCTCTGCACATTTGATTGTGTCATTAATATGTTCTCTACAGCAAACAATCACTCAGCTTTGATCAGGTGCCCATTTTAGGTGCCAATCTGGATACAAGGGGAGACACTGAACCCTTTTTTATTTATTTATTTTATTTTATTTTATTTATTTATTTTTGAGATGGAGTCTCGCTCTCCATCTCACTGCTGGAGTGCAGTGGTGCAATCTCAGCTCACTGCAGCCTCCACTTTCAGAGTTCAAGCCATTCTCCTGCCTCAGCCTCCCAAGTAGCTGGGATTACAGGTGTACACCACCACACTCGGCTAATTTTTTATATTTTTGGTAGGGATGGGGTTTCACCATACTGGCCAGGCTGGTCTTGAACTCCTGACCTCAAGTGATCCACCAGCCTTGGCCTCCCAAAGTGCTGGGATTACAGGTGTGAGCCACCACCCCCGGCCCAGTGAGCCCTTTTTTTAAATCAAAGCAACACACACCCATGATTTGTAAGGTCCAGTGGTACTGCAAGGCTTGTAAGAGAAACAGCAGCCCCTGCCCCACCCTTCATATCCCTAATTCTGTCTTTGAACTCCTGTATCTATTTCCAGGCATCTCAGTGTATCTAAATAGCAAGTTTATATGGCTCTGAGGTTTTTTCAGTGTTAGATATTATTCATTGACTTCCTACTATAGAAAATAAGGATTTAGCTCCTTACCGCCATTCCATATGCCACCTCTCCTGTACCACATTATCCCAACAGTTACATCCTTTTTCATTAAGTCAACGCTAATAAGTTACATTGTTTTGTTGTTATTAAGTTACATTATTATGACCAGATATGTCACTGTTCATAGCTGAGCCTTGTGTGGAGTTATGATTAATGCCTTTCATGTACATTCCTTAGTGGCCATTTGTAGAGTCCATTATTGCCTCATTTGTTGGTTTGTTTAACTTTCTATGTACTTGCCACAAATTCAGCTCTCAACATTCCAACAACTCTATAAAACGCAACACAGCACACTAAATGTACCGTTATATACTCAATTGATCTTTTTTTCTTAATTCTTAAAAATCTCCCTTCTGGAAACTTCCATTCTCCTGCTTCAACCTAAACTGGTTGCTCTCTGTGCTTAAAGGAAGATCCCATTTATTCTTAGTTTACTCTCTAGTTTGGGAGGAATGGATGCATAGTAGATTCCTAAGAAAAGGCTGTATGGGAGATAATTGAGACGTCTCATACCTATAAATGCCATTATTCCACCCTCATAATTGATTAATAATTCATCAGGATATAATTTCTCAGTTGAAAATAATATCCTCTCAAAATTTAAGGAATGGCTTCATTGTCTCCTAGCTTCAGTAGAGATCTATGATGTCAATCAGATTTCTATTCATGTATAATCCATTTGTTTTGGGGAAAATTTTCTCCTGTCTAGAAGCTTTTCTTCTGGCGTATGTCTTTTTTTCAGTCATAGTCCTAGGTACTTAAGTGGGCTTTTCAATGTCCTTCAGTTCTCAAAGTTTTTCTTGTATTATTTCTTCAATAAATGTTCCCTTCCATTGTCTCTATTCTCTTTTTCTGCAAGTCTTACTAATCTGATATTGGGCTTCTTAGAATAATCCTTTCTTTTTTTTTTTTCTTTTTTTTTAGGCAGAGGGAATAGGATCCACTCTTGCCCAGGCTGGAGTGCAATAGCACAGTCTCAGCTCACTGTAGCCTCAACTTCCTTGGCTCAAGTGATCTTCCGATCTCAGCCTCCCAAATAGCTGGAACTATAGGCATGCACCATCATGCCTGGCTAATTTTTGTATTTTTTGGTAGAGGAGGGGTTTCTCCATGTGGCCAGGCTAGTCTCAAACTCCTGGGTTCAAATGATCCACCCACCTTGACCTCCCAAAGTTCTGGGATTACAGGCATGAGCCACCACGCCCAGCACACTTTCTTTCTTTGACTTTCTGCAAGTTTCCATAAGTTTTCTTTAATTCTACATTCCAAACCCTCTACTGATTTATTATTCTATCACACTTTAAATTTCCAAAAGTTCCTTCTTGGTCTCTGGATACTCCTTTTTGTTGCACGTTGCTTTTATTTTATTAACGCAACATCTTATCTCTCTTAGACTAGCAATTACAGGTTTTATGAAGTTTTCTTCTGCTCTCTGTATTTTCTCTATTTCTTGTGAGTTTCTAGTGTTGTTGTCTCTTTTAATTTCTGCCTTTCATGTTTCAAGCTTTTCTCAAATATCTGGTGATCGTTACTGTCTTTTTAAATTGAAAAGTAAGACACAAAACTGATCAGATGTTCTGTGTGCACGGTCAGGACTGCCGAACTGGTAGATCTTACAGGAGGGTGATTGTAAGTCAGCTGTACATTTTGTTTGGAGAACCCTAAGTATCAATATCTAGAGGCTTTTTCTCTTGGGCTGTTAAGCTTATGAAGAAAGACTCCTCTAACCTCACTACTAGGGAAAGCAGAATCAGACCCTAGTAGCCAGCACTGTGTGACAGAAGCAGAAAATGTGCTAGGAGCAGTGAGAGGCCTCACTGGTGAGCATGTGGACTTTCCCTCACTCACTCTGATGCAGAATGGCATTTCACACACACCCTTCTTAGTCTGATCTTAAACAGTTCTTAAAACTGAGCATGTTCCTGGAAAGAGCCTTAAAGGAAATATTAATTACCAGGAAGAAAACAAACAAACACACACACACACACACACACACACACACATTTTACAGGCATAGATTTATAAATAGCCTCACATCAATCCGAATTAGGTTTTGCCACCAAATGGGTTAAGAATAAAGCTTGACTTTCACAAATTTTTGGACTTGAAAGTTGCAGATAAGAGCTTGTTTGTGTGTGCATTTCCCACATCTCCAGTCACACTTGGGACATTTTTTACAGGTATTTTTTTCACTCGGTGGGGCCAGTTGCTTACAACAAGATATGAAAAAAAAAAATGAGGTAGTTGAGATGTGGGTACAGGGGAAAGGCCAGGCTCCACAGAGAGACAATCTAATGACACGGTGACTTGGCAGGTTTGAGTCCCAGTTCTATGCTAGCAAGCTGTGTTACTCTGAAAAAGTTACTTAACCTCCCTGTGCCTCAAAAATCACAAGCATTCCTATATACCAGCAAAACACAAGCAGAGAGCCAAATTATGGAAGAACTCCCATTCACAACTGCTACAAAGAGAATAAAATACCTAGAAATACCCCTAACAAGGGAAGTGAAGGACCTCTTCAAGGAGAACTACAAACCACAGCCCAAGGAAATAAGAGAGGACACAAACAAATGGAAAAACATTCCATGCTTGTGGGTAGGAAGAATCAATTTCATGAAAATGGCCATACTGCCCAAAATAATTTATAGATTCAATGCTATTCCCATTAAACTACCATTGACATTCTGCACAGAATTAGAAAAAACTACTTTAAAATGTATATGGAATCAAAAGAGCCTGTATAGCCAAAAGCTGGAGGCATCACACTACCTGACTCTTCAAATTATACTACAAGGCTACAGTAACCAAAGCAGCATGAAACAGACACATGGACCAATGGGACAGAATAGAGATCTCAGAAATAAGACCACACATCTACAACCATCTGATCCTCTCCAAACCTGACAAAAACAAGCAATGGGGAAAGGATTCCATATTTAATAAATGGTGCTTGGAAAACTGGCTATCCTTATACAAAAAATCGAAACTGGACCCCTTCCTTATACTTTATACAAAAATTAACTCAAGATGGATTAAAGACTGAAAACACAAAACTATAAAAACCCTAGAAGAAAGTCTACGCAATACCATTCAGGACATCAACACAGGCAAAGATTTCACAACAAAAACATCAAAAGCAATTACAACAAAAGCAGAAATTGACAAATGGGATCTGATTAAACTAAAGAGCTTCTGCACAGCAAAAGAAACTATCATCAGAGTGAACAAACAACTTACAGTATAGGAGAAAATTGTTGCAATCTGTCCAACTGACAAAGGTCTAATATCCAGAATCTACAAGGAACTTAAACAAATTTACAAGACAAAAACAATCCCATTAAAAAATGGGCAAAGAATATAAACACACACTTCTCAAAAAGAAGACATTTATGCAGCCAACAAACATGAAAAAAAACTCGATACCACTGACCATTGGAAAAATGCAAATTGAAACCACAATAAGATACCATCTCATGCCAGTCAGAATGGCAATTAGTAAAGTCAAGAAACAGCAGATGTTGATGAGGCTATGGAGAAATAGGAATGTGTTTACACTGTTGGTGGGAATGTATATTAGTTCAACCATTGTGGAAGACAGTGTGGTGAATACCATTTAACCCAGCAATTCTGTTACTGAGTATATACTCAAATGAATATAAATCCTTCTATTATAAAGATACATGCATGCATATGTTCATCACAGCACAATTCACAATAGCAAAGTCATGGAATCAACCCAAATGCTGATCAATGATAGACTGAATAAAGAAAATGTGGTACATATACACCATGGAATACTATGCAGCCATAAAAAGGAAAGAGAGCATGTGCTTTGCAGGGACATGAATGGAGCTGGAAGCCATTATCTTCAGCAAACTAACACAGGAACAGAAAACAAAACACCATATGTTCTCACTTATAAGTGGGGGCTAAACAATAAGAACACATGGACACAGGGAGGGGAACAATACACACCGGGGGCTGTCAGCAGGGGGTGGGGGAGGGAGAGCATCGGGATAAATAGCTAATGCATGTGGGGCTTAATACCTAGGTGATGGGTTGATAGGGGCAGCAAACCACCATGGCACATGTTTATCTGTGTAACAAACCTGCACATCCTACACATGTATCCTGGAACTTAAAATAAAATTAAATTTTAAAAAAAATTATCTGTGCCTCAGTTTCCTCATGTATAAATTTTTGGTTATTACAACTAATTTCAAAGTGTCATAGTGAGGACTTTGTTAAATTCAGCCAACAAATATGGATTATGCGTATGATTCCTAAGCATTGCTCTGGGTCCTAAAGAAATAGCTGTGAGCAATAGAGATGACATTTTGCCCTCATGAAAACAAGTTACTAGTGAGAACAGACACAGGGTAAGTCAGACAACCACCTATGCTATTGAAGAGGAATGAGGCGGGATAAAAGGGAGAGCACCAGATATGGCAGCAGGAGGAGACAGGCATGAGATTACAACCTTATATAAGGCTGTCAAATGGCCTGTTTGACAAGGTGACATTTATATAGAAACCTGAAGAAGGGATGAAAACAATGGGATAACAAGAAGGAAGGTGTCCCACCTGGAGGAAGTGGTACAAAGGCTCTGAGACCAAAGTGTGCTTTATGTCTGAGGAGTACGTTCAGTGAGGTGAAGCAGAAAGAAGGGGTGGAAAAGAGGAGGATATGAAGTCTGCAGGGTGTGACGGTTGGGTCACACAGGACCCTGGAGGCCTTTCTGAGAACTGGCTCTGGGTAAAAGAGGAAGCCTTTATGGGTTTTTGAGCAGAAGAATAACGCATCACTACATCTTTTAAAATGATCACTCTGGTTGCTGTTTTGAGAACAGACCATAGGAGCAAGACTATAAGCAGGAGGCCCAGTCATGAAAGAATTCTCAGAGAAAGTTAGAACAGGTCTTCTGCCCTGGACCACCATGAATCTGGTGAATTGAGTAAACGGCTGGTTTCTCGATTTATTGTGAAAGCACGCCAGACATAGTTTGCTAACGGAGTGGGTGCAGCATGAGAGAAAGAGAATTTAGAATGATTCTAGAGTTTAAGCCCTAGAAGATGGAAAGATGAAATTGTTGTCCACTGAAATGAGGATGGTTTTTTTATGGAGAAAAGCAGCAGTTCAATTTGGGGTTGTCACATTTGAGATGTATATTAGACATTTAAGGAAACTTGTCAAGTAGATGTTGAACATATGAGCATGGAGCTCAGGGGAAAGGTCGGGTTGGAAATATAAATTGAGGGTTGTCAGTAAATGGATGATATGAGATTGCCAGAATGTGAGGAGACCGAGAAAAGCCTGAGTCCAAGGGCCACTCCCAGGGGCACTCCCAAGTGACCAAGTGAAAAGAGCCAACAATGAGAACCGCTTGAACCCGGGAGGTGGAGGCTGCAGTGAGCCGAGATCGCGCCCCTGCACTCCAGCCTGGGTGACAGAGTGAGACTCCATCTCAAAAATAAAAAGGAAATGAAAATGAGCCAACAAAAGGAACTGAGAAGGAGAAGGCAGTGAGAGAAAAGGAGAAGCAAAGACAGTGATGTTCCAGAAGCCAAGAGAAGAAACTATTTCAAGGAGGATGGAATGGTCAACTGTGTCAAAAGCTGATGATCAGTCAAGATAGGGACTGAGACCTGACCACTGGATTTGGCAAGGGAGGATACCAGTGAGTCTGACAGGTATGGTTTTGGTGGTGTGATGAGTGCAAAAGACTGACCATAGTGAGTTTGAATGTGAATGAGAGAAGAGGAACTGCATGATGCAAATGCAGACAGCTCTCTCCAGGAGAAGAAAAATTAGGCACACCTCCTGCAGTGAGTAAACACTTCCTGAGGCCTCACCAGAAGATGCAGGTGCCATGCCTGGACGACCTGCAGAAACATGAGCCAAATAAACCTCTTTTCTTTATAAATTACTCAGTCTCAGGTTTTCCTTTATAGCAATGCCAAATGGACTAACACAGTACCCTTATAAAAGAGGCTCTGGAGAACTAGCGAGCTCTGTTAGCATGTGAGGACACAGTGAGAAAGCACCATCTGTACATTAGGAAGCAAGCTCTCAGCAGACATCAAATCCGCGGGTGCCTTCATCTTGACTTCCCAGCCTCCAGAACCGTGAACAATAAATTTCTGTTGTTTATAAACTACCCAGTTCATGGTATCATAGTATTTTGTTATCACAGCCTGAACGGATTAGAGAAAAGGTATGGAGGTTTTCTTCCGACTGCCATTATTTTTTCAGGTAGGTTTAAAACAAGGTTATCAACAAAGTGTATAGATGGGGAAGGAGGTGTTAGACGTCTGAAGAGAGACAAAGGTGTGAAACAGTTACCTAGATGACAGAGACTGGTCGTGGTTCTCAACTTTCATTCATTGGAATTAACGGCCCAGCTTTAAAAAGAGATACTGATGCCCAGATCAACCGCACAAAGACTTTCATTTCATTAGTTTGAGAGGAATTCAGGCAGCAATACCTGTTATAATTCCCACCAGTAACACTAACGACAGCCAGGGTTGAGAACCACTGGACCAACAAAATGAAGTGAGATGGCTGCAACACCAATGTCCACTGAAGAGTCTTGGCCAAGAATTATGGCCAGGCACGGGGGCTCACACCTGTAATCCCAGCACTTTGGGAGGCCAAGGCAGGCGGATTACCTGAGGTCAGGAGTTTGAGACCAGCCTGGCCAACATAGTGAAACCCTGCCTCTATTAAAAATACAAAATCTTAGCCAGGCGTGGTGGCAAGCACCTGTAATCCCAACTACTTGGGAGGCTGAGGCAGGAGAATCGCTTGAATCCTGGAGGCAGAGACTGCATTGAGCCAAGATCATGCCACTGCACTTCAGCCTGGACAACAAGAACTCAAAAAAAAAAAAAAAAAAAGAATTAGAGTTGGACCATTTAGGATGACACTATGCTTTTCTACAGTCACACTCAGAGTTGTGGAGTAGGTATGCTATAGAGAGGGCTGGATTTAGCCAGGGCTAAATGAGATACTTGGAAAGCATCTAACTTGCCTGGACACGGTAAGAGTTCCGTAAATGAAAGCTCCTACATTTGTTTTTATCAGCACCTAAGTAACACACAATATGCATCCGGCAAACAAAATTCTGTTTTTATTGCATCCAAATGATTCACCCAATCATATTACATCATAGAGTTTTAGAGTCATTTGCGAATAACTAAAACCCCAAGTATATATCCTTAACTATCAAGGTGGTCTTCTCTGTTTTTTTTTTTTTTTTTTTTTTGAGACTGAGTTTTGCTCTTGTTGCCCAGGCTGGAGTGCAATGGCACAATCTCAGCTCACCGCAACCTCTGCCTTCTGGGTTCTAGTGATTCTCCTGCCTCAGCCTCCCGAGTAGCTGGGATTACAGGCATGCGCCACCACGCCCAGCTAATTCTGAATTTTTAGTAGAGACAAGGTTTTTCCATGTTGGTCAGGCTGGTCTTAAACTCCTGACCTCAGGTGATTTGCCCGTCTCAGCCTCCTAAAGTGCTGGGATCACAGGCGTGAGCCACCGCGACTGGCCAGTTCTTTTTATTTGACACTGAGCACTGAACAAAAGGTCACTGGATTTCCAGCAATCGCAGAAGTCACAGGTCACCCTTCCTTCCACCTACCTGCTGTCTGAATTTGATACCAACAGTCTTGTCCCGCCATTTGGTAAAGCCCCTCCATCCACACTACCTGGAGCCTGCAGTTTAGTGGGCTCTGCCTTTGCAATTCCTGTCCCACTCCCTCTGAGGAGGCTCCCTCCTGCTCCTGGCCCTGAGCCTGGGACCCAGACACCTATGGAGAGATCACTGTGATGACACATGCACCTCAACACCTTCTCCTCCAGTCAAGCCTGGCTGGGTCCCTGCTCATGTAAAACCACATGCTGGAAAATAACTGCAGACTCTATCCTGACCCAAACTGAGTGGGCTTAAATGCCAGCAGAGAGTGGAAGCCCCGAGGGCTCACCTGTTTACGGAGCCTCTACTGTTAGCTCTGCCCTCTCTTCTGAGTGGATCTAATGCACCCCTGCCCCAACTGCCCGGCAGATTCTTCATTCTTTTTCAGCTGGTGAGGATGTCATCTCTTTTTTTTTCTGGCCTTTCTGCCTCTGCCTCTTGCTCCCTCCACAACCTATGCAGCTCGCTTTTCTTTGTGCCCCATTCCACAGGCCTGGCTCTCCTCCTAGACATAGAGCTCCTACAGGGAGAGGCTCTATCTCACTTCTCCTTATATTCGCAGCCCTTAGCAAAGTGGCCCATCAGGTGGCTGATAACAGAGAATACCCATTAACATGTGCTGTGATATGGAAAATAACCACCATTTATTCATCTTCAACCATGTGCCCAGAACTAGGCTAAGCACTACATCTAGGACTCACACCAATGCTATAAGGCAGGAAGGATGAATATAGACTAAGATGGGAAACTGAGGACCAGAGAGGCCAAGCTGCCAAGTCAGCACAGCTGAGAAGTGGCACATCTGGAATTTAAACCCGAGTCTGTCTGGCTACAAAGCGTGTGTGTGTGTTTTTTTTTTTTCCCCAAATGATAAGGTTTTTCTGAGGAAGGTGACCTTGCAAATGCTGGTTAACAAGGAAGGCAGTGAGTTGCCTCCAAGCCCTCCGACTGTGAGTCACTGGATCTGGCTTCAGGACAAGGGCAGGACTCTTCAAGTGCAGAAGGATTCCCCGTGAGACGTCTTTGGTTCATCTCCTCCTGGCCAGTTTTTTCCTCTTTTCCAAATTTGCAGCCCAGAATAAGATGTTCATTGTGAAAAGCAAAAAAGAAGCCATCACAAGCCCTGTGGCAGGGATTCATTCCTCACACTGTCGGCCACCGTCTCCAGCTCAGGCCCCAGACCAGCCTCCTCCCAGCAACAGCGCTGTGCCATCCACAAAGGCAAGCCCTGCAGCAGGCTCTTAGGTAAATGATGACTCAGCTTGGCTGCCTTCTTCCCTCTCTCACCTGGAACAAACACCTGTGACCTTGGTTCCCAAAAGAATAAGACAAGAAGGAAAAGGTCCCACGCTTGACTCCCCTCTAGGGCTCAGATCCATGAACCATCCCAGAGAATTTTCCCTCTTTCACCTGGCTGCTTGGCTTTCACTTCCAAGACTAGAATTGGCAGGTAGGAAAAACAGCTCTCTGGTGGAGCAGGAGGGTCCCGTACAGCCTCACGGGTTTCCCACCATGGGCTACTGCAAACCCACTGCCTGCTCTCACACCTATATCTTACCGAGAGAACACCTGCTCGTCTCACTGGTGGCTGGACGTGTTCTTACCTCAGTGGACAAACAGGAGCATCAGGGAGGCTCAGCTCATTCCATGAGGCCTCCTAAGGGCTGGGAGGGATGCTGGCCCCAGGGCTGCGCAGAGGATCCAGTCATCATCCCCACTGTCTAGGATGTCATGGTCTCACATAGCAAACTTCACATAGCATAGTGAGCATGGCACGAGATCAAAGGTCCTCTCTCTCCTTTGTGGGTCATGAATTTGAGGGGGCTCTTCTTGAGCTAAGGCTGGCTAGAGCTGAGGCTGAGCCAAAAGGTGCTGGCACAGCAGAGAGACCAGTGGGATGGGAAGAAATGGATCTCTTCAGCAATTCGGAGTAGCCTGGGTCTCTCTCCAACAGCTCCACCTGACCCCCCCAACACACACACACACATACACACAATAGAGTTTTTGAATCCCCAAGAGCATACCAGGCCCAACGCACACCCTACAACCATCCTGATCCTTCCCAGAGCAAATGTCAGGTACCTACAGCTGCACTGGCTCAGTGCAGACGTCTGGCTGCCCACCTGCCTTGATGAGTGTTGCCAGAAGCCCAATTTCTTTGAGGCCAGGGCCCTGCCTTGTCCCCATCAGTGCTTCTGGAGAATAAAGCTGGCCACCAAAGTCCCCTGACAACCCTATCCTTCTGTCCCTTTTTCAGACAACCCTCTGGTAGAGGACACTGGCCTCTACCAGACATGGCAGGGCCTGCTCGCGTGGCAGCTCCAATGTTCATTCCTGTAGCTTGGCACGTCTGGAACAGCCTCCTCCACCCTCACCAAGCTGTTGACAGCCATGCCCACACAACTCTCTGGCCCAGACATTCCCCAGCAAGCAGGAAGGCAGGCAGGAGCGTTCTCACACCCAGGCAGGGAGAAGCCCCACACGCTCCCTGCCTCCGTCTCTGCTGCCTTTCACCACAGCCCTCAGCTGGTTTTCTGAGTCAGGGAAACACAGCTTCTTGCCTGTTAACCAAGTTGTTTGTTTCAACTCTATAGGGGCTGTGTCCATGACTGTGAACGTTTTTACAGACACCTGTGGGTGCTTTAACAGATGTATGCTCTCAGAAGAGCAAGGGGTGTGTCCACAGTAATAAACCCTTCTGTGTGCCTCTTTCATACTGTCTCATGCTTAACGCCTATGATCTAATTTGAACATAAAAACTAATCCCAGGCTAGGCTGTGGCACAATTATGATCCCCTTTTATAGGTAAGGAAATGAGGGTTCTGACTAAGTAGCCTGGGGCCACACAGCTGCTGGATGGTGGAGTCCGGACCGTAATGTAGGCTCTTATATTTACCTAAAAGTTTACCTGCAAAATTTACATCTAAAACCTCTTTTATTTTATAGGTAAATATAAATAATAAATACAAATGTAAATGTAAATTTATAAAATAGACGTACTTATAAATTTCCCTATGCAATTATTTTTACATTTTATGTTTCACAAAGGTGGCTAAATCAGGTCTCTGCACCACAAATCCTAGCACAATAGAAAAACCACAGCATGCTGTGCCAGCAGCACAGGGCATTCAAATCAGTTTCACCACCATGTGACTTTGGGCAGGTACACAGCACTTTTTTTTTTTTTTTTTTTTTTTTTTTTTTTTTTTTTTTTTTTTTT